>NC_041384.1:158695902-158763318 GCF_002162155.2 Triticum dicoccoides | reverse complement strand
CAGACTCCGCCGCCCCACTCGCCAGCCGACCGCTGCCCCGCCTCGACATCCGCGCCGCCCCACCACCTCGGCGTCCTCGCCGGCCCCGCACCTCGCCCCGCCGTCCTCCGGCCAGATCCAGCCGCGGGAGGGCCGGATCCGACGACCTCGACCTCGCTGGCCGCCGTCCTTGTCGTCTCCGGCGAGACCCCGGCGGTCCTCGGTTCGCGTGCATCCAGATCTGGATCGGGCAAACCCTAGGTCGATTTTGCCTAAGTCCTTTTTCTGCATTTTTTAGCTATCTTCATCATACCATATCTCATCATCCGTAGCTCCGTTTTGCGTGTGTGATATATCAAATTGTTCGTCTCGATGTGCTCTTCATTTTGTTCCATTGCACCATGCTTGTTTGAGTCCATCTTGATGCCTAAAATGCTGTTGCAAGAGTGCTATAAAATGTTAGTTTCTATTTCTTAACAGATTATGATCATTTGTCATTTATACCATGATTATTATGTGCCTCCAATGAACTTGAGCCCAACATGTGTTTTGGGCTATGCCATGCCATCTTTACAAGGGAGTATGCCATGCATTTTTGTGATCAATGTGGTGACTAGCACAAGCATACAAAGTAGCTCTCGTGATGTTGCTGATTTCAGGGAATTAGAATTCTTCTAAGTCATTTCCCTGATGTTATTTTTATGCCATGTATTCATGTTGCTACAGAGTGATCCATGCCTCTTTTGAGCATGATTAGTAAGGATGATTTTGAGATATTATTATGTTCTATCCATCCATGTCTTTGTTTGCAATTATGGAGTACCCTAGCATGACTCAATCTTGCTCTACTTTTGCTATAAAATGTTCCTGGCAGATTGTTTACGTGTTAATCAATTTTGCCGAGGTTGTTTACATGGGTGCCATTATATTTTATGATCCCTTTTGGCTTATTGTCAGTAAGGGATTTTTGTTATATGCTTTGAGTAGATTCAAGCCATGCCTTTATTTGTCATGATATGTTCCTGTAGCTTGTTGTTATCTTGCTCTAAACATTGCTTCCTGATGTTAATTCCTGGCATGTTGTTATTTTCACTAAGTCTGTGATCCTGTTATCTTTTGCACTTTTGCCATGCTTGTTTGAGCCTGCTATTGTGTGATTTAGCCGTAGCTCAGTGTTCATCTTTTGTCAAGCATCTTGAGTGGATCACTGCCATGTGCTTTGTTGTTATGTTAGAGTGCAGTAGCTTAGTTTCTTGTTGCATTTTAGATGGCATCATGTTGTTAATCGCAGAATAGTGCCATTATTTGTTTTGCTTGCCATTTGCAAACCGTGCATCCGATTCCGGTGATCTTTATATCGATTTCGACCGAAATCAACTCATCTTTCCAGAGGCACACTTGGTTTGCCAAGTTGAGGCCTGGTTCAATCTTTTCCTTCCGGAGCACGCATATGCATTGCATATCACATCCCGCATATCATGCCATGTTTTGCATCATGCTGCTTGCGCATTGCACCGTGGTTGATTGTGGTTCCCTTTTCTTTTGTTCTTGATTTTGGGTAGAGCCGGGAGACGAGTACGTGATCGAGGAACCCGTTGAGTATGCTTACGAGGATCAAGCTTACTCAACTCGGAGAACTTTGCAAGCAAGATGACCATACCCTCGAAATCACTTCTATCTTTGCTTGCTAGTTTCTCGCTCTATTGCTATGCCTATGCCTCGATACCTACCACATGCTTTATCATGCCTCCCATATTGCCATGTCAAGCCTCTAACCCACCTTGTCCAAGCAAACCGTTGTTTGGCTATGTTACTGCTTTGCTCAGCCCCTCTTATAGCATTGCTAGTTGCAAGTGAAGATTGGAGTTTGTTCCTTGCTGGAACATGATTATTGTTGGGATATCACTATTATATCAAGTTTACTTTAATGCACCTATATACTTGGTAAAGGGTGGAAGGCTCGGCCTTATGCCCGGTGTTTTATTGCACTCTTGCCGCCCTAGTTTCCGTCATACCAGTGTTATGTTCCTTGATTTTGCGTTCCTTACGCGGTTGGGTTATAATGGGAACCCCTTGATAGTTCGCCTTGAATAAAACTCCTCCAGCAAAGCCCAACCTTGGTTTTACCATTTGCCACCTAGCCTTTTTTCCCTTGGGTTCCGTGGACTCAAGGGTCATCTTTATTTTAAAACCCCCGGGTCAGTGCTCCTCTGAGTGTTGGTCCAACCTGTCAGCAGCTGGTGGCCACCGGGGGCAACTCTGGGTTGGCCTACCGGAATCGTGGACAATTTGGTGTGCCCTGAGAACGAGATATGTGCAGCTCCTATCGGGATTTGTCGGCACATTTGGGCGGCTTTGCTGGTCTTGTTTTACCATTGTCAAAATGTCTTGTAACCGGGATTCCGAGTCTGACCGGGTCGTCCTGGGAGAAGGAATATCCTTCGTTGACCGTGAGAGCTTGTGATGGGCTAAGTTGGGACACCCCTGCAGGGTTTTGAACTTTCGAAAGCCGTGCCCGTGGTTATGGGCAGATGGGAATTTGTTAATGTCCGGTTATGGAGAACTTGTCACTTAACTTAATTAAAATGGATCAACCGCGTGTGTAGCCATGATGGTCTCTTTTCGGCAGAGCCCGGAAAGAGAACACGGTCTCGTGTTATGCTTGAACGTAAGTATTTCTAGGATCACTTCTTGATCATAGATTCTCGAACGTGCTTTGCCTTCTCTTCTCGCTGTCATTTGCATAAGTTAGCCACCATATATGGTAGTGCTTGCTGCAGCCCCACCTCATATCTTTTTCCCTACCCTTAAGCTTAAATAGTCTTGATTGTGAGGGTGTGAGTTGCTGAGTCCCCGTGACTCACAGATTACTTCCAAAACCAGATGCATGTACTGATGATGCCATTCCAAGGGATGCGACTGAACTCAAGTGGGAGTTCGATGAGGACTCAGGATGTTACTACGTTTCTTTTCCAGACGATCAGTAGTGGAGCCCAGTTGGGGCGATCGGGGATCTTATGCATTTGGGGTTGTCTTTATTTTGGTTCTGTAGTCGGACCTTGATTGTATCTGGATGATGTAATGCTATATTTATGTATTGTGTGAAGTGGCGATTGTAAGCCAACTCTTTATCTCTATCTTGTTCAGTACATGAGTTGTGTAAAGATTACCCCTCTTGCGACATGCCTGAAATGCGGTTATGCCTCTAAGTCATGCTCCGACACATGGGAGATATAGCCGCATCGTGGGTGTTACAACTGGCGTGCTGGTCTCTCTGTTGAGCCTAGGTAGGACTACAGTGTGTTGATCAGCCGAGGGCGGTCATGATCTGATGGTGTGTCCGGTCGGAGTTGATCGAGCGTGATGGGTATGTTGGTGCACCCCTGCAGGGAAGAAAACATATATCGATAGCATGCCCTACGGTAATGGACACTCGGTGTTGTATCCTGATCGATACAACTAGAACTGGATACTTGAGATGAGAAATGGGTAGTATGGCTCTGGGACTGCTTTCTCGCAGGGAGTCGAGAAAGGATCTCTGGGCGAGGATGATGACACCAACTACTACTTTACATTATGCTAATCCACACTCTTCTAATGCTGCAAGACCTCTGAAGATGCTGAAGATGCTAGTCGTCGGTAGGACTAGGCCTTTTCTCTATTCCGGCATTTCTGCATCCCCGTCCACATATACAACCCTTCCTTTGATACGGTTGCATATGTAGTGTAGATCCTTGCTTGATGAGTACTTCAGATGAGTACTCACGGTTGCTTTGCTTTCTTTTCCCCCTTTTCCTTTCTTTTCGGATGTCGCAACCAGATGGTGGAGCCCAGGAACCAGACGCCACCTTCGACGACGACAACTACTACTACTACACCGAGAGTGCCTACTACTATGTGGAGGCCGCCGATGACCAGGAGGAGTTAGGAAGCTCCAAGGCAGGAGGCCTTGCCTTTTCGATCGATGTTGCTTTTGTGTTAGCCTTCTTAAGGCAAACTTGTTTAACTCATGTCTGTACTCAGATAATGTTGCTTCCGCTGGCTTGTTTGTTTTCGAGCTTATGTATTCGAGCCCTCGAGGCCCCTGCCTTGTAATATAAAGCTTGTATTATTTTATTTGTGTCAAGAGTTGTGTTGTGATATCTTCCTGTGAGTCCCTGATCTTGATCGTACACATTTGCGTGTATGATTAGTGTACGATTGAATCGGGGGCGTCACATGCGGTGCCCCCTCCACAGTTTACTCCTCCGGTCATATCGTCGTAGTGCTTAGGCGAAGCCCTGCGCGGATCACATCACCATCACCATTCCATGCCATTGTGCTAACGAAACTCTCCCTACACACTTTGCTGGGTCAAGAGTTCGAGGGACGTCATCGAGCTGAACGTGTGCAGAACTCGGAGGTGCGATATTTTCGGTGCTTCTTCGGTTGAATCGAGAAGACATTCGACTACCTCAACCACGTTAAGCTAACGCTTCCGCTTTTGGTCTACGAGGGTACGTGGACACACTCTCCCCCTCTCGTTGCTATGCATCTCCTAGATAGATCTTGCGTGATCATAGGAATTATTTTTGAAATTGCATGCTATGTTCCCCAACAATAGCATCATCGAAAAGTTGATCCTTGACAAATGCACGTCACAATAAAAACCATCTCAGTGACGAAAATCTACTTTACGTGACAAACGTGAACCATCACAAGAAACCGAAATTGTTTACACTATTGCTAAAAAAATACCCCCCCTCTCCCATAAGAGCATATATGGCCGGACTTGCAAATCCGACTCCTCAAACACTCGGGACGTGACAGGGCGCGTCCGCAGACAGTGACCGGTGAGACCTCAAATTTGCTCCTCTGCATCAGAGTCTCTCATATTTCATCCCCTAGATTCTTACAAACCATGCAAAAAAACCTACGCACTATGTAACGCCAGCCACTACACATAATTGTCGGAGATGCCGACGACATCGGTGCATGGCGTCGGGTAGATGGGCGCGTTGGAGGGCTCCAGCTCCTCCTCCTCATCCATAAACACGAGCATTGATACGTTTCCATTGTATCTACTTTCCAAACACTTTTGCCCTTGTTTTGGACTCTAACTTGCATGATTTGAATGGAACTAACCTGGACTGATGCTGTTTTCACCAGAATTGCCATGGTGTTATTTTGGTGCAGAAATAAAAGTTCTCGGAATGACCTGAAAATCAACGGAGAATATTTTTGGAATATATAAAAAATACTGGCGAAAGAATCAAGGCCAGGGGGGCCACACCCTGTCCACGAGGGTGGGGGCGCGCCTACCCCCCTAGGCGTGCCCCCTTCCTCGTGGGCCCCCTGGTGCTCCACCGACCTCAACTCCAACTCTATATATTCACGTTCGGGGAAAAAAATCAGAGAGAAGGATTCATCATGTTTTACGGTACGGAGCCGCCACCAAGCCCTAATCTCTCTCGGGAGGGCTGATCCGGAGTCCGTTCGGGGCTCTAGAGAGGGGAATCCGTCGCCATCGTCATCATCAACCTTCCTCCATCGCCAATTTCATGATGCTCACCGCCGTGCGTGAGTAATTCCATCGTAGGCTTGCTGGACGGTGATGGGTTGGATGAGATTATCATGTAATCAAGTTAGTTTTGTTAGTGTTTTATCCCTAGTATCCATTATGTTCTCAGATTGATGTTGCTATGACTTTGCTATGCTTAATGCTTGTCACTAGGGCCCAAGTGCCATGATTTCAGATCTGACCTATTAGTTTTCATGAATATATGTGAGTTCTTGATCCTATCTTGCAAGTCTATAGTCACCTATTATGTGTTATGATCCGTTAACCCCGAAGTGACAATAATCAGGATACTTACCGGTGATGACCGTAGTTTGAGGAGTTCATGTATTCACTAAGTGTTAATGCTTTGGTCTGGTACTATATTAAAAGGAGGCCTTAATATCCCTTAGTTTCCAATAGGATCCCGCTGCCACGGGAGGGTAGGACAGAAGATGTCATGCAAGTTCTTTTCCATAAGCACGTATGACTATATTCAGAATACATGCCTACATTATGTTGATGAACTAGAGCTAGTTCTGTGTCACCCTATGTTATAACTATTGCATGAGGAATCACATCCGACATAATTATCCATCACGGATCCATTGCATACGTGCTTTTCACACATTGATCTCTGCTTAGTTACTTTTCCGTTGCCACTGTTACAATCACTACAAAAATGCTACTGTTACTTTTGCCACCGTTACCGTTACTTCCATACTACCTTGCTACTAAATACTTTGCTGCAGATATTAAGTCTTTCAGGTGTGGTTGAATTGACAACTCAACTGTTAATACTTGAGAATATTCTTTGGCTCCCCTTGTGTCGAATCAATAAATTTGGGTTGAATACTCTACACTCGAAAACTGTTGCGATCCCCTATACTTGTGGGTTATCAAGACTATTTTCTAGCGCCGTTGCCGGGGAGCACAACTCTATTCTTTGAGTCACTTGGGATTTATATCTGCTGATCACTATGAAGAACTTGAAAGATAAAAGAACAAAGATTTTTCCCTCAACTACGAGGGGAGGTAAGGAACTGCTATCTAGCTCTGCACTTGATTCACCTTTTGTTTTGAGTAAACTTGCGACACCTACTCCTGCTATTCATTCTAATATGTCGCATGTTATTGATGATGCCACTTCTGCTTTGCATGATACTTATGATGAAACTACTTCTATGCTTGATAATACTGTGCCACTAGGTGAATTTCTTGATGAACAACTTGCTAGGGTTGGAGATAATGAAATTATTGAAACTGATAATATTGATGAAAGTGATGATGAAGATTCTCCCCCTAGATATGAATTGCCTGTTGTGCCTGAGGGTTATGTTATGGATGAAGAAACTGCTAGATACTTTTTAGCTTGAAATGATAGATATGATCTTAAGAAATTATTAGCTAAGCTTAAAGAAAAATCTTTGAATGCTAGAATGAAATATGACCCTGCTTTTGCTACTTCACCTATCTATATTTCCGATAAGGATTATGATTTCTCTGTCGATCCTGAGTTAATTACTTTGGTTGAATCTGATCCTTTTTATGGCTATGAATCTGAAACTATTATGGCACATCTTACTAAATTAAATGATATAGCCACCCTGTTCACTAATGATGAGAAAACTCGCTATTACTTTATCCTTAAGTTGTTTCCGTTCTCATTAAAGGGTGATGCTAAAACATGGTTTAATTCTCTTGATCCTGGTTGTGTGCGTAGTCCCCATGATATGATTTATTACTTCTCTGCTAAATATTTCCCCGCTTATAAGAAACAATCTGCCTTAAGGTAAATATATAATTTTGTGCAAATTAAAGAAGGGAGTCTCCCACAAGCTTGGGGGAGGCTTCTCCTATTACTTAATGCTTTGCCTGATCATCCTCTCAAGAAAAATGAAATACTTGATATCTTTTATAATGGACTAACTGATACTTCCAGAAACCACCTGGATAGTTGTGCTGGTTGTGTTTTCAGGGAAAGAACTGTTGATCAAGCTGAATTGCTATTGAATAATGTGCTAAGTAATGAAAATGATTGGACACTTCCTGAACCAACTCCTAAGCCAACTCCGAAGAAAAGGGGTATTCTATTTCTCGGTCCTGAAGATATGCAAGAGGCAAAGAAATCTATGAAAGAAAAGGGTATTAAAGCTGAAGATGTTAAGAATTTACCACCTATTGAAGAAATACATGGTCTTGATAACCCGACACAGGTAGTAAAGGTAAAATCTCTCTATAGATTTGATGAAGGTGACATTCCTTGTTATAAGTCTGCTAGCCAATGCTTAGATGAGTTTGATAATTTTATTGTTAAACAAGAAAACTTCAATGCTTATGTTGGTAGACAATTGGAACACAATGCTTATATGATTGAGAACTTGAGTGATTATATGTCTAGAGTTAAAGGTGAACTTAAACTTATTAGTAAACATGCTTCTATGGTTACCACTCAAGTAGAACAAGTACTTAAGGCTCAGAATGATTTGCTCAATGAATTAAATAATAAGACAAATGATAATGCGGTTAGAGTTATGACTAGAGGGGGTAAAATGACTCAGGAACCTTTGTATCCTAAGGGCCACCCTAAGAGGAGTGAGCAAGATTCTTAGAGAACTAATGTTGATGCACCTAGTTCTTCTAGGAAGAAGAAAAAGAAAAATGATAGGAGTTTGCATGCTTCTAGTGAACTTGTTGCTGACACACCTGAGAATCCCAATGACATTGCTATTTCTGATGCTGAAACACAATCTGGTAATCAACATGAACCTAGCGATAATGTTAATGATGATGTTCATGTTGATGCTCAACCTAGCAATAACAATGATGTAGAGATTGAACTTGCTGTTGATCTTGATAACCCACAATCAAAGAATCAACGTTATGATAAGAGAGACTTTGTTGCTAGGAAGCACGGTAAAGAAAGGGAACCATGGGTTCAGAAACCCATGCCTTTTCCTCCTAAACCATCCAAGAAAAAGGATGATGAGGATTTTGAGCGCTTTGCTGAAATGATTAGACCTATCTTTTTGCGTATGCGTTTGACTGATATGCTTAAAATGAACCCTTATGCTAAGTACATGAAGGATATTGTTACTAGTAAAGAAAGATATCGGAAGCTGAAATTTCCACCATGCTTGCTAATTACACTTTTAAAGGTGGAATACCAAAGAAACTAGGAGATCCAAGAGTACCAACTATACCATGCTCCATTAAGAGAAACTATGTTAAAACTGCTTTATGTGATCTCGGAGCCAGTGTTAGTGTTATGCCCCTCTCTTTATATCGTAGACTTGATTTGAATAAGTTGACACCTACTGAAATGTCTTTGCAAATGGCCGATAAATCAACTGCTATACCTGTCGGTGTTTGTGAAGATGTGCCTGTTGTGCTTGCAAACGTTACTATTTTAACGGACTTTGTTATTCTTGATATTCCCGAGGACGATAGTATGTCTATTATTCTTGGTAGACCCTTTTTGAATACTGCAGGGGCTATCATTGATTGCAACAAAGGCAATGTCACTTTTCATGTTATTGGTAATGAGCATACGGTACACCTTCCGAGGAAACAACCTCAAGTCCTCAGTATCAATTCTATTGGAAAAATTTCAACGATTATTATTGGAGGTTTTGAATTTCCTCTTCCTACTGTCAAGAAGAAATATGATATTCTTATTGTTGGGGATGTGCATACCCCCGTTGAGGTAACCTAGTGTTATTCGAAAATTCTCCGGTTTCATGTTATTCGAAAAGAGTTTGTTAACAAGACTTGATCAACCTTGTTAGTGGATTCCTTTTGATGAGCATGAGATGGACGAAGTTAGAAAACACAACTCTCTGTACCCTCTTTTTTACTTTCAGTTATTTAGATTAAATAAAGCAAAAATAGTATTTTCTATCTGTTTTCTGAATTATCCTTGCAATAAAAAAATACCCCGAAAATAAAAGTTCTCCAAATGCCCCAAAAATGAAATATGATTTTTTTCTAGAATATTTAAGAATTATTGGCACTGAGAACACACCAGGGGGCCTCACCATGTGCCCACGAGGGTGGAGGGCGCACCCACCCCCTAGGGCGCGCCCCTGCCTCATGGACCACACATGGGCCCCCTCCACTTATTCTTGCACCCACACACTTCGTCTTCCTCCAGAAAAAACTATCCACCAGCTCAAACCCGAGTTCTAGCTCATCTTGCTGCCATTTTCGATCTCCTTGCTCAAAGCTCCATTCAGAAAACTGCTTTGGGGGATTGTTCTTTGGTATGTGACTCCTGCAATGGTCTAATTAGTTTTTGTTCTAGTGCTTTATTTATTGGAAATTTTTGCTGCTTAGGTGACCCTGTTCTTGAGCTTTCATGTCAAATTTATATGGTCCCAAGTAGTTTTAATGCATGATATGGCCTCTAGGCACTTGCAGGAGTAGTTTCTATCAATCTTGTTGAGTTTGATTCACTTTTATTTTGAGTCACTAAAAATTTCAGAATTTTTTAGAGGAAATGATGAAGAGATTATTGAGGGCTCTTTGAGCCGGAGTTCGAAGGATAAGCAAAGTGAAGAGAATAACAAGCACAAATATAATCTCCCCCGCACTGCGGAGGTTTGGTTGTGTGAATGGCCTTGTGATGAATTCTTGAGAGCAGCCGGGATTCATGATGACTTTTATTATTTGCTGAGAATGCGGGCCTCATCGACTTCCTCCGCGACCAGCGTGGATAGTATCTCCTACTCACTAATATTTTTGTGCAAAATTTTCATTTCCATGCTAGGAGGTCGCCACCTTCTATGGATTTTTATTTGTATGATGAGTATAAGGAGATGTCACTTTATGATTTTTGTGCGGTTTGCAAGTTTCCCTTTGAGGGCAGCATAGAGGAACCACATCGTAATGATGTGGAAGGGTTTATTGATATGATTGCTATAGGGGAAATGAGGAAAGTTTCGATACAAGAATTACTAGCATACATTTTCCTGTTCTATGTTACTTTGCAATATTTGCTAGTAGATGCTTGATTGGTCGTGGGAACAGTGGAAACCTTAGTGCCCCTAATATTGTTATTTTGTGCCATGCCTTGTTTCGTGATGCTACTTTCAGTTTAGGCGCTATTGTTGCTAAACGGTTAAATCTGAACCATACAAAGGGTCCCATCTTTGGAAGCATCTTTGCTTCGCGCCTTGCTGCACACTTTAACATACCTATTAGGCATTATGAGAAAGAGGAAAAGTTACCGCCTCCTAATTTTCTAGATTATAAGAGTATGGTAGCACATGATTTTATTGTTAAGAATAAGAAGAAGATGCTTAACTATAGACTGATATTTCATAAAAATTACTTTGAGACCATTACCTTGCCTGCTCCCTCTTTGTTCAACATATTTTCAGGCACGTACCTTGTTTTTCTGGAGGTCGTTCATGCATATCGGAGCCTGACATCAGCTCCAGAGCCTGAGCCGGAGCCACCACTTGATCCTCAACATCAGTCTGTTTATCAGTGGGATCCGGAGGAGATCGCCAACCAGTGGCACCCCGAGGACCCTCCTCAGTACAATGGAGGGGACCACTTTGATCCTTGGGCATAGACCAACTTAGGCCAAAAGCCTAAGCTTGGGGGAGTACGTATTTCTCACCGACATTACATTCATGTTCACACACTCATGCCAGTTGTTGGTGCTCATACTTTTTCATTGTACTATCCATGCTAGTTTAATTTCTGTTTTAAGCTTTCTTCTTGTGTGTTTGAAAAACCTTAAGAAAAACAAAAAACTTAGTTGAAGCTTTTAGCTAGTTTACTTTCCATGCCTGTAGTAGTAGTAATTAAAAGAAAACCCCAAAAGATTTCTCATTCTTCTTTTGCTTGTTGGGAGCTTTCCCGTGTAAATAGTTTTGTTTCTTTTCTTTTTCTTTGGGGGTCGAGAGGAGAAGACCTTAATGAAAATGTTGAGTGGCTCTTATATGCATTATTGTTGATTCAACAAAGATCCCATATTACCTTGTCTTCTCCCTTGAATTGAATGCTTGCAGATTCCAGCTTAGTCCAATGCACGTGCACTATTATTATTATCCACACTGTTCGGTCGTGCAAGTGAAAGGCAATAATGACGATATATGATGAACTGATTGAGATGAGAGAAGCTGGTCTGAACTCGACCTATCTTGTTTTTGTAAATATGATTAGTTCATCATTCCTGATTTAGCCTATTATGAATGACACATGTTTGCAATGATGATTAGAGATTATAGTTGCTTATGCCATGCTTAATTTTCTAGGAGTTTATAATGGTTTACCTTGCGTGCCAAGATGCTATTAAAATGGTTGTGATGTGGTATGATAGGGTGGTATCCTCCTTTGAACGATTCGAGTGGCTTGACTTGGCACATGTTCACGCATGTAGTTTAAACAAAATCAGCATAGCCTTCACGATATTTATGTTCATGGTGAATTATATCCTACTCATGCTTGCATTCAGTGTTGATTAATTTTAATGCATGTTCATGACTATTATCGCTCTCTAGCTGGTCGCTTCCCAGTCTCTTTCTAGCCTTCACTTGTACTAAGCGGGAATACTGCTTGTGCATCCAATTCCATAAACCCCAAAAGTTATTCCATATGAGTCCACCATACCTACCTATATGCGGTATCTACCTGCCGTTCCAAGTAAATTTGTATGTGCCAAACTCTAAACCTTCAAATGAAATTCTGTTTTGTATGCTCGAATAGCTCATGTATCAACCAGGGCTGTCTATATCTTCCATGCTATGCGGGTTATTCTCAAGAGGAGTGGACTCCGCTCCTCACTCACGAGAAAATGGCTGGTAACCAGGATGCCCAGTCCCATGCTCAAATCAAATCAAAATTATTGCAAATAAAACTCCCCCAGGATTGTTGTTAGTTGGAGGCAACCGTTGTTTCGGACAAGCCATGGTTTGATGTTTGTTGGTGGTAGGAGGAGTATAAACTTTACCATTCTTCTTGGGAACCGCCTATAATGTGTGTAGCATGGAAGATATCGAGATCTCTCGGTTTTTATGTTGACAATGAAAGTATATCGCTCAAAATATTATTCATCTCTATTTCAAAACCGAGCTCTGGCACCTCTAAAAATCCCTGCTTCCCTCTGCGAAGGGCCTACCTATTTACTTTTATGTTGAGTCATCATCCTCTTATTAAAAAAACACCAATTGGAGAGCACCGTTGTCATTTGCATTTATTACTATTGGTTTACATTGGGTATGACTGTGACTGGATCTCTTTTACCATGAATTACAATTTCCAGTCAGTCCTTGATCTTTAGAGGTGCTCTACATTTATGTTTTGCGATCTCAGAAAGGGCTAGCGAGATACCATCCTGTTATATAATATTATGATTGTTTTTAGAAAGTGTTGCCATCCAAGATTCATTATTATTGCTTGCTAGTTGATTATGCCATTGTTGTGAGTAAACATGAGACCTAAATGTTATTGTGAATATGGTTAGTTCATAATCTTTGATGAAAACTTGAATGCTGGCTTTACATATTTACAACAACAAGAGCAAATAGAGTTTTTAAAAGTTTTTCTTTATCACTTTCAGTTTGTCAACTAAATTGCTTGAGGACAAGCAAAGGTTTAAGCTTGGGGGAGTTGATACGTCTCCATCGTATCTACTTTTCGAAACACTTTTGCCCTTGTTTTGGACTCTAACTTGCATGATTTGAATGGAACTAACCCGGACTGACGTTGTTTTTAGCAGAATTGCCATGGTGTTATTTTTGTGCAGAAATACAAGTTCTTGGAATGATCTAAAAATCAACGGAGAATATTTTTGGAATATATAAAAAATACTGGCGAAAGAATCAAGGCTAGGGGCCCACACCCTGTCCATGAGGGTGGGGATGTGCCTACCCCCCTAGGCGTGCCCCCTGCCTCGTGGCCCCCCTGGTGCTCCACCGACCTCAACTCCAACTCTATATATTCACGCCCGGGGAGAAAAAAATCAGAGAGAAGGATTCATCGCGTTTTACAATACGAAGCCGCCACCAAGCCCTAATCTCTCTCGGGAGGGCTGATCTAGAGTCCGTTTGGGCTCCGGAGAGGGGGCTCCATCGCCATCGTCATCATCAACCTTCCTCCATCACCAATTTCATGATGCTCACGACCATGCGCGAGTAATTCCATTGTAGGCTTGCTGGACGGTGATGGGTTGGATGAGATTTATCATGTAACCGAGTTAGTTTTGTTAGGGTTTGATCCCTAGTATCCGTTATGTTCTGAGATTGATGTTGCTATGACTTTGCTATGCTTAATGCTTGTCACTAGGGCCCGAGTGCCATGATTTCAAATCTGAACCTATTATGTTTTCATGAATATATGTGAGTTCTTGATCCTATCTTGCAAGTCTATAGTCACCTATTATGTGTTATGATCTGTTTACCCCGAAGTGACAATAATCGGGATACTTACCGGTGATGACCATAGTTTGAGGAGTCCATGTATTCACTAAGTGTTAATGCTTTGGTCCGGTACTCTATTAAAAGGAGGCCTTAATATCCCTTAGTTTCCAATAGGACCCCGCTGCCATGGGAGGGTAGGACAAAAGATGTCATGAAAGTTCTTTTCCATAAGCACATATGACTATATTCAGAATACATGCCTACATTACATTGATGAACTGGAGCTAGTTCTATGTCACCCTATATTATAATTGTTGCATGAGGAATCGCATCCGACATAATTATCCATCACTGATCCATTGCCTACGAGCTTTTCACATATTGATCTCTGCTTAGTTACTTTTTCGTTGCCACTGTTACAATCACTACGAAACTGCTACTGTTACTTTTGCCACCGTTAGCGTTACTTCCATACTACTTTGCTACTAAATACTTTGCTACAGATATTAAGTCTTTCAAGTGCGGTTGAATTGGCAACTCAATTGTTAATACTTGAGAATATTCTTTGGCTCCCCTTGTGTCGAATCAATAAATTTGGGTTGAATACTCTACCCTCGAAAACTATTGCGATCCCCTATACATGTGGGTTATCAAGCATCTCTTCGACTTTCGCGACATGCTCCACCTCCTCCTCCTGCCAACAACGGCGTCTGGCCTCCGCCTCCTGTCAACTACGTCATCTGGCCTCTGATACGTCCATTTTGCATCATGCTTTTATATTGATATTTATTGCATTATGGGCTGTTATTACACATTATATCACAATACGTATGCCCATTCTCTCTTATTTTATAATGTTTACATGAAGAGGGAGAACACCGGCAGCTGGAATTGGACTGGAAAAGGAGAAAATATTAGAGACCTGTTCTACACAAGTCCAAAAGTACTGAAACTTCATGGAGCATGTTTTTGGAATATATAAAAAATATTGGGCGAAGAAAGTACCAGAGGGTGATATGTCTCCAACATATCTATAATTTTTGATTGTTACATGCTGTTATATTATCAACCTTGGATATTTTACAATCATTTTATAGTCATTTTATATCATTTTTTGGTACTAACCTATTGACACAGTGCCCAGTGCCAGTTACTGTTTTTGCATGTTTTTACATCGCAAAAAATCAATACCAAACGGAGTCCAAATGCCATGAAACTTTACGGAGATTTTTTATGGACCAGAAGACACCTAATGTGCCAATATTGCACCTGGGGGTGCTCCGAGAAGAGCACAACCCACCAGGGCGCGTCAGGAGGCCCAGACGCGCCTTGGTGGGTTGTGCCCACCTCGGGTGCCCCCCGGACTGCCACTTTGCTCTATAAATACCCCAATATTCCAGAAACTCTAGGGGAGTCGATGAAAATCAATTCCAGCCGCCGTAGAGTCTAGAACCACCAGATCCAATCTAGACACCATCATGGATGGGGTTCACCACCTCTATTGGTGCCTCTCCGATGATGCGTGAGTAGTTCTTTGTAGACCTTCGGGTCCGTAGTTAGTAGCTATATGGCTTCCCTCTCTCTCTCTCTCTCTCTCTCTCTCTCTCTCGATTATCAATACAATGGTCTCTTGGAGATCCATATGATGTAACTCTTTTGCGGTGTGTTTGTTGGGATCGATGAACTTTGAGTTTATGATCCGATCTATCTATTTTTATATCCATGAAAGTATTTGAGTTTCTTTGATCTCTTTTATGCATGATTGCTTATAGCCTCGTATATCTTCTCTGATATTTGGGTTTTGTTTGGCCAACTTGATCTATTTATCTTGCAATGGGAAGAGGTGCTTTGTAGTGGGTTCGATCTTACGGTGCTTGATTCCAGTGATAGAAGGGGAACCGACATGTATGTATCGTTGCTACTAATTATAAAATGGTGGGGTCTATCTCTACATAGATAGATCTTGTCTACATCATGCCATCGTTCTTATTGCATTATTCCGTTTCTCCATGAACTTAATACACTAGATGCATGCTGGATAGTGGTCGATGTGTGGAGTAATAGCAGTATATGCAGGAAGGAGTTGGTCTACTAATCTTGGACGTGATGCCTATGTAATGATCATTGCCTGGATATCGTCATGAGTATTTGAAGTTCTATCAATTACCCAACAGTAATTTGTTTACCCATCGTTTGCTATTTTTCTTGAGAGAAGCCACTAGTGAAACCTACGTCCCCCGGGTCTCTTTCTGACATTATTTGCCTTCGTGATCTATTTTATTTGCCTTTTATTTTCAGATCTACTAAACCAAAAATACAAAAATACCTTGCTGCAATTTATTTTATTTGGCGTTCGATCTATCAATATTTACAATTCTCTCACGTACGTTTTCCCATCTTAGGGAGCCGCTACCCGAAAGGGATTGACAACCCCTTTTACACGTTGGGTTGCGAGTAGTTGTTATTTGTGTGCAGGTGCTGTTTACATTGTGTTGCTTGGTTCTCCTACTGGTTCGATAACCTTGGTTTCATTTCTGAGGGACATACTTGTGATGACCCGAGACCGACGCTCCAGATGGCTTCCATGTTTTTGGTTGTTGCCGTGTGTTTTTTTGCTTGTTGCATTCATCATGTCATCATGAGCATTGCATTCTCATGTTTTCATAAAACTTGCATCCGTTCGGGGTTGCCGCTTCTTCCTTGTCTCCATCAGACTGTTCTCTTCTCCCTTGTGTTCTCCATGGCAATGTTGCCAGACCGCTTTGTGTCCAATGACCATTCTCAGTCCAATGACACACTTGACCACGTCCGCGTAACCCCTCTTTGCACAGTGCATTAACCCCTCGCCCGCGTTCGAAAGCTGTTGTCGGATTGTGGGTTCCGGCAAACCCTTGAGGTTCGAACTATGGGGTGCGCACGAAGATCTCTCCCTAGATTGCTCTGGCAACGATCTCAAGGCCTAGCTCGCCGAACCCAAGGAACAAGAGACACAAGAGTTTATACTAGTTCGGGCCACTATTGTGTTGTAATACCCTACTCCAGTGTGGTGTGGTGGATTGCCTCGTGGGCTGAGGATGAAGCAGTACAATGAATGAACAACCTCCTGAGGAGAGGTGTTCTTGGGCTCGATGATTTGGTGTGCTTGAGAATGGTCCGAATGTCCTCTCCCTTTGCTATGGTGGTGGCTAGCCCTATTTATAGAGGCCCTGGTCCTCTTCCCAAATGTTAGGTGGGAAGGGATCCCACAACAGCCAGTTTTGAAGGGAGAAAACTAGTACAAGTTATCCTGACAAAAGGTGGTCTTCGCCTGCCAAAGGCTCTAGTGGTGATGCCGCCGTGGGCTCCTGTGGTGACCTCCGTCCTGCCGCTCTTGGTCTTTGCCTTTGCCTGATATGGAAACCTTTGCCTGATGCCTCGGGACTCCTCGGCCGCGCTTGCTCATTTAGCACCAAAGAGGAAATAGGTACTCTGCGCCCGCTGGCGCCCGCCTAGCCTTGTTCATCGTGGCTCACGTCACAAGGACCTCACGAGGTGCCCCTTCCATAGATATCTCCGCTCCTTGGGAGCCAGCCTAGCGAGACCGCCCCTGAGGAGGTCTTGGTGTCGTCCGCCTGGCGAGGCTTGGCCCCTCGCGAGGGCCTTGAGTGGTTGCTGCCGAAGGTGGGCCGTACCAGGCCATTGGTGGAGCCACGCCCTAGGCCGCAGGTAGGCAAGTCTGGGTACCCCCATTCCCAGGAAGCCGACAGTAGCCCCCTGGCCCAAGGCGCGCTCGAACTTGGCGTCGAGGCGAAGCCAAAGGGCAAGTGCGGAGCGATACGGGCCCCAACCACCTGCGGCCTTGATTGACACGTGGCGGTTGACATGACATGGGTGTCTCCGCTTCCCCATGCTGCCTCGGCAACCGTCCGACTTGACGAGTCCCTGCTGCATGCAGAAGAAAATCACCATTACCTTAGATCGTGGAGGCTAGCGGTTGGCCTCCCTCTAGCTATAAATGAGTAGAAGGACGGAGCCCCCATTGCTCATCCTCTCCTCCACTCCGTTTGCTTCTTTTTTCCCTCTTTGCTCCGCCATCCTGCTGCGACACCCATGGCGCCGACGAAGAGATTCACGGCTGCGGAGAAGGGGAAGGTGCGCAAGGAGGGGCCCGACTCACCACCGCCCAAGCGGGGTCGTGGCCGCTGTCGGTGTCAAAACTGGCAGATCTCGGGTAGGGGGTCCCGAACTGTAAGTCTAAGGATCGAGGGTAACATGAGGCAGGGGACACGATGTTTACCCAGGTTCGGGCCCTCTTGATGGAGGTAATACCATACTTCCTGCTTGGTTGACTAATGAGTATAGGGGTTACAAGAGTTGATCTACCTCGAGATCGTAATGGCTAAACCCTAATTGTCTAGCCTATATGATTATGATTATTCCCTACAGACTAAACCCTCCGGTTTATATAGACACCGGAGGGGGGTAGGGTTGTACAAAGTCGGTTTACAGAGAAAGGAATCTTCATATGCGCACGCCAAGCTTGCCTTTCATGCCAAGGAGAGTCCATCCGGACATGGGGAAAAGCCTTCCATCTTGTATCTTCATGGCCCATCAGTCCGGCCCATGTCACATAGCCTGGACGCCTGAGGATCCCGTAATCTAGGACTCCCTTAGTAGCCCCTGAACCAGTCTTCAATGACGACGTGTCCGACGTGCAAGTTGTCTTCGGCATTGCAAGATGGGTTCCTCCACCGAATACTTCAAAGCATCTGAACCGAGGGGCTATATTTGGCCCCTACATCTTCGGTCTTGGTAAAGTGAATTCTTCGAACAGCTCAGTTTTCATTAAATGCCGTACCCTTCGGTTTTTGCGCTTCCGCCGCCTCATCTTCCACGTGTCAAGCGAATACGAAGGGCCCAAGCATTTTTACAGATAACCCCTCGACAGCATACGGAAGGCACCTATTTGAAGAGATCAAATCTCAGATACCATTCCACGCTAGGCGAGAATCCTTCGAGCTTGCCTCGAGGAACCATGCAACCATGGCTAGCACTCCTAGTTCTTCCTCCCGCCCCTACGGCCCTCAAAAAGGCGATTGGGAGAGCTGCTCTGTAACCCATGCCCATCTGACCAAGCTCCAGGTGCAGGGCTATCTCCCCCCTGTGGATCTAGTCCCCGTTCAGGCAGGATTAACATCCTTTACTGGCGAGGCCCTGGCAGAAAATTTCCTGAATCCTTTAGAAGGGGAGCGCGTGTGCTTCGTGTCTTTTCTTTTGAGAGGCATTGGATTCCCAATCCATCCTTTCCTTCAGGGTATCCTGGAGTACTACGGCCTCCAACTGCACAATCTCACACCGGGCTCCATTTTGCACATCGCGGGCTATGTTGCTCTTTGTGAGCTGTTGCTGGGCTGCGTGGCCCATTTCGAGCTATGGAGGAAGCTCTTCTACCTCGTCCCTCGCTCCCAAAAGGGATCCATATTCGAGGTGGGCGGTGCCAAAGTATGGCGTATAGCCGGGACAGGATATCTGTCCGGCACTCCGAAGAAGACATCCGAGGAGTGGCCCTCGGAGTGGTTTTATATTGAAGACGTCATCCTCTCGGACCCAATCCGACACAGCCTACCTAATTTTTCCCATGGCCTGCTAAGGAAATGCCACAGCTGGCACCCTTGGAGCCTCGAGGAGGAAGACAGTGCGGAAGTTACGAAGTTAATGGACAAGGTAAAGGTACTTGCCCAGTCCAAACTGTCCATAATTGAAGTCATGGTGATTTCCATAACGCGCGGTGTCCAAGCACTCCAATCTAGAGGACTCCCCATGTGGAACTACAACGGGGAGGATGATACATCCCCTATGGGCGCAAGGGTCCAGATAACTTCACCCCTCTGTCTGCCATTGTCGGATTCTGGGTTCCGGTAAAACCCTTGAGGTTTGAACACTGGGGTGTGCATGAAGATCTCCCCCCTCTCTAGCTTGCACACTCAACAATCTCACGGCCTAGCTTGACAGACCCAAAGAACACGAGACACAAGATTTATACTGATTCGGGCCACCGTTGTGGTGTAATACCCTACTCTAGTGTGGTGTGGTGGATTGCCTCTTGGGCTGAGGATGAACAATTGCAAGGGAAGAACAACCTCCTGAGGAGAGGTGTTCTTGTGCTTAGTGAACTGGTGTGAGGCTAAGGATGGAATGGTTCCGATCTAAGATGAGGTCCTCTCTAGCTATGGTGGTGGCTAGTCCTATTTATAGAGGTATTGGTCCTCTTCCCAAATATTGAGCGGGAAGGGATCCCACAACGGCCAATTTGAAGGGAGACAACTAGTACAAGTTATCCTGACAAAAGTAGTCTTCACATGTCAAAGGCTCTGGTGGTGACGCCGTCTTGGGCTCCACGGTGACCTCCGTCCTGCCGTCCTGCTGGTCTTGGTCTTGTTGCACTGATATGGAAACCTTTGCCTGATGCCTTGGAACTCCTCGCCTGTGCTTGACCACTTAGAAGCAAATAGGAAACAAGGACACTGTGCTCGCTGGCGCCCGCCTGGTCTTCATCGTCATGGCTTGCGTCATTGGAACCTCGCGAGGTTCGGCTTGCCTTGGTCTCTCCGCCCCTCGCGAGCCAGCCTAGTGAGGCTGCCCCTGAGGAGGTCTTGCATCGTCTGCCTCGCGAGGCTTGGCCCCTCGCAAGGGTCTTGAATGTTTGCTGCTGAAGATGGGCCGTACGGGGCCACTGGAGGAGCCACGCCGCGGGCCGCAGGCAGGCAAGTGTGGGGACCCCCGTTCCCAAAACGCCGACAGTAGCCCTCGGGCCCAAGGCACGCTCGGGCTTGGCTTCGAGGCGAAGCCAAAGGGCAAGTGCGGAGCGCCACGGGCCCCAAAAGCCTGTGGCCTTGGTCGACGTGTGGCGACTGATTGGATGTGGGCGTCTCCGCTTCCCCATGCAGCCTCGACAATTGCCCGACTTGACAAAAGACTGGTGTGGGCTACGCTTGTCTTCATTGCTTTCTTCTGCCTTGCTCTAGATCCCCTTTCTCGCCTCTTGCTTCCAAAACCTCCAGATCTGCTCCGATCTCCTTCCACGCTTCCGTCCAATGGCGTACGAAAGACCAAGGTTGACTCGCCACCCACCTGGTACGTGCCGGGCCTGGAGGCGCCCAACGTCTCGGCGAAAAACCTTGCCGTCACGCGGCTGCTGACAGTGGGGGAGAACAACGAGAAGGGGGAGATCGCGCTCCGGGCAGGCTCCGCCGTGCCCAAGGCTCCGAAGAGCTCCTTCTACCCCTTCTTCATGGGCAGCATCGCCGCCGGCCTCGTTCCCCCCTTCTCTGACTTCTTCTACGCGGTCCTCCGGTACTATGGGTTACAGGCTCTTCATCTCCATCCCAACTCTGTTCTTCTCTTGTCCATCTTCGCCTTCTACTGCGAGGCGTACGTAGGGGTGATGCCGTCTGTGGCATTGCTGCGCTACTTCTTCTACCTCCGGATCAGCGAAGGCCACACCACGGGGTGCGCCAACTTCATCTCAGCTGGCAAGGCCAATGCGATTTCGATGACCGAGAAGAAGGCCGATGGCTTCAGGAGCAAGTGGGTGATGATGGATGCCAAGTGTGTCCACTCACGGCTGAAGATGCCGATAGGGATGCCCCGGCCTGATGAGGGGTGGTCCTGCGCAAAGCTTACTGACGAGCGGGCTAAGCTGGTGCTGGAGAAGATGAACGCCGACCTAAGGCCGGGAGGCGCGAAGGCGGTGAAACTGACGGGGGCCATGCTCCTGAAGGAATTCTTGGCGCAGCGGGTGGCTCCTCTCCAGGCGCGCACGCGCCCCCCTGTGGACGCTTGAGGTTGGAGAAGACAAGATCCGCTTGAGCCCGAAGGCCTTGTCCAACTCCGTCTCCTGGCCGGAGATGACCAAGAGTATCTGCCGAATCCCCACGCTCCCTTGCTCCTCCGAAAGGATGGGGCGCAGGTTGTGGCCGCCATGCCCACCTTTGATGGGCGCGGCCTGGTGCTGTCGGCGCCTTCTGAGGTCCCTGTGGCGACGGCGACGACGGACGTATCTTCTGGTGAGTCCCTCAGGGACGAAGAGGAGGAGGAGGACGAGGAGCGCGACCAAGAGGCGGCCCCCGAGGAGATGGGGGAGACCTCCTCCTTGCGCAGGGCTGACTGAGGGAGTCCTGGATTAAGGGGTCCTCGTACAGCCGGACTATATACTTTGGCCGGACTATTGGACTATGAAGGTACAAGATTGAAGATTTCGTCCCGTGTCCGGGTGGGACTCTCCTTTGCGTGGAAGGCAAGCTTGGCAGTTCGGATATGTAGATCTCCTCCCTTGTAACCGACTCTGTGTAACCCAAGCCCCCTCCGGTGTCTATATAAACTGGAGGGTTTAGTCCATAGGACAACAACAATCATAATCATAGGCTAGCTTCTAGTGTTTAGCCTCTACGATCTCGTGGTAGATCAACTCTTGTAATACTCATATCATCAAGATCAATCAAGCAGGAAGTAGGGTATTACCTCCATTGAGAGGGCCCGAACCTGGGTAAACATTGTGTGTAACGCCCTCGATGCGGCTATATCTCCCACGTGTCGAAGCACGACTTAGAGGCATAACCGCATTGAAAGCAATGTCGCAAGTGAGGTAATCTTCACACAACCCATGTAATACATAAGGGACAGAGATACATAGTTGGCTTACAATCGCCACTTCACACAAATACATGAATAAAGCATTACATCAACCAGATACAATCAAGGTCCGAATACGGAACCAAAATAAAAGAAGACTACCCCAAATGCTACACAGATCCCCGATCGACCCCAACTGGGCTCCACTACTGAACAACTAGAACGAAACAACATAAAGGACAAGATCTTCATCGGGCTCCTCCTGAGTTTGGTTGCGTCATCGGCACTGACTCATCGGCACCTGCAAACTGGTTTTGGAACTAACTGTGAGCCATGGGGACTCAGCAATCTCACACCCTCGCGATCAAGACTATTTAAGCTTATGGGTAAGGTAAAGGTATGAGGTGGACCTGCAGCAAGCGACTAGCATATATGGTGGCTAACATACGCAAAAGAGAGCGAGAAGAGAAGGCAAAGCACGATCGAGAATCTATGATCAAGAAGTGATCCTAGAACAACCTACGTCAAGCATAACTCCAACACCGTGTTCACTTTCTGGACTCCGTCGGAAAGAGACCATCATGGTTACACACGCGGTTGATGTATTTTAATTAAAGTCAACTTCAGGTTTTCTACAACCGGACGTTAACAAATTCCCATCTGCCAATAACCGCGGGCATGGCTTTCGAAAGTTCAAATCCCTGCAGGGGTGTCCCAACTTAGCACATAACAAGCTCTCACGGTCAACGAAGGATATTCCTTCTAGCGGGAAGACCCGATCAGGCTCAGAATCCCGGTTACAAGACATTTCGACAATGGTAAAATAAGACCAGCAAAGCCACCCAGATGTGCCGACAAATCCCGATAGGAGCTGCACATATCTCGTTCTCAGGGCACACCGGATGAGCAAGACGTCGGGTAAGCCAGCCCAGAGTTGCCCCTGGTAGCCTCGGACATCGCTCAGTTGGACCAACACTCAGAGGAGCACTGGCCCAGGGGGGTTAAAATAAAGATGACCCTTGAGTCTGCAGAACCCAAGGGAAAGAAAAGGCTAGGTGGCGAATGGTAAAACCAATGTTGGGCCTTGCTGGTGGAGTTTTATTCAAGGCGAACTGTCAAGGGGTTCCCATTATAACCCAACCGCGTAAGGAACGCAAAATCCGGGAACATAACACCGATATGACGGAAACTAGGGCGGCAAGAGTCGAACAAAACACTAGGCATAAGGCCGAGCCTTCCACCCTTTACCAAGTATATAGATGCATTAATTAAATAAGAGATATTGTGATATCCCAACAAGTAAACATGTTCCAACAAGGAACAACATCTCCATGTTCCAACAAGGAACAAACTTCAATCTTCACCTACAACTAGCAACGCTATAAGAGGGGCTGAGCAACGCGGTAACATAGCCAAACAACGGTTTGCTAGGACAAGGTGGGTTAGAGGCTTGGTTCAACAATATGGGAGGCATGATAAGCAAGTGGTAGGTATCGCAGCATAGGCATAGCAAAAGAGCGAGCAACTAGCAAGCAAAGATAGAAGTGATTTCGAGGGTATGGTCATCTTGCCTGAGATCCGCAAGGAAGAAGAACGAGTCCATTAAGAAGTCAAACGGACGTAGTCGAACGGTTCCTCACAAACGTGACGTTATCGGAACCAACCTGAAGAAGCAACACAGGAAAGGAGCAAACAACATAGTAAACAACCACCACATAATCATGGCATGATGCACAACCAAGTATGATGCATGTCCGGTTTAAGGAAGCATGGCATGGCAAAGTGCAACAAGTAATACTACAAATTAAGTGGAGCTCAATATGCAACGAGTTGCATATTGACGGAACACCACATCAATTATTTAGTTCTCTCTCGGTTAGGTACTTAACAATATTAAATGTTGGTTAACATGGCAAGAGGTGTAGCATAACAAACTATACCATCTAAACAATTTAAATGGGGCCGGATATAATAAACAACAAAACCGGTAAATCCCCATATGCAATTATCAATTTTGTGCAACAACAATTTTAACCAATCTTGAAGTTGTTATCATGATGCGGATGACATGTGCAAGTTTATGCTATTTTTATTAAAAGTTGACAAGAGCATTATGAAACATTTGTCACCGTGGTGGAAAGGAAAAAGGGTGCCACGTCAACGATAACAAAAACGGTGCCACGGCAACGTTCCGGTTCCGGTAACTCGATTGAGATACCGATGCAAAGGAGAAGTGTGCGGAACATGACATGCAAGGATGGTGGGGAGTGATCCCGGATTCTGGGTGTCCCATGAGTTGGTGGCATGGCAAAAAGAGGGGCGACGTGCACCAAAAATTCGAGCACGGAGCAAGCATGAGCATCTCATACAACACACAACATTCGTTCACGGGCGTCGTCTCGAGGGTTATACCTTCGAAGGGTGCGTTATCGGAGCGGTTCGGGTCAAGTGGTGTAGTCATTCACGATCGTCATGGGAAGTAGTGGTACTCGGTCATCGTGGAAGTAGTTGTTCACAGGTCGTTGTGGGAAGTTGTCCTTCTCGTGGAGACGGTAGTTGTTCACCCGACGGTCTTTGGAAACGGTCACGACGTACAGGGTTCGTAGATGTTCGGGTCGAGGGTAGCGGTAGTTAGTATCTTGTGGAACTTGACGGTCCGTCATGGTACTTGGCGGTCTCGATCGGAGTAGCAACACGTAGCCGAACTTGGGGTCTCGATCCTGGCAATCAAAAGGGTACTTGCGGTCTTGACGAACCCGTAGTGGTACTGGGTGAGATCATGGCCATGGTAGTCTTCGAACTTGGAGTTTTGTGTAGTCGAACTTGAGGTGCTCCTGGACCGGCTGGACTTGGTGCATCCGATAGCAAAAGATACACAAATCGGGGTCGGTGGTGACTATGAGGAATCCAACGACGAGGCACTCGGCATCAAGGTCCCGCAGCGCATCAGCGGTAGGAGGCAGGCCCTAACAGAGATGGAACATGGCGGACGCATGCGGAGGGGAACACGACGAAGTGGACGACAGCGGCTTGCTTGCCGGCAATAGTTGGAGACGGAGGTCGCCAGCACAGGGACTCGACCAGAGTGAATGACGCGGTCGTTGCTGGCCCATGCAATGGGTCAGCGAGGCAGGGACGCTGGCGATGCAAAGGTCAGGGCGGTACTGCGGTGGCGCCGCACAGCAGAAGAAGAAGAGGGAGGTGCGACAGAGGCGATGGCACGCGGGTCCGGCGAGCTCCGACCCGTGGCGGCGCACGCGCAGAGGTAGGTCGCGGCGCGCGCGAGGTGGCCAGGTGGTGGCGACGGGCGACGTTGGGAAGAGCAGCTGCAGCAGGGCGTGGAAGGAGGAGTAGCAGAGGAAGGGGGCCGCGCGGAGGGGCGACGTGCTCGCCGGCATGAGGTGCGCATAGGCGAGGGAGAGTCAGGGAGGAGACGTGCGCGTCGGGGTCCTGTGGGTGGCGGCGCGAGGGAGATGGGGATCAAGGAGATGTGGATCGAGGGAGATGGTGGTTCGGGCGCGTGCGTCCTCTCCTGGTGGCGCGAGGTTAGCGAGAGGAGGGAGAGATGGGAGATGGGGATCGGGCTGCGGTACTAGGGTTAGAAAGCGGGACTAGGAAGCGGGCCGTCTGGACTGAGGCCCAAGTGGCCAGCTGGGCTACTCTCTCTCTCCCCCAGTCCTTTGATTAAAAAAACAGAGAACTAAAGGAAAGGAAAAAGGACAGAGGAGAAGGTTGAAGAAGAATTTGGACAAGCGGTAAATTTTCTTGGACTCACAAAAATATGTTAGGTCCGAGAAAATTAGGAAAGACCAAGATTGAAAGAATAAATTCAAATTTCTTTGAATTTAATTCAAAAGGTTTGAACTAGGATAGGTTTTAGGAGTGCCCAAAAATGTTGAGAAATTAGGTGGAGCTCCGGAAAATGACAAAAGGACATGTGGCAAAGTTAGAGGCCAAGAGTTGAGAAGGAAAAAGGCATGGAACTTAGCTGTAAGTGTGTTATGGTGATTCCAAATTAATGGAATGGTTTTTATATAGCTCCCTAAATATTGGGAGGATATGTTATAAATAGAAACACCATGTGAATTCCCTCGATTTAAATGGAGCGAAGATCCATACGGTTTATTAATATGAGTTGCAAAGATTAATGACATGATGGCATGATGACAAGATGCAATGCACATGATGCAAAGATGAATGCAATGCATGACACGCAAGCAAAGACAACGCAACAATAGCGAATAACTGGACGACACCTGGCACATCGGTCTCAGGGCGTTACAACACTCCACCACTACGGGAGGATCTCATCCCGAAATCTAGAATGTCACTGGAGGGACAAACGGAAGAGAAAGAGAAGAGGTAAAACTAAGTTGCTTCTTTGACAAACGAGTGAAACCAAAGAACCTTGTGAGGTTGAGCAAAAGACAGAAAGAAAGCAACAGAGATGAACGAAGTTGAAAACACTCCGTTAGGAAAGAGGAACAAGGAAGAACAAAGTCGGACAACACTCCGGTTGAAAAGTGATACAAGACTTGATAAGATGAAAAGAACTGAGCAGAGGGTACAACTCTCCGGTTAAATGGATAGGCATGAAAAGAACAAGGTCTTGACAAGAACAAGAAGAAATGTTGAAGATAGAACCATCACAATGCCTCCGGAACAAAAGAAAGAGTGGAATGGAATGAACGAAGTGAAACAAGATCTCGAGGGAGCACGCTTACAACAACAGCTAGAACGGAGTTGTTGGAAAACCAACAATGAAAAGAATAAGCTTGATATGGTCTTATGGAATACATCTCAAAATTATGGGGTGACAACCTGCCACTCATGGGAAAAGAATTCGATTGGAATGAACAAGGAGATGAGAAAATATTTCACTGGGAGGATAAAGAAGATCTTGGGTCCTTTATAAGCACCATAGATAGCAAGAATCCTTAGGGAAGGCTTTAGGAGAAATATAACCCAAGATAACTCCAACGAAGAGGTTGATGGATTTAAAATATCTCATTCTTAACAACTTGTGAATCTTGAGACCTGAACTCAAATTATCAAGAATGACATAATACCACCTCGAATGATATGGTTGAGAGAATTGCACTCCAGAATGTTTGAGCTCCTCTGAAAAGAATCTTGATGAACACTTCGAGAAGGATTTAAATCCTTGATGAACCATCAAATAGAGCCTCCATGAAGAACTCCGGTAATGAAAGGATGATCAAAACAGAATGAAGGAGAAGTTGAAAACACCAGTTGAACCCTTGCAATGATTTAGATGGAGCTTCATGATGAAATAATTGAGAGAACTTGGAACTCCGGGAAAAAGAGAAGATGACAACAATTGAAAGCGAGAATTTGATGAGCCTCCGGAATAAGGAATTACTCACTTGGATGAAACAAGAATAAGAATTACATTATGCTTATCCTTCACCAATTAAATTGATGACAATCAACGGATTTGGCACACTACTTATTCTCGTAGCAAGGATTAAGAGAGATATAACATAAACTTGGGAAGGTCTTCAACGAACCACCGGTAGGATTGGAACGTCGAATAAATTGATACGATAACAAAGGAAGAGAATCTTGAATGAACCGCCGTAAGAATTGAAGAAAAAAATGAATAAAACATGAAGAAACACCGGGAAGGATTAGCAAATGAACGACGATGCTTGAGAGGATTTAGATACATGAGAACGAAGAGATCACGAGCCGATTAGAGGATATTTGAACGATGCACCGGTAAGATTTGGAGAATGATAGCTACGCGCTGAGAATGAATAAACCCGAAATGATGGCCTTCGGAGAATCAAACTGAAAAGACTCCTGAATTGCTTCGAAAGGGTGAAAAGAATTCTGACAATCGAATACAATGATGAGAGAATGGCAAAAGCTATAACTATGAATCTTGAAGAGAAAAGAGCAAGATTTAGAGGAAAAATCTTCTTCGGTCTTCAAAAGCAGAGAATGACGACGAGAAACACGACCAAGAATTGTTAAGGCACTCTATGATGAAGAATAGAAAGGTTGAGCCAATGGCGAAAAGACATGAAAGATCTTGGAGAAAGGCATTTGACTGATGACAATTCATTCTCACGTCAAACTTTAAGAATTTGAGGATAGCTCCGGGAAAATAAGAAGAGTCAGGTAAGATCCTGAGAAAAGACCTGTGGGTTAGGGCCCACTCAAAAGAAACACCGTTGAACAATTTAAAAGAGGGATTGTGCCGGTTGAAATAAATGGCTTGCATGAGGTAACATCCTCGCAAAAACTGGAACGAAAGCGGAGTGGAAACACGAATCTCCGAGATATCTTGAGCACTCCAGAACAATAAATAGCAAGAAGTGGAATGATAATAAAGTGCACCGGCATGAGAAGATATTTGAAACGAGGAAAAGGGTATGATCAACACAACTTGAATTGAAACCACTGGAGAAGAGAAGAAACAAAGAATGATAACTTGAAGCTCCGTTAGGATCTTCATGAGAATCACCGGATAAGAGTATTGACGGAAAAGAATGGCGAGACTTCACAAGAGTAAAAGGATACTTGATAAAGAAATCTTAGTCCTTGAGGAAAAAGGGTGGGTGGGCGGGAAAAACACAGGCAACTTGGAGACGGATGAAACGAACACCGTTGAGAAGAACTGATAATTGATCTTGCGAATGTTGAAGTGATCGGATCCACTTGAAGAAAGACACACCGGTTGAAAAGGATTGACATGACAGACTTGATGATCGAGAAGGATTAGTATTCCCATCGGAGTATGAGAACACCATGTGGGGAAGGTATGGAATCAACATTTGCCTTCGAAGCAACTCGAATACCACAACTCAAAACAAAACAAAGGATTGGCTTGCAGAATAAGCCGGAACAAACATATAATAGAGATTTCGTCCAAAGTTTTCGTGGTGGGGCCTACACGGGCTCGATCATACAGTACCATCATGTACAAGGCAGTGCACATGACATACGAAGCGTCCCCGAGTCGGCATAGCCAAGGACTCTTTAAGACACAACAAGACCACTGCAAAACCAACCATGGATAGGCGGACCACTAGACGTTGAACCCCAATTTCATATCATACATCTGTCAAAAAGATATCCTAAGAGCTACTTGAATTCCCACTTATAAACTCCCGAAACTTTCCGGTTATGCAATCAGGTGTTGGGGATACAGGGGAAGCATAATATCTCACCCAAAACTAACAAATCCTACATCCAGCTGTATCCATCCTTCAACACATAACCAAGAAACCTTCGGAAATCATCTACCTCAACCTTCGAAAAGCATCCGTTATACAAGTTATGGCAATACTCCTGAACTCCCGCCCTAGTACTGGGTGGCGTCGAGGTTATCTCACCAACAAATGCATAAAAGAGATTTTCGATGTTGGCGAAACTAAACTCAGGTATTCCAGAACTGCAACGATAAAATTGTGATGACAACACCTCGGAGCTCAACTCCCCGTGACACTGCCACAACCCCTAAATGTCAGGAGGCACCAAGAACAATGTTCTCGTCACAAAACCATCGGAACAATTCCAAGATACCCGCGTGATCCTAAATTTTTTAGTGAAATTTGAGAAGAGAAGAGTCAAAACTCTACGTCAGGATGTCTTACCAGAGCGAGGAAGGGACTGGGGAGTAAAAAGAATTCCTAAACTCTCCAACATATAATTCCTAAATGACTCAAAACATTTTTCTAGACTCAACTCATCCACTAATTCGATCAAGCAGTGGGGGCTCCTAAGGTCGGGGAAGGCTCTGATTACCAACTTGTAACGCCCTTGATGCGGCTATATCTCCCACGTGTCGAAGCATGACTTAGAGGCATAACCGCATTGAAAGCAATGTCGCAAGTGAGGTAATCTTCACACAACCCATGTAATACATAAGGGACAGAGATACATAGTTGGCTTACAATCGCCACTTCACACAAATACATGGATAAAGCATTACATCAACCAGATACAATCAAGGTCCGACTATGGAACCAAAATAAAAGAAGACTACCCCAAATGCTACACATATCCCTGATCGACCCCAACTGGGCTCCACTACTGAACAACTAGAACGAAACAACATAAAGGACAAGATCTTCATCGGGCTCCTCCTGAGTTTGATTGCGTCATCGACACTGACTCATCGGCACCTGCAAACTGGTTTTGGAAGTAAAGGTGAGACACAGGGACTCAGCAATCTCGCACCCTCGCGATCAAGACTATTTAAGCTTATGGGTAAGGTAAAAGTATGAGGTGGAGCTGCAGCAAGCGACTAGCATATATGGTGGCTAACATACGCAAAAGAGAGCGAGAGGAGAAGGCAAAGCACGATCGAGAATCTATGATCAAGAAGTGATCCTAGAACAACCTACGTCAAGCATAACTCCAACACCGTGTTCACTTTCCGGACTCCGCAGAAAGAGACCATCACGGTTACACACGTGGTTGATGTATTTTAATTAAAGTCAACTTCAGGTTTTCTACAACCGGACGTTAACAAATTCCCATCTGCCCATAACCGCGGGCATGGCTTTCGAAAGTTCAAATCCCTGCAGGGGTGTCCCAACTTAGCCCATAACAAGCTCTCACGGTCAACGAAGGATATTCCTTCTAGCGGGAAGACCCGATCAGGCTCGGAATCCCGGTTACAAGACATTTCGACAATGGTAAAACAAGACCAGCAAAGCCACCCAGATGTGCCGACAAATCCCAATAGGAGCTGCACATATCTCATTCTCAGGGCACACCGGATGAGCAAGACGTCGGGTAAGCCAGCCCAGAGTTTCCCCTGGTAGCCTCAGACATCGCTCGGTTGGACCAACACTCAGAGGAGTACTGGCCCGGGGGGTTAAAATAAAGATGACCCTTGAGTCTGCAGAACCCAAGGGAAAGAAAAGGCTAGGTGGCGAATTGTAAAACCAATGTTGGGCCTTGCTGGAGGAGTTTTATTCAAGGCGAACTGTCAAGGGGTTCCCATTATAACCCAACCGCGTAAGGAACGCAAAATCCGGGAACATAACACCGATATGACGGAAACTAGGCGGCAAGAGTGGAACAAAACACTAGGCATAAGGCCGAGCCTTCCACCCTTTACCAAGTACATAGATGCATTAATTAAATAAGAGATATTGTGATATCCCAACAAGTAAACATTTTCCAACAAGGAACAACATCTCCATGTTCCAACAAGGAACAAACTTCAATCTTCACCTGCAACTAGCATCGTTATAAGAGGGGCTGAGCAACGCGGTAACATAGCCAAACAACGGTTTGCTAGGACAAGGTGGGTTAGAGGCTTGGTTCAACAATATGGGAGGCATGATAAGCAAGTGGTAGGTATCGCAACATAGGCATAGCAAAAGAGCGAGCAACTAGCAAGCAAAGATAGAAGTGATTTCGAGGGTATGGTCATCTTGCCTGAGATCCGCAAGGAAGAAGAACGAGTCCATGAAGAAGTCAAACGGACGTAGTCGAACGGTTCCTCACAAACATGACGTTATCGGAACCAACCTGAAGGAGCAACACCGGAAAGGAGCAAACAACATAGTAAACAACCACCACATAATCATGGCATGATGCACAACCAAGTATGATGCATGTCCGGTTTAAGGAAGCATGGCATGGAAAAGTGCAACAAGTAATACTACAAATTAAGTGGAGCTCAATATGCAACGAGTTGCATATTGGCGGAACACCACATCAATTATTTAGTTCTCTCTCGGTTAGGTACTCAACAATATTAAATGTTGGTTAACATGGCAAGAGGTGTAGCATAACAAACTATACCATCTAAACAATTTAAATGGGGCCGGATATAATAAACAACAAAACCGGTAAATCCCCATATGCAATTATCAATTTGGTGCAACAACAATTTTAACCAATCTTGAAGTTGTTATCATGATGCGGATGACATGTGCAAGTTTATGCTATTTTTATTAAAAGTTGACAAGAGCATTATGAAACATTTGTCACCGTGGTGGAAAGGAAAAAGGGTGCCACGTCAACGATAACGAAAATGGTGCCACAGCAACGTTCCGGTTCCAGTAACTCGATTGAGATACCGATGCAAAGGATAAGTGTGCGGAACATGACATGCAAGGATGGTGGGGAGTGATCCCGGATTCCGGGTGTCCCACGAGTTGGTGGCATGGCAAAAAGAGGGGCGACGTGCACCGAAAATTCGAGCACGGAGCAAGCACGAGCATCTCATTCAACACACAACATTCGTTCATGGGCGTCGTCTCGAGGGTTATACCTTCGAAGGGTGCGTTATCGGAGCGGTTCGGGTCAAGCGGTGTAGTCGTTCACGATCGTCGTGGGAAGTAGTGGTACTCGGTCGTCGTGGAAGTAGTTGTTCACGGGTCGTTGTGGGAAGTTGTCCTTCTTGTGGCGACGGTTGTTGTTCACCCGACGGTCTTTGGCAACGGTCATGATGTACAGGGTTCGTAGATGTTCGGGTCGAGGGTAGCGGTAGTTAGTATCTTGTGGAACTTGACGGTCCGTCATGGTACTTGGCGGTCTCGATCGGAGTAGCAACACGTAGCCGAACTTGGGGTCTCGGTCCTGGCAATCAAAAGGGTACTTGCGGTCTTGACGAACCCGTAGTGGTACTGGGTGAGATCATGGCCATGGTAGTCTTCGAACTTGGAGTTTTGTGTAGTCGAACTTGAGGTGCTCCTAGACCGGCTGGACTTGGCGCATCCGATAGCAAAAGATACACAAATCGGGGTCGGTGGTGACTATGAGGAATCCAACGACGAGGCACTCGACATCAAGGTCCCGCAGCGCATCAGCGACAGGAGGCAGGCCCTAACAGAGATGGAACATGGCGGACGCATGCGGAGGGGAACACAACGAAGTGGACGGCAGCGGCTTGCTTGCTGGCAACGGTTGGAGACGGAGGTCGCCGGCGCAGGGACTCGACCGGAGTCAACGACACGGTCGTCGCTGGCCCACGCAACGGGTCAGCGAGGCAGGGATGCTGGCGATGCAAAGGTCAGGGCGGTACTGCGGTGGCGCCGCACAGCAGCAGAAGAAGAGGGAGGCGTGACAGAGGTGTAAGTGCATCTAGTGCCACCCCTAGTTGGTCTTGGAGTATTGACGACAAACCTAGTTGAGGGACTAATGTGTTTGTGAGAATTGCAGGAAAACACAGGTAGAAGTCCCTCGTTGATTCAGTTTTACTACCAGAGATGACCCCTAAAAATGTATGAAGACATTGAAGACAAAGGTGGTATATGAAGATATTCACATTCAAGACTATGACAAAAGAAGACACGTTATGAAGCTTATGGAGCTCGAAGACTTAGATCTTTCATAGTTCTTTTCTTTTGTGTTGAGTCATAGGAACCACCGTACTGTTAAGTGGTGTCCAGGAGAACCAGTCAGAATGACTGAAGTGATGCCTAAATCAAAAACCTATGTCTTCGAGCGAAGACAATGAGAGCGAGTCTTGTCCAGAGCCGGGCAAGTCAGCTTTGCTTGTAGCCCAAGTAAAGTTGCCATGAGAGTTTGAAATCTGACCGTTGAGAGACGTGTCAGTTCCTTAGTGTCCCAGGGTCATTTCGGACAAATCAGGTCGGGTTGCCAAGTGGCTATAAATAGCCCACCCCCACAACCATAAACGGTTGGCTGCTCAGATTTCAGTGCACGGCTTTTGTCGTTTGAGAGCAACCCACCTCGAAGCCTTTGAGAGAAAATTTCTAGTGAGGAGAAAAGCCCTAACCACCCAGAGCCAGAGTAAATTGGGCATCACTTAAGTCTTCTTGTCTGTGTGATCTAAAGACTTATTACACTTGAGGACTGTGAATCCTCCAGACGGTTAGGCGTCGCGTTCAGAGCATCCAAGAGACATTGTGCATTGCCAGTGAACGAAGTTTGTGAAGGTTTGGGAGTCTACCTTGAAGACTTACCAGAGTGATTGGGCGTGGACTAAGTGACCTTAGCTCAAGGAGAATACGGTGAGGACTTGGTGTCCTGAACTGTGTGTTCAGGACTGGGTGTCCGGGACTGTGTGTCCTAAGGTTTAAATACCTAGCCGCTCCAACCAGATGTACAGTTGTCACAGCAACTGGAACTGGTCCAACACATCATTGTCTTCAACGAGTCACTGGTTTCATCTTCACTTCCTTTTCTTACTGTTACTCATTGTGAAGCCATTGTATGCTTGCTTTATCTTTTGTCTTCACAACGTGAATGTTTGATCTGTTTGGCTTCATAACTTCTTCCTACCTGATCCTCATTACACTGAAGCTGTTTGTCACTGTGCTTTCACTCTATTGAATACATGACCATGGCTGGCCTAGCGTAATCTAACTTCCGCTGCATAGTAATAGGCATAATCTTCGCTGTTTGTCTTCATAACTCTCACGTTTTGAAGACTATCATAAAAATCGCCTATTCACCCCCCCTCTAGTCGATATAACGCACTTTCAATTGGTATCAGAGCAAGGTGCTCCCTTGTTCTGTGTGATTCGGTTTAACCACCTGGAGTTTTAGATATGTCGACTGCAGGGATAATCAAAGTCTCCGCTGCTTGCCTCGTCTTCGATGGAACTGAATATCCCTACTGGAAGAATAAGGTGCGCATGCATCTTGAAGCTATTGACGTCGACCTATGGTATGTCGTCGAGAACGGCGTTCCCAAGGCTGGAGAAGGTGTCACTGCTACTGATGTCAAGAAGTTCACTCAACTGGACTCTACTGCCAAAAATATCATCTGTAGTCATCTGACAAAAGGACAGTATGGCCGTGTGAGTGCCTTGAAGACATCCAAGCTGGTCTGGGACTGGCTCTCCAAGGTCAATGAAGGCGTCTCAACCCAGAGAGATCAAAGAATCAGTGTTCTTCGCAACCTCTTCAACCGCTTCAAGCGAAATGACAATGAGAATGTCCAACACACATTTGACCGGCTCACTGACATCACAAATGAGCTTCAAGCCCTCGGCGCCACTGAGATCACCAAACATGAAATCGTCAAGACGCTGCTGAGATCACTTGATAGTTCGTTTGACATCCTGGCCCTGATGATTCAAGAACGTCCTGATTTCAAGACACTCGATCCGTCTGACATACTTGAGAGGCTCAACACACATGAGTTTTAGCTTTCTGAGAAAAGAGATATCTACGGTCCAAACTATGGGCGAACTCGTGCCTTGAAGGCAAAAGCTGTTTCCTCATCTGAAGAAGAATCTGACTGCAGTTCTGATGATCCTGAAGACATTGGAAGAGAACTTGCAATGCTAGTGAAGAAGTTCCAAAAATTCACCAAGAAGAAAGGCTTTAGAAAATCTTCACGATCAAGCTCAAGGAATGATGAAGCTTCTGCTCATGACTACAAGAAGAAAACATGTCACAAGTGCAAGAAAACTGGACACTTCATCTCTGAGTGTCCACAATGGGACAATGAGAACAGAAGGAAGAAGAAGAGCAAGGAATATGATTCTGACGACAAGAAGAAGAAGAAATACTCAAAGTCTTCTTCCAAGTCTTCCTCAAAGTCTTCATCACACAAGAAGAGCTCATCTGGCAAGGCACATGCGTTTGTTGGCAAGGAAATGGATTCAGAGGAGGAGTCCTCTTCTGAGGAGGCAGGGGTGGAGTCTGAGGAGGAGTCTGATTCTGGCATTGCGAGTCTGGCTACAGCATACGTCGCCAAGTCCATCTTCAACACTGAAGACAATGACTTCATAACCGACACCGACGCAAATGACAAGAACGACTCCACTCCTACCTACTTCTTCATGGCACGCGGTGCCAAGGGTACGACACCAGCGACTTCAAAGTCTTCAGAATGGATTATTGACAGTGGGTGTATTAATCACATGACTGGCAAAAGAAGCCTCCTTATGGACTCAACCTTACATCCATCCGACAAGAGCCACATCACATTTGCTGACACTAGTAAAAGTAAGGTATTGGGTCTAGGTAGAGTTGCAATCTCAAAGGATCAACACATGGATAAAGTCATGCTTGTTGAATCCCTTGGCTTCAACTTAATGTCTGTCTCAATGCTTTGCGATTTGAACATGATTGTAATGTTTGGAAAATATCGTTGCCTAGTACTAATGGAATCTGACAAGTCTCTAGTGTTTGAAGGGTATCGAAAAGATGATTTGTATGTGGTAGATTTCTCAGCAGGACCACAACTTGCAGTATGTCTTCTTGCAAAAGCTTCAGAATGCTGGCTTTGGAATCGGAGGCTTGGGCATGCTGGCATGAGGAACCTCCACACTCTTGCGAAGAAGAAGCATGTCATAGGCATCGAGGGCGTCAAGTTCAAGAAAGATCACTTATGCGGTGCCTGTGAAGCAGGGAAGATGACAAGGGCAAAACATCCTTCGAAGACAATCATGACTACTACACAACCCTTCGAACTGCTCCACATGGATCTTTTCGGTCCCACTCACTACTCAACTTTTACTACTTCTGCTTGCCTCTATGGCTTCGTCATCGTTGATGATTACTCTAGATATACATGGGTGCACATAATCCTTTACAAGACTGAAGTGCAGGATGTCTTCAGACGCTTCGCCAGTCGAGCTATGAACAATTTTGGCGCCAAGATAAAGCACATCAGAAGTGACAATGGCACTGAATTCAAGAACACTGGCCTTGATACATATCTTGATACCTTGGGCATCACACATGGATTCTCAGCTCCGTACACGCCACAGCAGAATGGCGTCGTCGAACGCAAGAACAGAACACTCATTGAGATGGCCAGAACTATGCTAGATGAATACAAGACTCCAAGAAAATTCTGGACTAAAGCCATTGACACTGCATGCCATACAATCAATCGTGTTTATCTTCACAAGCTTCTGAACAAGACATCTTATGAACTCCTAACTGGCAAGAAGCCAAATGTCAGTTACTTCAGAGTATTTGGGGCAAGATGCTGGATCAAGGACCCACACCACACCTCAAAGTTTACACCAAAAGCACATGAGGGCTTTATGCTTGGATATGGAAAGGATTCACACTCCTATAGAGTCTTCAATCTCTTTCATTACAAAGTGGTTGAAACAGTGGATGTGCGGTTCGATGAGACAAATGGTTCACAAAGAGAGCAACTGCCAAATGTGCTAGATGAAGTTCCAGCTGATGAATCAATCAAGCTTATGGGAACTGGAGAGATTATACCTTCTGAAGCTCATCCTGAAGAAGAACTTATCATCTCAGCACCTGATCAACATGAAGACAATGCTCAGCCTGAAGACATTCCTCCCAACACCAACACAGATCAGCAAGAGCAAAGACATTGACTATATATATATATATATATATATATATATATATATATATATATATATATATATATATATATATATATACTTGTGTTCTGTCCTCTACAGCATTCACTTATAGCTATGTCTTCGTGTTGAATCTCTTGAACTAAGTGAATGTGATCGGACCCCAAACTCCTCTATGCTTTCTATCTCAAACTCTATCTCTCTAAGTTATATGCATTCTATTGAAACTGTCGAATGTCTTCACTGCGTCCTTGTCAGCAGAAGATATAGAGACAACCATAAAGTCCATTTTCAATGCTCTTTCCTTCACATAAAATCCGGAGAAGTAGGAACGACCGCCCGACAATCCAGGCGTGCTGGGATGTGGAACTGCCCCCAAAATACCGCATGATGGCCACGTACTACTCAAATGCGAATCGCCAGGGGCACCCGAGTAATAGCGCAGTGCCGCCCCTGCGCCTATAAATTCACACTTACCGCGGTCATCATCTCCTTCTTCCACCCTCGCACGAACCCTAGCGCCACGGCTAGCTCTCGATGACGCCGGCGACGAAGCGCTTCGCTGCCGCAACCTCTCCGACGCCGTCCTCAGCCGATCGCGGACATCGTCCTCTCCGCCATCACCGTAGGTGTCTTCCATCGCCAAGTTAGGGCACGGAGGACTGAACTGCTCGACATCATCTCCCACTTCCGTCTAGCAGTTCCAGTGTGGTAAATAAAACTTCTTTTTACAGCCCCTTTGATCTTATGGTTCTGTCACTTTCTACCATAAGTAGTTTCTCTTCACACAAGTTAGATCTCTCGCTGCATCTCATAACATGCCTAGTATATTCACTTGTGCTTCATAAAGTAGTTAGATTCCTCACTGGAACCAACTACTTATCTATGAGTGAATGTCTTCGCATGATGAGGTCAATGTCTTCTAAACTGATTAATCCTCAAAACCTTCTGAGAATGCATATGACCTCTTCCCCTTCCCTCGCACCTTAATGCTATCACAGGTACATGTCCGTGGGAGAATCCTTCGGTTCTCATAGTCTGCATTCATTTGTAGAATTCCTACAGCATCACATAAACTCTCCTGAAGCCAGTTCCTGTTGGTCCAACAAAAGAAAGCCTTTGAAGCCTTTGAAAGTTTTGAAGCCTTTCAAGTTAAAGTATATGGCTTCAGAAGCAGCAGCAAGGAAGGGAGGCAGACAGAGACGTGAAGGAACTTCCAAAGATCTGCCTAAAGACTTGGCAGAAATGTACACAACAGATCCAGAAGAAAGTTATGGGCAGCGCAAGACCCGAATCCAATGGATTCGACGCTATTGGGCAGAACAGTGGTTCAAATACCGCTTCATCACTCAGGAGTATGCTGAGAAATGTGCCATCAAGAAGCCATGGGGGACATCTTGTACAAGAATCTCGTACCCAAGACCAGAGATGAAGCCATTGCTCAAGGCTTCTACCCATGCATGGTCCGAGGACCACAGCCTGATGATGCGCATCCGTCGTCACTCCTCTGGTGTCGTGACGACAATCTCTTCAAGCGCAACTTTCAGTTTGCCCAACAGTCAGCAAAGCTAAACAAGAAGAAATTTGGGTTAGACTTCAACCCTGGTCCCTCCGCACCAAGGGCAGATGGCACACGCGACGCCGAACCCAATATCATCGGTCCGTATGCCAATCTTGAGGGCCTCATCACCCGCATATTAGTCCAAGGGACTGCCGTGAATGACCCTCCAGCTGACTCCGAGTCTGATGAAGCCCCTGCTGTGCCGAAGCCAAAGCAGACGAAGAAACCAAAAGCTTCAAAGCCGGCCCATGCCTCAAAAATATCAAGGGCGAAGCCATTGAAAACTGCACCTCCTGAAGTCAGTGTGCAGTCTGAAGACGTATCTCGTGTCTCCAAGCCCTAGAAGGAAAAGGAGCCCCAGCAACACACCGGCAAAGAGCTCACTGCTGCTGCCATTCTGCGCAGCGAAGCCATTGATCTATCAAGCGATGAAGATCTTGGAGATGACGCTCTTGAGCAGCTCATCAAAAGCAAGGAAGAAGCAGAAATCTTCAACAACCTACCTCTCTTTGATGTTGCCATCATCCACAACTTCATCGATGAATGGTTGCCTCACCGGGCATAAGCTTCGAAGATCTGCAGCTGCGCGTTGGCCTCAGCGTCGCCTTCCAAGGCGCAATTGCTTCAGAACTGGCCATTGCTCAGCGCATTGTTGAGCTGAAGCAGAAAATTGATCATGAAAAGGCTCAGTTCAAGAAGCACATGGCCAGGCTCAGCGTGTAGGAAGTGAAGAGCTTCAAAACCATGCTGCATGAGCTAAAGGAAAATTTTCTGAAGAAGCATGCACAAGCTCAAGGCTCGCGTGAGCGGATGAAGTCTCTGGCAGAACGATGTGTGCAGGCCTACAATGAGGCCGAGAAGCGCAAGGCACTTGGGCGTCCTGGCATCGACCCCAAGTTGGCCGCGAAGAAGAAGAAGCAGCCTGCTGTGAATGAACCAGAGGCACCAAGACAAGAAGCTATTCCGATTGTCTTCCCAACCGCCACGACTGGCTCGAAGCCAAAGAGCCAGTCAACCGCTTCAGAGCTTAAGAAGACACGGAATGCAGAGGCTGAAGCTAGGAAGAGGAAACACTTTGAAGCCTCTCCTTCTGATCCCACCAAGAAGAAGCGTAAGATCAAGAAAGCTTGGGCTGCTCCCACAGAGCCCTTGATGGTTGAACCCCTCTCTGTCATTCACCCCAACGCAGAACGTCAGCTGACAGTTCATGAGCCTGCTCCCACAGAGGCTCCTCAAGCTGAAGACATTCCAGCAGCCGACCCCATCGCTGCTGAAGACATTGGTCACAAGGATAATGTACAAGATGATGCAGCCCCTCCTCAGCTTGAAACAAGCGAACACATCAGCATTGGTCGTCCTCTGACGCCAATGGCACAAGATGAGTCATGGGCGGATCGCCCTCAAGAGGAAGAAGACTTTGAGGCCCAGCCCACTCCAACCCCACATGCGTCATCTGTGTTCCGTAGGCTTCGCAAAGGTCCAAGGCCTCAAGTCCATACTGAAGAAATTTCGGTTGCATCATCCGAAGACAATGAAGAAGCACCACCAGAACCCACTTCTCCGCTCCATCAAGATGCAGTTCTCCAGGAGAACGTGCCTGAGGTTGTCCCTTCAACTACACAAGCGGAGGAAGAAAATGTTGAGGCTGCCACCACAAACACTGAAGCCAATGTGGTGCCCGCCCCACCAAATGCTTCAGCAGACAGTGAAGCTACTGAGCCAGACATTTCTGTTCCTGAGTCTGCTGCAGGTCCTCAATTTGATTATCATATTGAGCACAGGCCTCATGTCCAGAAGCCAGTCCTAAGGCTTCCAAGGTTCCCAGGTCCTGCATCAGCACCTGGCTCCTTTGACATAAATAGCTTCAAGGCAGACAATACATTTTTCAACAGCTCCAAGAACCCCTATTCAAGGGAAAGGATTGTATCAGATAGGTTCTGGAGCTATCGTCAGCGCAGCTACTACTCAAGCATCCTATACAACCAAGGTCGCATCTTCCCGCACAAGCGCCTTGAGGTTGAAGCCATTGCTGGTCTGCCCTGTCTTGAGGAAGCTTTGGATTGCTTTAGGCAAGTGGGTCTGCTGCCGTTTGTGACTGATGAAGAGCACTGGAATGAAGAGCTTCTGCTTCAGTTCTATGCCACCCTCCATATAAAAGGATACAACAGAGATCCGAAGACTTGGGTCCTGGAGTGGATGACCGGCAATGTCCATCATGAAGCCAATGCATTTGATATCATTGAGCTCACCGGCCTACCCACTCCTGGCGAATTCTTCGAGGAAGGCTGTCAACTACATTCTGAAGCTATTGAGAGCATATTCCAGAGGCCTGAACCAAATATGAGTCAGATGCTCTCAATGATGAAGCCATTGCCTCAGGATGCACCCTATCCAACCGAGTTCTTCCTTGAAGACCTTGAGTACCTTCCTAGGACCATATATCACATCATCCGGCGGACTCTCTGGCCCATTAAGGGACACTCTCCACATGCCAAGATTGAGGGTGCAATGAAGACTCTCCTATTCTATATCTTGCATGGCAAATGCTTCAACGCACAGGATCTCTTCATACGCCAACTTGCAGCGTCAGGCTCGGAATTGTTTGGTTTGAAGTTCTATGCTCCTTGGGTGATGAGGCTGATCAAACTGCACTCTACGATCTCGTATCAGCCCTCAGCTCGAAACCATCAGATCTTCCTGCCAGATGTGGATACCTCTGCTGAAGCCATATATCCCGAACCTGCCAAGCAACCGATAAGTCTTCAGAATGCAGAACACTAGAGCTTCACGCAGAACGTTGAAGGTGTTGAAGCCATATCCAGGGTGTATCCATTGGCTGGCACTACACGTGCACCACGCCCAGCATCTACTGAAGCCACAGACAGCACAAATGCTCAAAGACCCAAGAAGCGCACTCGTGCCCTCACTGACCGAGAGCTTCTTGTGGCCCTTCACCAAAAGCAAGATAGGCATCACGACTGGCTAAAACGTCAGACGAAAAGCCTCTTGGTGGATGTCAATCATCTTCGAAACCTTGCCACCAAGAATGCCTTCGTTACACATGAGACTTGCCGTCGTACATGGAAAGGGCTCTCAATGATATGCACTGAAGCTGAACTTGAAGAGGATGGCTTCACTGAGGGCTTCAAGTTTGACAACACACCTCCCAGAAGGGCTGTGATGCGCAACACACCATCACTTGAAGACTCGGAGTTTTCTTCATCTGCTACCACAGTTACTGCAAGGATCATTGATGAAGACGACGATGCTACATCACCGGCACCTGCTTCAGCACCTGCAAGCTCCTCTGCACCGCCAAACACCTCCAACGACCCTGCTGCTCCTGGAAACGAGTAGACACTCTATGTCTTTGAACCTTTTTAGTCCTTGCTGACAAAAGGGGGAGAAGCATATGAGTTGATAGTCTTCAAGCGGGTCCATATGGGTGGGTGCTATATTTTTGCTACATTTTGCTTCGTGCTTACAACTCTCGTTTTTGCTTCATTTGGTTCTTTGAGTTGTAACACTAAGACTCGATGGTCGTTTGCCACCCTGTTTGCGAAGATAAATTCCGCATGTGCGACGATAAATTCCGCACTTATCTCATTCTGCAGACGTCCATTTTCCATTATGCATGTCATTATCTTCATATACTTTCACATGCGTAGTGGATTGTCATCATAAGCTGAAGTGGATCTCCACAAGTACAACCTGCCATGTGCATTTGCATTCCAAAAGCAAATCAACTTATATGCACATCTTCAGGGGGAGCCCTTGCAACTTATGAAGACAATTCCCTATCCTTTACAAATTTCACACATTATATTCCCCATTGAAAACTTCAACTAGTTTGTCATCAATCACCAAAAAGGGGGAGATTGTAAGTGCATCTAGTGCCACCCCTAGTTGGTTTTGGAGTATTGATGACAAACCTAGTTGAGGGACTAATGTATTTGTGAGAATTGCAGGAAAACACAGGTAGAAGTCCCTTGTTGATTCGGTTTTACTACCAGAGATGGCCCCTAAAAATGTATGAAGACATTGAAGACAAAGGTGGTATATGAAGATATTCACATTGAAGACTATGACAAAAGAAGACCGTTATGAAGCTTATGGAGCTCGAAGACTTAGATCTTTCATAGTTCTTTTTCTTTTGTGTTGAGTCATAGGAACCACCGTACTGTTAAGTGGGGTCCAGGAGAACCAGTCAGAATGACTGAAGTGATGCCTAAATCAAAAACCTATGTCTTCGAGCGAAGACAGTGAGAGCGAGTCTTGTCCAGAGCCGGGCAAGTCAGCTTTGCTTGTAGCCCAAGTAAAGTTGCCATGAGAGTTTGAAATCTGACCGTTGAGACACGTGTCAGTTCCTTAGTGTCCCAGGGTCATTTCGGACAAATCAGGTCGGGTTGCCAAGTGGCTATAAATAGCCCACCCCCATAACCATAAACAGTTGGCTGCTCAGATTTTAGTGCACGGCTTTTGTCGTTTGAGAGCAACCCACCTCGAAGCCTTTGAGAGAAAATTTCTAGTGAGGAGAAAAGCCCTAACCACCCAGAGCCAGAGTAAATTGGGCATCACTTAAGTCTTCTTGTCTGTGTGATCTGAAGACTTATTACACTTGAGGACTGTGAATCCTCCAGACGGTTAGGCGTCGCGTTCAGAGCATCCAAGAGACATTGTGGATTGCCAGTGAACGAAGTTTGTGAAGGTTTGGGAGTCTACCTTGAAAACTTACCAGAGTGATTGGGCGAGGACTAAGTGACCTTAGATCAAGGAGAATACGGTGAGGACTTGGTGTCCTGAACTGTGTGTTCAGGGCTGGGTGTCCGGGACTGTGTGTCCTAAGGTTTAAATACCTAGCCGCTCCAACCAGACGTACAGTTGTCATAGCAACTGGAACTGGTCCAACACATCATTGTCTTCAACGAGTCACTGGTTTCATCTTCACTTCCTTTTCTTACTGTTACTCATTGTGAAGCCATTGTATGCTTGCTTTATCTTTTGTCTTCACAACGTGAATGTTTGATCTGTTTGGCTTCATAACTTCTTCCTACCTGATCCTCATTACACTAAAGCTGTTTGTCATTGTGCTTTCACTCTACTGAATACATGACCATGGCTGGCCTAGTGTAATCTAACTTCCGTTGCATAGTAATAGGCATAATCTTCGCTGTTTGTCTTCATAACTCTCACGTTTTGAAGACTATCATAAAAATCGCCTATTCACCCCCCCTCTAGTCGATATAACGCACTTTCAAGAGGCGATGGCACGCGGGTCCGGCGAGCTCCGACCCGTGGCGGCGCACGCGCAGAGGTAGGTCGCGGCGCGCGCGAGGTGGCCAGGCAGCGGCGACGGGCGATGCTGGGAAGAGCAGCTGCAACAGGGCGTGGAAGGAGGAGTAGCAGAGGAAGGGGGCCGCGCGGAGGGGTGACGTGCTCGCCGGCGTGAGGTGCGCATAGGCAAGGGAGAGTCAGGGAGGAGACGTACGCGTCGGGGTCCTGTGGGTGGCGGCTCAAGGGAGATGGGGATCAAGGAGATGTGGATCGAGGGAGATGGTGGTTCGGGCGCGTGCGTCTTCTCCTGGTGGCGCGAGGTTAGCGAGAGGAGGGAGAGATGGGAGATGGGGATCAGGCTGCGGTACTAGGGTTAGAAAGCGGGACTGGGAAGCGGGCCGGCCTGGACTGAGGCCCAAGTGGCCAGCTGGGCTACTCTCTCTCTCCCCCACTCCTTTGTTTAAAAAAACAGAGAACTAAAGGAAATGAAAAAGGACAGAGGAGAAGGTTGAAGAAGAATTTGGACAAGCGGTAAATTTTCTTGGACTGGCAAAAATATGTTAGGTCCGAGAAAATTAGGAAAGACAAAGATTGAAAGAATAAATTCAAATTTCTTTGAATTTAATTCAAAAGGTTTGAACTAGGATAGGTTTTAGGAGTGCCCAAAAATGTTGAGAAATTAGGTGGAGCTCCGGAAAATGACGAAAGGACATGTGGCAAAGTTAGAGGCCAAGAGTTGAGAAGGAAAAAAGGCATGGAACTTAGCTGTAAGTGTGTTATGGTGATTCCAAATTAATGGAATGGTTTATATATAGCTCCCTAAATATTGAGAGGATATGTTATAAATAGAAACACCATGTGAATTCCCTCGATTTAAATGGAGCGAAGATCCATACGGTTTATTAATATGAGTTGCAAAGATTAATGACATGATGGCATGATGACAAGATGCAATGCACATGATGCAAAGATGAATGCAATGCATGACACGCAAGCAAAGACAATGCAACAACAGCGAAAAACTGGACGACACCTGGCACATCGGTCTCAGGGCGTTACAACACTCCACCACTACGGAAGGATCTCGTCCCGAGATCTAGAATGTCACCGGAGGGACAAACAGAAGAGAAAGAGAAGAGGTAAAACTAAGTTGCTTCTTTGACAAACGAGTGAAACCAAAGAACCTTGCGAGGTTGAGAAAAAGACAGAAAGAAAGCAACGGAGATGAACGAAGTTGAAAACACTCCGTTAGGAAATAGGAATGAGGAAGAACAAAGTTGGACAGCACTCCGGTTGAAAAGTGATACAAGACTTGATAAGATGAAAAGAACTGAGCAGAGGGCACAACTCTCCGGTTAAATGGATAGGCATGAAAAGAACAAGGTCCTGACAAGAACAAGAAGAAATGTTGAAGATAGCACCATCACAATGCCTCCGGAACAAAAGAAAGACTGGAATGGAATGAACGAAGTGAAACAAGATCTCGAGGGAGCACGCTTACAACAACAGCTAGAATGGAGTTGTTGAAAAACCAACAACGAAAAGAATAAGCTTGATATGGTCTTATGGAATACATCTCAAAATTATGGGGTGACAACCTGCCATTCATGGGAAAAGAATTGGATTGGAATGAACAAGGAGACGAGAAAATATTTCACCGGGAGGATAAAGAAGATCTTGGGTCCTTTATAAGCACCATACATAGCAAGAATCCTTAGGGAAGGCTTTAGGAGAAATATAACCCAAGATAACTCCAACGAAGAGGTTGATGGATTTAAAATATCTCATTCTTAACAACCTGTGAATCTTGAGACCTGAACTCAAATTATCAAGAATGACATAATACCACCTCGAATGATACGGTTGAGAGAATTGCACTCCAGAATGTTTGAGCTCCTCTGAAAAAAAATCTTAATGAACACTTCGAGAAGGATTTAAATCCTTGATGAACCATCAAGTAGAACCTCCATGAAGAACTCCGGTAATGAAAGGATGATCAAAACAGAATGAAGGAGAAGTTGAAAACACCAGTTGAACCCTTGCAATGATTTAGATGGGGCTTCATGATGAAATAATTGAGAGAACTTGGAACTCCGGGAAAAAGGGAAGATGACAACAATTGAAAGCGAGAATTTGATGAGCCTCCGGAATAAGGAATTACTCACTTCGATGAAACAGGAATAAGAATTACATTATGCTTATCCTTCACCAATTAAATTGATGACAATCAACGGATTTGGCACACTACTTATTCTCGTAGCAAGGATTAAGAGAGATATAACATAAACTTGGGAAGGTCTTCAATGAACCACCGGTAGGATTGGAACGTCGAATAAATTGATACGATAACAAAGGAAGAGAATCTTGAATGAACCGCCGTAAGAATTGAAGAGAAAAAATGAATAAAACATGAAGAAACACCGGGAAGGATTAGCAAATGAACGACGATGCTTGACAGGATTTAGATACATGAGAATGAAGAGATCATGAGCCGATTAGAGGATATTTGAACGATGCACCGGTAAGATTTGGAGAATGATAGCTACGCGCTGAGAATGAATAAACCCGAAATGATGGCCTTCGGAGAATCAAACTGAAAAGACTCCTGAATTGCTTCGGAAGGGTGAAAAGAATTCTGACAATCGAATACAATGATGAGAGAATGGCAAAAGCTATAACTATGAATCTTGAAGAGAAAAGAGCAAGATTTAGAGGAAAAATCTTCTTCGGTCTTCAAAAGCAGAGAATGACGACGAGAAACACGACCAAGAATTGTTAAGGCACTCTGTGATGAAGAATAGAAAGGTTGAGCCAATGGCGAAAAGACATGAAAGATCTTGGAGAAAGGCATTTGACTGATGACAATTCATTCTCACGTCAAACTTTAAGAATTTGAGGATAGCTCCGGCAAAATAAGAAGAGTCAGGTAAGATCCTGAGAAAAGACCTGTGGGTTAGGGCCCACTCAAAAGAAACACTGTTGAACAATTTAAAAGAGGGATTGCTCCGGTTGAAATAAATGGCTTGAATGAGGTAACATTCTCGCAAAAACTGGAACGAAAGCGGAGTGGAAACACGAATCTCCGAGATATCTTGAGCACTCCGGAACAATAAATAGCAAGAAGTGGAATGATAATAAAGTGCACCGGCATGAGAAGGTATTTGAAACAAGGAAAAGGGTATGATCAACACAACTTGAATTGAAACCACTGGAGAAGAGAAGAAACAAAGAATGATAACTTGAAGCTCCGTTAGGATCTTCATGAGAATCACCGGATAAGAATATTGACGGAAAAGAATGGCGAGACTTCACAAGAATAAAAGGATACTTGATAAAGAAATCTTAGTCCTTGAGGAAAAAGGGTGGGTGGGCGGGAAAAACACAGGCAACCTGGAGACGGATGAAACGAACACCGTTGAGAAGAACTGATAATTGATCTTGCGAATGTTGAAGTGATCGGATCCACTTGAAGAAAGACACACCGGTTGAAAAGGATTGACATGACAGACTCGATGATCGAGAAGGATTAGTATTCACATCGGAGTATGAGAACACCATGTGGGGAAGGTATGGAATCAACATTTGCCTTCGAAGCAACTCGAATACCACAACTCAAAACAAAACAAAGGATTGGCTTGCAGAATAAGCCAGAACAAACATATAATAGAGATTTCGTCCGAAGTTTTTGTGGTGGCGCCTACACGGGCTCGATCATACAGTACCATCATGTACAAGGCAGTGCACATGACATACGAAGCATCCCCGAGTCGGCATAGCCAAGGATTCTTTAAGACACAACAAGACCACTGCAAAACCAACCGTGGATAGGCGGACCACTAGACGTTGAACCCCAATTTCATATCATACATCTGTCAAAAAGATATCCTAAGAGCTACTTGAATTCCCACTTATAAACTCCCGAAACTTTCCCGGTTATGCAATCAGGTGTTGGGGATACAGGGGAAGCATAATATCTCACCCAAAACTAACAAATCCTACATCCAGCTGTATCCATCCTTCAACACATAACCAAGAAACCTTCGGAAATCATCTACCTCAACCTTCGAAAAGCATCCATTATACAAGTTATGGCAATACTCCCGAACTCCCGCCCTAGTACTGGGTGGTGTCGAGGTTATCTCACCAACAAATGCATAAAAGAGATTTTCGATGTTGGCGAAACTAAACTCAGGTATTCCAGAACTGCAACGATAAAATTGTGATGACAACACCTCGGAGCTCAACTCCCCGGGACACTACCACAACCCCTAAATGTCAGGAGACAGCAAGAACAATGTTCTCGTCACAAAACCATCGGAACGATTCCAAGATACCCGCGTGATCCTAAATTTTATTAGTGAAATTTGAGAAGAGAAGAGTCAAAACTCTACGTCAGGATGCCTTACCAGAGCGAGGAAGGGACTGGGGAGTAAAAAGAATTCCTAAACTCTCCGACATATAATTCCTAAATGACTCAAAACATTTTTCTAGACTCAAATCATCCACTAATTCGATCAAGCAGTGGGGGCTCCTAAGGTCGGGGAAGGCTCTGATTACCAACTTGTAACGCCCTCGATGCGGCTATATCTCCCACGTGTCGAAGCACGACTTAGAGGCATAACCGCATTGAAAGCAATGTCGCAAGTGAGGTAATCTTCACACAACCCATGTAATACATAAGGGACAGAGATACATAGTTGGCTTACAATCGCCACTTCACATAAATACATGGATAAAGCATTACATCAACCAGATACAATCATGGTCCGACTACGGAACCAAAATAAAAGAAGACTACCCCAAATGCTACAGATATCCCTGATCGACCCCAACTGGGATCCACTACTGAACAACTAGAACGAAACAACATAAAGGACAAGATCTTCATCGGGCTCCTTCTGAGTTTGGTTGCGTCATCGGCACTGACTCATCGGCACCTGCAAACTGGTTTTGGAAGTAAATGTGAGCCACGGGGACTCAGCAATCTCGCACCCTCGCGATCAAGACTATTTAAGCTTGTGGGTAAGGTAAAAGTATGAGGTGGAGCTGCAGCAAGCGACTAGCATATATGGTGGCTAACATACGCAAAAGAGAGCGAGAAGAGAAGGCAAAGCATGATCGAGAATCTATGTGCCGACAAATCCCAATAGGAGCTGCACATATCTCATTCTCAGGGCACACCGGATGAGCAAGACGTCGGGTAAGCCAGCCCAGAGTTGCCCCTGGTAGCCTCGGACATCGCTCGGTTGGACCAACACTCAGAGGAGCACTGGCCTGGGGGGGTAAAATAAAGATGACCCTTGAGTCTGCAGAACCCAAGGGAAAGAAAAGGCTAGGTGGCGAATGGTAAAACCAATGTTGGGCCTTGCTGGAGGAGTTTTATTCAAGGCGAACTGTCAAGGGGTTCCCATTATAACCCAACTGCGTAAGGAACGCAAAATCCGGGAACATAACACCGATATGACGGAAACTGGGGCGGCAAGAGTGGAACAAAACACGAGGCATAAGGCCGAGCCTTCCACCCTTTACCAAGTATATAGATGCATTAATTAAATAAGAGATATTGTGATATCCCAACAAGTAAACATGTTCCAACAAGGAACAACATCTCCATGTTCCAACAAGGAACAAACTTCAATCTTCACCTACAACTAGCAACGCTATAAGAGGGGCTGAGCAACGCGGTAACATAGCCAAACAACGGTTTGCTAGGACAAGGTGGGTTAGAGGCTTGGTTCAACAATATGGGAGGCAAGATAAGCAAGTGGTAGGTATCGCATCATAGGCATAGCAAAAGAGCGAGCAACTAGCAAGCAAAGATAGAAGTGATTTTGAGGGTATGGTCATCTTGCCTGAGATCCGCAAGGAAGAAGAACGAGTCCATGAAGAAGTCAAATGGACGTAGTCGAACGGTTCCTCACAAACGTGACATTATCGGAACCAACCCGAAGAAGAAACACCGGAAAGGAGCAAACAACATAGTAAACAACCACCACATAATCATGGCATGATGCACAACCAAGTATGATGCATGTCCGGTTTAAGGAAGCACGGCATGGCAAAGTGCAACAAGTAATACTACAAATTAAGTGGAGCTCAATATGCAACGAGTTGCATATTGGCGGAACACCACATCAATTATTTAGTTCTCTCTTGGTTAGGTACTCAACAATATTAAATGTTGGTTAACATGGCAAGAGGTGTAGCATAACAAACTATACCATCTAAACAATTTAAATGGGGCTGGATATAATAAACAACAAAACCGGTAAATCCCCATATGCAATTATCAATTTGGTGCAACAACAATTTTAACCAATCTTGAAGTTGTTATCATGATGCGGATGACATGTGCAAGTTTATGCTATTTTTATTAAAAGTTGACAAGAGCATTATGAAACATTTGTCACCGTGGTGGAAAGGAAAAAGGGTGCCACATCAGCGATAACGAAAACAGTGCCACGGCAACGTTCCGGTTCCGATAACTCGATTGAGATACCGATGCAAAGGATAAGTGTGCGGAACATGACATGCAAGGATGGTGGGGAGTGATCCCGGATTCCGGGTGTCCCACGAGTTGGTGGCATGGCAAAAAGAGGGGCGACGTGCACCGAAAATTCGAGCACGGAGCAAGCACGAGCATCTCATACAACACACAACATTCGTTCACGGGCATCGTCTCGAGGGTTATACCTTCGAAGGGTGCGTTATCGGAGCGATTCGGGTCAAGCGGTGTAGTCGTTCACGATCGTCGTGGGAAGTAGTGGTACTCGGTCATCGTGGAAGTAGTTGTTCACGGGTCATTGTGGGAAGTTGTCCTTCTCGTGGTGACGGTAGTTGTTCACCCGACGGTCTTTGGCAACGGTCACGACGTACAGGGTTCGTAGATGTTCGGGTCGAGGGTAGCGGTACTTAGTATGTTGTGGAACTTGACGGTCCATCATGGTACTTGGCGGTCTCGATCGGAGTAGCAACACGTAGCCGAAATTGGGGTCTCGGTCCTGGCAATCAAAAGGGTACTTGCGGTCTTGACGAACCCGTAGTGGTACTGGGTGAGATCATGGCCATGGTAGTCTTCGAACTTGGAGTTTTGTGTAGTCGAACTTGACGTGCTCCTGGACCGGCTGGACTTGGCGCATCCGACAGCAAAAGATACACAAATCGGGGTCGGTGGTGACTATGAGGAATCCAACGACGAGGCACTCGGCATCAAGGTCCCGCAGTGCATCAGCGGCAGGAGGCAGGCCCTAACAGAGATGGAACATGGCGGACGCATGCGAAGGGGAACACGACGAAGTGGACGGTAGCGGCTTGCTTGCCGGCAATGGTTGGAGACGGAGGTCGCCGGCGCAGGGACTCGACCGGAGTCAACGACGCGGTCGTCGCAGGCCCACGTAACGGGTCAGCGAGGCAGGGACGCTGGCGATGCAAAGGTCAGGGCGGTACTGCGGTGGCGCCGCACAGCAGAAGAAGAAGAGGGAGGCGCGACAGAGGTGTAAGTGCATCTAGTGCCACCCCTAGTTGGTTTTGGAGTATTGACGACAAACCTAGTTGAGGGACTAATGTGTTTGTGAGAATTGCAGGAAAACACAGGTAGAAGTCCCTCGTTGATTCGGTTTTACTACCAGAGATGACCCCTAAAAATGTATGAAGACATTGAAGACGAAGGTGGTATATGAAGATATTCACATTGAAGACTATGACAAAAGAAGACACGTTATGAAGCTTATGGAGCTCGAAGACTTAGATCTTTCATAGTTCTTTTTCTTTTATGTTGAGTCATAGGAACCACCGTACTGTTAAGTGGGGTCCAGGAGAACCAGTCAGAATGACTGAAGTGATGCCTAAATCAAAAACCTATGTCTTCGAGCGAAGACAATGAGAGCGAGTCTTGTCCAGAGCCGGGCAAGCCAGCTTTGCTTGTAGCCCAAGTAAAGTTGCCATGAGAGTTTGAAATCTGACCCTTGAGACACGTGTCAGTTCCTTAGTGTCCCAGGGTCATTTCGGACAAATCAAGTCGGGTTGCCAAGTGGCTATAAATAGCCCACCCCCACAACCATAAACGGTTGGCTGCTCAGATTTCAGTGCACGGCTTTTGTCGTTTGAGAGCAACCCACCTCGAAGCCTTTGAGAGAAAATTTCTAGTGAGGAGAAAAGCCCTAACCACCCAGAGCCAGAGTAAATTGGGCATCACTTAATTCTTCTTGTCTGTGTGATCTGAAGACTTATTACACTTGAGGACTGTGAATCCTCCAGACGGTTAGGCGTCGCGTTCAGAGCATCCAAGAGACATTGTGGATTGCCAGTGAACAAAGTTTGTGAAGGTTTGGGAGTCTACCTTGAAGACTTACCAGAGTGATTGGGCGAGGACTAAGTGACCTTAGCTCAAGGAGAATACGGTGAGGACTTGGTGTCCAGAACTGTGTGTTCAGGACTGGGTGTCCGGGACTGTGTGTCCTAAGGTTTAAATACCTAGCCGCTCCAACCAGACGTACAGTTGTCACAACAACTGGAACTGGTCCAACACATCATTGTCTTCAACGAGTCACTGGTTTCATCTTCACTTCCTTTTCTTACTGTTACTCATTGTGAAGCCATTGTATGCTTGCTTTATCTTTTGTCTTCACAACGTGAATGTTTGATCTGTTTGGCTTCATAACTTCTTCCTACATGATCCTCATTACACTGAAGCTATTTGTCATTGTGCTTTCACTCTATTGAATACATGACCATGGCTGGCCTAGTGTAGTCTAACTTCCGCTGCATAGTAATAGGCATAATCTTCGCTGTTTGTCTACATAACTCTCACGTTTTGAAGACTATCATAAAAATCGCCTATTCACCCCCCTCTAGTCGATATAACGCACTTTCAATTGGTATCAGAGCAAGGTGCTCCCTTGTTCTATGTGATTCGGTTTAACCACCTGGAGTTTTAGCTATGTCGACTGCAGGGATAATCAAAGTCTCCGCTGCTTGCCCCGTCTTTGATGGAACTGAATATCCCTACTGGAAGAATAAGATGCACATGCATCTTGAAGCTATTGACGTCGACCTATGCTATGTCGTCGAGAACGACATTCCCAAGGCTGGAGAAGGTGTCACTGCTGCTGATGTCAAGAAGTTCACTCAACTGGACTCTACTGCCAAAAATATCATCTGTGGTCATCTGACAAAAGGACAGTATGGCCGTGTGAGTGCCTTGAAGACATCCAAGCTGGTCTGGGACTGGCTCTCCAAGGTCAATGAAGGCGCTCAACCCAGAGAGATCAAAGAATCAGTGTTCTTCGCAACCTCTTCAACCGCTTCAAGCGAAATGACAATGAGAATGTCCAGCACACATTTGACCGGCTCACTGACATCACAAATGAGCTTCAAGCCCTCGGCGCCACTGAGATCACCAAACATGAAATCGTCAAGACGCTGCTGAGATCACTTGATAGTTCATTTGACATCCTGTCCCTGATGATTCAAGAACGTCCTGATTTCAAGACACTCGATCCGTCTGACATACTTGAGAGGCTCAACACACATGAGTTTCAGCTTTCTGAGAAAAGAGATATCTACGGTCCAAACTATGGGCGAACTCGTGCCTTGAAGGCAAAAGCTGTTTCCTCATCTGAAGAAGAATCTGACTGCAGTTCTGATGATCCTGAAGACATTGGAAGAGAACTTGCAATGCTAGTGAAGAAGTTCCAAAAATTCACCAAGAAGAAAGGCTTTAGAAAATCTTCACGATCAAGCTCAAGGAATGATGAAGCTTCTGCTCATGACTACAAGAAGAAAACATGTCACAAGTGCAAGAAAACTGGACACTTCATCTCTGAGTGTCCACAATGGGACAATGAGAACAGAAGGAAGAAGAAGAGCAGGGAATATGATTCTGACGACAAGAAGAAGAAGAAATACTCAAAGTCTTCTTCCAAGTCTTGCTCAAAGTCTTCATCACACAACAAGAGCTCATCTGGCAAGGCACATGCGTTTATTGGCAAGGAAATGGATTCAGAGGAGGAGTCCTCTTCTAAGGAGGCAGGGGTGGAGTCTGAGGAGGAGTCTGATTCTGGCATTGCGAGTCTGGCTACAGCATACGTCGCCAAGTCCATCTTCAACACTGAAGACAATGACTTCATAACCGACACCGACGCAAATGACAAGAACGACTCCACTCCTACCTACTGCTTCATGGCACGCGGTGCCAAGGGTACGACACCAGCGACTTCAAAGTCTTCAAAATGGATTATTGACAGTGGGTGTACTAATCACATGACTGGAAAAAGAAGCCTCCTTATGGACTCAACCTTACGTCCATCTGACAAGAGCCACATCACATTTGCTGACACTAGTAAAAGTAAGGTATTGGGTCTAGGTAGAGTTGCAATCTCAAAGGATCAACACATGGATAAAGTCATGCTTGTTGAATCCCTTGGCTTCAACTTAATGTCTGTCTCAGTGCTTTGCGATTTGAACATGATTGTAATGTTTGGAAAATATCGTTGCCTAGTACTAATGGAATCTGACAAGTCTCTAGTGTTTGAAGGGTATCGAAAAGATGATTTGTATGTGGTAGATTTCTCAGCAGAACCACAACTTGCAGTATGTCTTCTTGCAAAAGCTTCAGAATGCTGGCTTTGGCATCGGAGGCTTGGGCATGCTGGCATGAGGAACCTCCACACTCTTGCGAAGAAGAAGCATGTCATAGGCATCGAGGGCGTCAAGTTCAAGAAAGATCACTTATGCGGTGCCTGTGAAGCAGGGAAGATGACAAGGGCAAAACATCCTTCGAAGACAATCATGACTACTACACAACCCTTCGAACTGCTCCACATGGATCTTTTCGGTCCCACTCACTACTCAACTTTTACTACTTCTTCTTGCCTCTATGGCTTCGTCATCGTTGATGATTACTCTACATATACATGGGTGCATATAATCCTTTACAAGACTGAAGTGCAGGATGTCTTCAAACGCTTCGCCCGTTGAGCTATGAACAATTTTGGCGCCAAGATAAAGCACATCAGAAGTGACAATGGCACTAAATTCAAGAACACTGGCCTTGATACATATCTTGATACCTTGGGCATCACACATGAATTCTCAGCTCCATACACGCCAAAGCAGAATGGCATCGTCGAACGCAAGAACAGAACACTCATTGAGATGGCCAGAACTATGCCAGATGAATACAAGACTCCAAGAAAATTCTGGACTGAAGGCATTGACACTGCATGCCATACAATCAATCGTGTTTATCTTCACAATCTTCTGAACAAGACATCTTATGAACTCCTAACTGGTAAGAAGCCAAATGTCAGTTACTTCAGAGTATTTGGGGCAAGATGCTGGATCAAGGACCCACACCACACCTCAAAGTTTGCACCAAAAGCACATGAGGGCTTTATGCTTGGATATGGAAAGGATTCGCACTCCTACAGAGTCTTCAATCTCTTTCATTACAAAGTGGTTGAAACAGTGGATGTGCGGTTCGATGAGACAAATGGTTCACAAAGAGAGCAACTGCCAAATGTGCTAGATGAAGTTCCAGCTGATGAATCAATCAAGCTTATGGGAACTGGAGAGATTATACCTTCTGAAGCTCATCCTGAAGAAGAACTTATCATCTCAGCAGCTGATCAACATGAAGACAATGCTCAGCCTGAAGACATTCCTCCCAACACCAACACAGATCAGCAAGAGCAAAGTCTTCGCCCTGTACACCCTCGTGTTGCCAATGAAGTGCAAATTGACAGAATAATTGACAGCATCAATGCACCTGGTCCACTCACTTGTTCAAGGGCAACTCAACTGGCAAATTTCTGTGGGCACTTCGCATTCGTATCAATATCAGAACCCAAGAAAGTTGAAGAAGCCTTCATGGAACCTAAATGGATTCAAGCTATGCAAGAAGAGTTTCAACAGTTTGAGCTGAATAATGTATGGGAACTGGTTAAGCGTCCTGATCCACGGAAGCACAACATAATAGGCACCAAATGGATATACCGCAACAAACAAGATGAGCATGGTCAAATTGTCAGAAACAAAGCTCGTCTCGTTGCTCAAGGATATACTCAAGTGGAGGGCATTGACTTCGATGAAACATTTGCTCCTGTGGCTAGGCTTGAAGCCATACGCATACTGCTGGCCTATGCAAATCATCATAACATACTTCTATATCAAATGGATGTGAAAAGTGCTTTTCTCAATGGCAAGATTGAAGAAGAAGTGTATGTTGCACAACCGCCTGGCTTTGAAAATCCAAAACATCCTGACATGGTATACAAGCTCAACAAGGCACTATATGGCCTCAAACAAGCTCCTAGGGCCTGGTATGACACACTCAAATACTTCGTGAAGAGCAAAGGCTTCATACCTGGTTCCCTGGATCCCACTCTTTTCACAAAGACATATGATGGTGAACTGTTTGTGTGCCAAATATATGTGGATGACATCATCTTCGGCTGCACCAATCAGAAGTACAGTGAAGAGTTTGGATATATGATGCAAGAGCAATATCAGATGTCCATGATGGGGGAGCTGAAGTTCTTCCTTGGTCTTTAAATTCGACAACAACGCAATGGCATCTTCATATCTCAAGAGAAGTATCTCAAAGAATGCCTGAAGAAGTTCGGTATGCAAGACTGCAAAGACTTCACAACACCAATGCCAGCCAAACATCATCTAGGTCCTGACGACAATGGTAAAGAGTTCGATCAAAAGGTATACCGCTCCATGATTGGTTCTTTGCTTTATTTATGTGCATCTAGGCCAGATATTATGCTTAGTGTTTGCATGTGTGCTCGATTTCAAGTGGAACCAAAGGAGTCACATCACTTAGCTGTGAAGCGAATTCTTCGATATTTGGCTCACACCCCAACTCTAGGATTATGGTATCCAAAGGGCTCAGAGTTTGATTTGGTTGGATTTTCGGATGCTGATTATGCTGGTGACAAAGTTGATCGCAAGTCCACATCAGGCACATGTCACTTTCTGGGACGATCACTTGTATGTTGGTCTTCAAAGAAGCAGAACTGTGTATCTCTCTCCACTGCCGCAACCTCTCCGACGCCGTCCTCACACCGATCGCAGACATCGTCCTCTCCGCCGTCGCCGTAGGTGTCTTCCGTCGCCAAGTTAGGGCACGGAGGACTGAACTGCTCGGCATCATCTCCCACTTCCGTCTAGCAGTTCCAGTGTGGTAAATAAAACTTCTTTTTACAGCCCCTTTGATCTTATGGTTCTGTCACTTTGTACCATAAGAAGTTTCTCTTCACACAAGTTAGATCTCTCGCTGCATCTCATAACATGCCTAGTATATTCACTTGTGCTTCATAAAGTAGTTAGATTCCTCACTGGAACCAACTACTTATCTATGAGTGAATGTCTTCGCATGATGAGGTCAATGTCTTCTAAACTGATTAATCTTCAAAACCTTCTGAGAATGCATATGACCTCTTCCCCTTCCCTCGCACCTTAATGCTGTCACAGGTACATGTCCGTGGGAGAATCCTTCGGTTCTCATAGTCTGCATTCATTTGCAGAATTCCTACAGCATCACATAAACTCTCCTGAAGCCAGTTCCTGTTGGTCCAGCAAAAGAAAGCCTTTGAAGCCTTTGAAAGTTTTGAAGCCTTTCAAGTTAAAGTATATGGTTTCAGAAGCAGCAGCAAAGAAGGGAGGCAGACAGAGACGTGAAGGAACTTCCAAAGATCTGCCTAAAGATTGGCAGAAATGTACAAAACAGATCCAGAAGAAAGTTATGGGCAACGCAAGACCCGAATCCAATGGATTCGATGCTATTGGGCAGAACAGTGGTTCAAATACCGCTTCATCACTCAGGAGTATGCTGAGAAATGTGCCATCAAGAAGCCATGGGGGGACATCTTGTACAAGAATCTCATACCCAAGACCAGAGATGAAGCCATTGCTCAAGGCTTCTACCCATGCATGGTCCGAGGACCACAACCTGATGATGCGCATCCGTCGTCACTCCTCTGGTGTCATGATGACAATCTCTTCAAGCGCAACTTTCAGTTTGCCCAACAGTCAGTGAAGCTAAACAAGAAGAAATTTGGGTTAGACTTCAACCCTGGTCCCTCCGCACCAAGGGCAGATGGCACACGCGACGCCGAACCCAATATCATCGGTCCGTATGCCAATCTTGAGGGCCTCATCACCCGCATCTTAGTCCAAGGGACTTCCGTGAATGACCCTCCAGCTGACTCCGAGTCTGATGAAGCCCCTACTGTGCCGAAGCCAAAGCAGACGAAGAAATCAAAAGCTTCAAAGCCGCCCCTGCCTCAAAAATCTCAAGGGCGAAGCCATTGAAAACTGCACCTCCTGAAGTCAGTGTGCAGTCTGAAGACGTATCTCGTGTCTCCAAGCCCTAGAAGGAAAAGGAGCCCCAGCAACACACCGGCAAAGAGCTCACTGCTGCTGCCATTCTGCGCAGTGAAGCCATTGATCTATCAAGCGATGAAGATCTTGGAGATGACGCTCTTGAGCAGCTCATCAAAAGCAAGGAAGAAGCAGAAATCTTCAACAACCTACCTCTCTTTGATGTTGCCATCATCCACAACTTCATCGATGAATGGTTTGCCTCACCGGACATAAGCTTCGAAGATCTGCAGCTGCCTGTTGGCCTCAGCGTCGCCTTCCAAGGCGCAATTGCTTCAGAACTGGCCATTGCTCAGCGCATTGTTGAGCTGAAGCAGAAAATTGATCATGAAAAGGCTCAGTTCAACAAGCACGTGGCCAGGCTCAGCGTGCAGGAAGTGAAGAGCTTCAAAACCATGCTGCATGAGCTAAAGGAAAATTTTCTGAAGAAGCATGCACAAGCTCAAGGCTCGCGTGAGCGGATGAAGTCTCTGGCAGAACGATGTGTGCAGGCCTACAATGAGGCCGAGAAGCGCAAGGCACTTGGGCGTCCTGGCATCGACCCCAAGATGGCCGTGAAGAAGAAGAAGCAGCCTGCTGTGAATGAACCAGAGCCACCAAGACAAGAAGCTATTCCGATTGTCTTCCCAACCGCCACGACTGGCAGCCAAAGAGCCGGTCAACCGCTTCAGAGCTTAAGAAGACACGGAATGCAGAGGCTGAAGCTAGGAAGAGGAAACACTCTGAAGCCTCTCCTTCTGATCCCACCAAGAAGAAGCGTTAGATCAAGAAAGCTCGGGCTGCTCCCACAGAGCCCTTGATGGTTGAACCCCTCTCTGTCATTCACCCCAACACAGAACGTCAGCTACCAGTTCATGAGCCTGCTCCCACAGAGGCTCCTCAAGCTGAAGACATTCCAGCAGCCGACCCCATCGCTGCTGAAGACATTGGTCACAAGGACAATGTACAAGATGATGCAGCCCCTCCTCAGCTTGAAACAAGCGAACTCATCAGCATTGGTCGTCCTCTGACGCCAATGGCACAAGATAAGTCATGGGCGGATCGCCCTCAGGAGGAAGAAGACTTTGAGGCCCAGCCCACTCCAACCCCACATGCGTCGTCTGCGTTCCGTAGGCTTCGCAAAGGTCCAAGGCCTCAAGTCCATACTGAAGAAATTCCGGCTGCATCATCCGAAGACAATGAAGAAGCACCACCAGAACCCACTCCCCCGCTCCATCAAGATGCAGTTCTCCAGGAGAACGTGCCTGAGGTTGTCCCTTCAACTACACAAGCGGAGGAAGAAAATGTTGAGGCTGCCACCACAAACACTGAAGCCAATGTGGTGCCCGCCCAACAAATGCTTCAGCAGACAGCGAAGCTACTGAGCCAGACACTTCTGTTCCTGAGTCTGCTGCAGGTCCTCAATTTGATTATCATATTGAGCACAAGCCTCATGTCCAGAAGCCAGTCCTAAGGCTTCCAAGGTTCCAGGTCCTGCATCAGCACCTGGCTCCTTTGACATAAATAGCTTCAAGGCAGACAATACATTTTTCAACAGCTCCAAGAACCCCTATTCAAGGGAAAGGATTGTATCAGATAGGTTCTGGAGCTATCCTCAGTGCAGCTACTACTCAAGCATCCTATACAACCAAGGTCGCATCTTCCCGCACAAGCGCCTTGAGGTTGAAGCCATTGCTGGTCTGCCCTGTCTTGAGGAAGCTTTGGATTGCTTTAGGCAAGTGGGTCTGCTGCCGTTTGTGACTGATGAAGAGCACTGGAATGAAGAGCTTCTGCTTCAGTTCTATGCCACCCTCCATATAAAAGGATACAACAGAGATCCGAAGACTTGGGTCCTGGAGTGGATGACCGGCAATGTCCATCATGAAGCCAATGCATTTGATATCATTGAGCTCACCGGCCTGCCCACTCCTGGCGAATTCTTCGAGGAAGGCTGTCAACTACATTCTGAAGCTATTGAGAGCATATTCCAGAGGCCTGAACCAAAGATGAGTCAGATGCTCTCAATGATGAAGCCATTGCCTCAGGATGCACCCTATCCAACTGAGTTCTTCATTGAAGACCTTGAGTACCTGCCTAGGACCATATATCACATCATCCGGCGGACTCTCTGGCCCATTAAGGGACACTCTCCACATGCCAAGATTGAGGGTGCAATGAAGACTCTCCTATTCTATATCTTGCATGGCAAATGCTTCAACGCACATGATCTCCCCATACGCCAACTTGCAGCGTCAGGCTCAGAATTGTTTGGTTTGAAGTTCTATGCTCCTTGGGTGATGAGGCTGATCAAACTGCACTCTACGATCTCGTATCAGCCCTCAGCCCGAAACCATCGGATCTTCCTGCCAGATGTGGATACCTCTGCTGAAGCCATATATCCCGAACCTGCCAAGCAACCGATAAGTCTTCAGAATGCAGAACACCAGAGCTTCACGCAGAACGTTGAAGGTGTTGAAGCCATATCTAGGGTGTATCCATTGGCTGGCACTACACGTGCACCACGCCTAGCATCTACTGAAGCCACAGACAGCACAAATGCTCAAAGACCCAAGAAGCGCGCTCGTGCCCTCACTGACCGAGAGCTTCTTGTGGCCCTTCACCAAAAGCAAGATAGGCATCACGACTGGCTAAAGCGTCAGATGAAAAGCCTCTTGGTGGATGTCAATCGTCTTCGAAACCTTGCCACCAAGAATGCCTTCGTTACACATGAGACTTGCCGTCGTACATGGAAAGGGCTCTCAATGATATGCACTGAAGCTGAACTTGAAGAGGATGGATTCACTGAGGGCTTCAAGTTTGACACCACACCTCCCAGAAGGGCTGTGATGCGCAACACACCATCACTTGAAGACTCGGAGTTTTCTTCATCTGCTGCCACAGTTACTGCAAGGATCATTGATGAAGACGACGATGCTACATCACCACCACCTGCTTCAGCACCTCCAAGCTCCTCTGCACCGCCAAACACCTCCAACGACCCTGCTGCTCCTGGAAACGAGTAGACACTCTATGTCTTCGAACCTTTTTAGTCCTTGCTGACAAAAGGGGGAGAAGCATATGAGTTGATAGTCTTCAAGCGGGTCCATATGGGCGGGTGCTATATTTTTGCTACATTTTGCTTCGTGCTTACAACTCTCCTTTTTGCTTCATTTGGTTCTTTGAGTTGTAACACTAAGACTCAATGGTCATTTGCCGCCCTGTTTGCGAAGATAAATTCTGCATGTGCGACGATAAGATACCGCGGAATGTCATGTGGTGGGCCTTGGAGAAACACAAAGTCCCAGCAAAGTACATTACCCTCATCAAGGACATGTACAATAATGTTGTGACAAGTGTTCGAACAAGTGATGTCGACACCGATGACTTCCCGATTAAGATAGGACTGCATCAGGGGTCAGCTTTGAGCCCTTATCTTTTTGCATTGGTGATGGATGAGGTCACAAGGGGTATACAAGGAGATATCCCATGGTGTATGCTCTTTGCGGATGATGTGGTGCTAGTTGACGATAGTCGGACGGGGGTAAACAGGAAGTTAGAGTTATGGAGACAAACCTTGGAATCGAAAGGGTTTAGGCTTAGTAGAACTAAAACTGAGTACATGATGTGCGGTTTCAGTACTACTAGCTGTGAGGAGGAGGAGGTTAGCCTTGATGGCCAGGTGGTACCTCGGAAGGACACCTTTCGGTATTTGGGGTCAATGTTGCAGGAGGATGGGGGTATTGATGAAGATGTGAACCATCAAATCAAAGCCGGATGGATGAAGTGGCGCCAAGCTTCTGGCATTCTCTGTGACAAGAGAGTGCCACAAAAGCTAAAAGGCAAGTTCTACAGGACGGCGGTTCGACCCGCAATGTTGTATGGTGCGGAGTGTTGGCCGACTAAAAGGCGACATGTTCAACAGTTAGGTGTGGCGGAGATGCGTATGTTGAGATGGATGTGTGGCCACACGAGGAAGGATCGAGTCCGGAATGATGATATATGAGATAGAGTTGGGGTAGCACCAATTGAGGAGAAGCTTGTCCAACATCGTTTGAGATGGTTTGGGCATATTCAGCGCAGGCCTCCAGAAGCTCCAGTGCATAGCGGACGGCTAAAGCGTGCGGAGAATGTCAAGAGAGGGCGGGGTCGACCGATTTTGACATGGGAGGAGTCCGTTAAGAGAGACCTGAAGGATTGGAGTATCGACAAAGAGCTAGCTATGGACAGGGGTGCGTGGAAGCTTGCTATCCATGTGCCAGAGCCATGAGTTGGTTGCGAGATCTTATGGGTTTCACCTCTAGCCTACCCCAACTTGTTTGGGACTAAAGGCTTTGTTGTTGTTGTTGTTGTTGTTGTTGTATCTCATTCTGCAGACGTCCATTTTCCATTATGCATGTCATTATCTTCATATACTTTCACATGCGTAGTGGATTGTCATCATAAGCAGAAGTGGATCTCCACAAGTACAACCTGCCATGTGCATTTGCATTCCAAAAGCAAATCAACTTATATGCACATCTTCAGGGAGAGCCCTTGCAACTTATGAAGACAATTCCCTATCCTTTACAAATTTCACACATTATATTCCCCGTTGAAAACTTCAACTAGTTTGTCATCAATCACCAAAAAGGGGGAGATTGTAAGTGCATCTAGTGCCACCCCTAGTTGGTTTTGGAGTATTGACGACAAACCAAGTTGAGGGACTAATGTGTTTGTGAGAATTGCAGGAAAACACAGGTAGAAGTCCCTCGTTGATTCGGTTTTACTACCAGAGATGACCCCTAAAAATGTATGAAGACATTGAAGACAAAGGTGGTATATGAAGATATTCACATTGAAGACTATGACAAACGAAGACACGTTATGAAGCTTATGGAGCTCGAAGACTTAGATCTTTCATAGTTCTTTTTCTTTTGTGTTGAGTCATAGGAACCACCGTACTGTTAAGTGGGGTCCAGGAGAACCATTCAGAATGACTGAAGTGATGCCTAAATCAAAAACCTATGTCTTTGAGCGAAGACAATGAGAGCGAGTCTTGTCCAGAGCCGGGCAAGTCAGCTTTGCTTGGAGCCCAAGTAAACTTGCCATGAGAGTTTGAAATCTGACCGTTGAGACACGTGTCAGTTCCTTAGTGTCCCAGGGTCATTTCGGACAAATCAGGTCAGGTTGCCAAGTGGCTATAAATAGCCCACCCCCACAACCATAAATGGTTGGCTGCTCAGATTTCAGTGCACGGCTTTTGTCGTTTGAGAGCAACCCACCTCGAAGCCTTTGAGAGAAAATTTCTAGTGAGGAGAAAAGCCCTAACCACCCAGAGCCAGAGTAAATTGGGCATCACTTAAGTCTTCTTGTCTGTGTGATCTGAAGACTTATTACACTTGAGGACTGTGAATCCTCCAGACGGTTAGGCGTCGCGTTCAGAGCATCCAAGAGACATTGTGGATTGCCAGTGAACGAAGTTTGTGAAGGTTTGGGAGTCTACCTTGAAGACTTACCAGAGTGATTGGGAGAGGACTAAGTGACCTTATATAACACCCTCGATGCGGCTATAGCTCCCACGTGTCGAGGCACGACTTAGAGGCATAACCGCATTGAAAGCAATGTCGCAAGTTGGGCAATCATTACAACATCCCATGTAATATATAATAAGAGGGGGAGATAACATAGTTGGCTTACACTCGCCACGTCACATCAGAGTACATAAATAACATCCATCAAACAAACACTCATGGCCCGACTACGGCGCCAAAAATAGAAAAGACCCCCCAACATGCGACAAGGTCCTGAATCGATAACCCCAACTAGGCACCACTACTGATCATCTGGAAAGGACACGTAGTATCGCTGAGAGTCCTCGTCGAACTCCCACCTGAGCTCGTAATCGTCAACTGGAGCAGTATCACCTGGACCTGCATCTGGAGTTGTAGTATCTGTGAGCCACAGGGACTCAGCAATCTCACACCCACGCGATCAAAACTATTTAAGCTCATAGGAATGGATAAGGCAAATATATGTGGAGCTGCAGCAAGCGACTAGCATATGTGGTGGCTAACTTATACGCAAAAGAGAGCGAGAAGAGAAGGCGAAGCACGAGCGAGAAGCTAAAGGAACATCCTGCGCAAGCATAACTCCAACACCGTGTCCACTTCCCGGACTCCGCCGAGAAGGGGCCCTCCGGTAACACACACGGTTGATTCATTTTAATTAAGTTTAGTTCAAGTCATCTACAACCGGACATTAACAAATTCCCATCTGCCCATAACCGCGGGCACGGCTTTCGAAAGATCAATCCCTGCAGGGGGGTCCCAACTTAGCCCATAACAAGCTCTCACGGTCAACGAAGGAATAGACCTCCACCCAAGACACACCGATCAGACTCGGTATCTCGGTACAACAAGATGATTCGACAGGTTAAAACAAGTCCAGCAACACCGCCCGAATGTGCCGACAAATCCCGATAGGAGCTGCACATATCTCTTTCTCAGGGCACACTCAGATGAGCAATCCGTACAACTAAAACCAAACCTCGAGTTTCCCCGAGGTGGCGCTGCACAGGGCTCTAGTTCGGACCAACACTCAGAGGAGCACTGGCCCGTGGGGGGCTAAAATAAAGATGACCTTTGGGCTCCGGAAACCCAAGGGAAAAAGGGGCTAGGTGGCAAATGGTAAAACCAATGTTGGGCATTGCTGGAAAAGCTTTAATCAAGGCGAACTATCAAGGGGTTCCCATTATAGCCCAACCGCGTAAGGGACGCACAATCCGGGAACATAACACCGGTATGACGGAAACTAGGGCGGCAAGAGTGGAACAAATCACTAGGCGAGAGGCCGAGCCTTCCACCCTTTACCAAGTGTATAGATGCATTAAGATAACATAGCAATATAATGATATCCCAACAAGTAAATAAATGTTCCCACGAGGAACGGCTCCAATCTTCACCTGCAACTAATCAACGCTATAAGAAGGGCTGAGCAAAGCGGTAACATAGCCAATCAACGGTTTGCTAGGACAATGGTGGGTTAGGGGTTCAACATGGCAATTGGGAGGCTGACAAGCAAAAGGTAGGCATCGTAGCAGTGGCAAAGCAAAAGAGCGAGCAAACTAGCATAGCAAAGATAGTAGTGATGTCGAGGGTATGATCATCTTGCCTGCACAGTTGTCAGAGTTGACTGGATCCTCACAAGCAAACTCAACGGGCTCCTCGGTAGCGAACTCGTCTCCCGGCTCTACCCAACAAGACAAACAAGCAACAAGGATACAATCAACCACGGGCAAGACCAAGCAATATGATGAAATGACGATATGCTATGCGGGATGCGATGCGGGATGCAAAATGCAAGATATGACAGGAAATGCATGAACCTGGCATCAACTTGGAAAACCAAGTGTGCCACTGGATAGAGGGGATGAAATCGCTTGAAAACGATATAAAGATCATTGGAATCGGAGCTACGGTTTGGAAATGGCGAGCGTTTTAAGATATGACACCGGTCTGCGATTTACAGCAAGTAGGCATCTAAATGCAACGAAATGAACATGCTACAGCCACCAAACATGAAAACAAAATACATGGAAGTGATGTACACAAGATGGTTGACAAAATACTAGCACTGAGCCATAGGCAAATTCATCCATTAAGAGGTTCAAACAAGCATGGCTAAAACGCAAATGCAAAACAGATTTCAGACTTAGTGAAATTAACACTAGTCTGAAATTTCAGATCACGATGCTCTCTTCGGAGCAGCAAAACAACATGATAGAAAACCTGAACATGACAAGTAAGAACATGGCCTGGAGCTACTCAACAAGCTTAACAAAACACCCAAAGTGACCTGGGGCCAAAAGGGTTCACAAAATACTCTACCGAGCTCACGAACATCGCTCGAACACAATCAGTTTTCAGACTTAGTGAAAACTGAGACATGCTGAAATTTAACTCACGAAGGCATGTAAACGAGCTCGATGCACTCACTACGGTGCAAGTCATGGCAAGGAAAGCATATAACCAGCAATAAGGCACAAAGTGCTAGCTACACATGGCAAGAACGAAGGCATAGCATGCATGGAACACTAACGGTAGCATCGGCGAAATCGCAAACAAGTTGACGATCTGCCCAGATTAACAACGAAGCAAAAGTTGAGCTCGATTGAGTCAACCTAGAGCACTCCACAAATGCCAACAAAGACATGGATGGATAGAGCATGACATAAATATCAAAACTCCCTTACTGATCATCCTCAAAAGAGGCACGGATCGCTAGGAAACAAGCTGGACATATAGCATCATGAACTAAAATATCCCAGACTTAGCGAAAATCACTAAGTCCCTGAAATCTGCAATCTCAGGTACCTCTCTTCGCAAGCTTGCACAAGACAACACACACATCCTAAAAATGCATGGGTGGCACCTCTGGAAAGAAGACAAAATGCTTCACAATACATCCCAAAGGGGCACA
>NC_041384.1:158607351-158695685 GCF_002162155.2 Triticum dicoccoides | reverse complement strand
GGCGCGCGCCCACGTGGCAGCGCCTGAGTGGCGGAGGCGGGCGGCGGCGGACGCGTCCGGCGCTGGGGCGGACGTGTCCGTCGGTGGCGGAGGATGTTTTTTTTTTAGGGTTTCGGGGTTGTTGTAACGCCCCAGATGTAACTTTCCATATTTGTATCCAACTCTTGCCGTTTTCGGTGTCAAGTTATATTTATTTCTCGGGTTCGGGTCCTTGTCTCCGTGTGTTGTTTTCGTTTTCATGCATCTCATACCATGTCATCACGTGCATTGCATTTGCATACATGTTCATCTCAGGCATTCGAGCATTTTCCCCGTTGTCCGTTTTGCATTCCGGCGCTTCGTTCTCCTCCGGTGGTCATTTCTAGTCTTTCTTTCTTGTGTGGGGATTAAACATTTCCGGATTGGACCGAGACTTGCCAAGCGGCCTTGGTTTACTACCGGTAGACCGCCTGTCAAGTTTCGGGTCATTTGGACTTCGTTTGATACTCCAACGGTTAACCGAGGGACCGAAAAGGCCTCGTGTGTGTTGCAGCCCAACACCCCCCAAATTTGGCCCAAAACCCACCAAACTCTGCTCCATGTCCTAGAGCGTTCGATCACGATCGTGTGGGCGAAAACCGCACCTCATTTGGACTCTCCTAGCTCCCTCTATGCCTATATATACACCCCTCCGTTTTCGGATCTCCCCCTCTTATTATATATTACATGGGATGTTGTAATGATTGCCCAACTTGCGACATTGCTTTCAATGCGGTTATGCCTCTAAGTCGTGCCTCGACACGTGGGAGCTATAGCCGCATCGAGGGCGTTATAAGTTGGTAATCAGAGCCAGCCCTGACCTTAGGAGCCCCATTGCTTGATCGTTTTTAGCAGCCGAGTTGTGTCTAGAAAAATGTTTTGAGTCCTTAGGAATTATATATCGGAGAGCTTAGGAATTCTTTTTACTTCCCAGTCTCCTCATCGCTCTGGTAAGGCATCCTGGCGTAGAGTTTTGACTCTTCTCTTCTCAAATTTCACAAAAAGTTTTAGGATCACGCGAGTATCTTGGTTTTGTTCCGATGGTTTTGTGACGAGAACATTGTTCTTGGTGCCTCCTGTCTTTAGGGGTTGTGGCAGTGTCCCGGGGAGTTGAGCTCCGAGGTGTTGTCGTCACAATTTTATCGTTGCAATTCTGGTATACTTGAGATATGTTCGCCGACATCGAAAATCTCTTTTATGCAGTTCGTTGGTGAGATAACCTCGACGCCACCCAGTACTGGGGCGGGAGTTCGGGAGTATCGCCATAACTTGTATAGCGGATGCTTTTCGAAGGTTGAGGTAGATGGTTTCCGAAGTTTTCTTGGTTATGTGTTGAAGGATGGATACAGCTGGATGTAGGATTTGCTAGTTTGGGTGAGATATTGTGCTTCCCCTGTATCCCCAACACCTGATTGCATAACCGGAAAGGTTCGGGAATTTCATAGGTGGGAATTCTAGTAGCTCTAGTTCTTCTTCCACGAATATTGGTGTGAGATTGGGATTTCTTACCGATTATTCGTTCTTGATCCGTACCTTGTTGATTTATTTCTCTACCGTAATTCTACGTGGCTTCTCAATTTATGGATATGTGATCATTTGAAGAGGAATGCATTCGTTCATTTTGTTCGGATGTGAAGACTATATGTTGCAATTTTCATTCCGTTGGATTCAGCTTCTATATTGTTGTCTATCTATGTGCTAATGGTGGTCAACCTCTTCAGGATGGCTCCTCCAACGCGCACGACTCCGAATCCTAATCCGCCTCCACCTCCGCCTCCTCCGGAAGCATGGCAAGCTGTGATGGCCGCTACTAATGCAAACACACAGTTGATCATGCAAATCCTCCAAGAGCGCAATCAAGGCAGTCAAGGGAATCAAGGCCATAATCAGCACCACTTTGCTACTCTGAACCAGTTCCTCGCAAATGGCCCAAAGACGTTCAGCAGTTGTGTTGAGGCTACCGATGCTGACGATTGGCTAGTGGATCTGGGCAAGCATTTTGAATGCAGCAACGTCAGGCCTGAAGATTTCGTCAAGTTCGCTTCTTTCCAGCTCAAAGATCAGGCTGCAGAGTGGTTCCAGCAGTACAAGGATTCCAGAGGTGGACGTCTGATCACTTGGGACGATTTCCGTCAAGATTTCCGCGCTCATCACATCCCTCAAAGTGTGGTTGAGAGTAAGCGTCAGGAATTCCGCAATCTGAAGCAAGGCTCTTTATCTGTCTATGACTACAACAAGTTGTTCCAGAAGCTCGCCCGTTTTGCCAAGCAGGATGTTCCTGATGAGAAGAGCATGATCTATCAGTTCAGGGGTGGTCTTCGTGAGGAGATTCAGCTCGCTCTTGTTCTCTTTGAGCCGTTGAGATACAATGAGTTCTACAACATGGCACTGAAGCAAGAGGCTGCTCAGATGAGATGTGATGCTTCCAGGAAGCGTGCCAGAGATGCTACTCCGTCTTCCTCTACTCAAGTGGTCAAGCAGCAGAAGTATTGGCTTCCTCCTCCTCCGTTCCGTCAGCCGTATCAGCAGAAGAGTAAAGGTGGCAGTGGTTTCTCCCACCCACCCAACCCAGGCTTTCAGAACAAGGCTTCGTCTCAAGCTCCAAGATCGAGTGCTCCGTATCACCGTCCGCTTTCAGAGGTCACGTGCAACAAGTGCCAACAGAAGGGTCACTATGCCAACAAGTGTACCAACCAGAGGCGTCTTCCTCCTCCTCCTCCTGTCAGATCGGCAAGTACAGCGGTGGTCAAGCACAATCCCAAGCACGCCAAGGTCAATATGGTGAATGCAGCTCAGGCAGAGGATTCTTCAGATGTGATCATGGGTAACCTTCCTGTTAATGATATTCCTGCAAAAGTTCTTTTTGACACTGGTGCATCGCATTGTTTCATCTCGAGACCTTTTGCTTCCAAGCATGATTTTGTTACTCAAATGTTGCCGAGACCGTTGTCTATTGACTCTCCGGCCAGCCTCTTGACATCTCGAGTGTGTGTTCCGGATGTTACAATCGCTTTGGGCGACTGCAAGTTTCTCTCTTCTCCGGTGGTTCTTGGCAATTCTGACATTGATCTTATTCTTGGGATGGAATGGCTCTCTAAGCATAAAGCTCAGCTTGATTGTGCAGCCAGGCAGATTCAACTGACTCATTCGTCTGAGAATGTCATTGTCTTTGCCGCTCGGGATAATACCATCCGGTTGTTTTCTCTCAATGAGAAGGGTGAATTGGATGCCATCTCTCAAATTCCTGTCGTTTGTGAGTATCAAGACGTCTTTCCAGAAGAACTTCCAGGGATGCCTCCAAACCGGCCGGTTGAATTTGTTATTGAACTTGAGCCCGGTACGGAACCTGTGTGCAAACGTCCCTACAAGCTCGGCCCCGAAGAGTTGAAGGAGTTGAAGAAACAACTCGATGAGCAAGAAAGATTGGGTCTCATTCGGCCTAGTACTTCTCCGTGGGGTTGTGGTGTTCTTTTTGTGAAGAAGAAGGATGGATCGAGTCGACTTTGTGTTGATTACCGTCCAGTAAACAAGAAGACCATCAAGAACAAATACCCACTTCCCAACATCAATGAGCTGTTCGAACAACTCAAGGGTGCTCAAGTATTCTCCAAGCTTGATCTCCGTATGGGTTATCATCAGATTCGTATTCGTGAGCAAGATATTCCCAAGACGACGTTCAGAACAAGCTTTGGTTCATATGAATACACCGTCATGTCTTTTGGTCTCGCCAACGCTCCTCCGACGTTCTCTCGCATGATGAACTTCATCTTCAACCCCTACACCAATGAATTCGTTTTGGTCTATCTCGACGACATTCTGGTTTTCTCGAAGAACAAGGAAGATCATGCCAAGCACTTGCGTTTGGTACTTGACAAGCTCAGAGAACATCAGTTCTACGCCAAGTTCTCCAAGTGTGAATTTTGGCTCGATGAGGTTCTTTATCTTGGTCATATCATCTCTGCCAAGGGCATTTCCGTGAATCCTGAGAAGGTGTCTGCAATCGTGAATTGGGAACCTCCTCAGAACGTAAAGCAACTCCGCAGTTTCCTCGGTCTCGCAAGCTATTGCAGAAGATTCGTTGAAAACTTTTCTAAGATCGCCAAGCCTCTCTCAAATCTTCTTCAGAAGCACGTCAAGTACGCTTGGTCTCCGGAGTGTGATATTGCTTTCAACACTTTGAAAGAGAAATTGATCACTGCTCCAGTTCTGACTCCGCCTGATGAAACCAAGCCGTACGAGGTCTTTTGTGATGCCTCTCTCCAAGGTCTCGGTGCTGTACTAATGCAAGAGAAGAAAGTTGTTGCTTATACCTCTCGCCAGTTGAAACCTAATGAGAAGAACTACCCCACTCATGATCTCGAGTTGGCGGCAGTTGTGCACGCTTTGTTGACTTGGAGACATCTTCTATTGGGAAGGAAAGTGGATATTTTCACTGATCACAAGAGTCTCAAGTACATCTTCACTCAGCCTAATCTCAACCTCAGGCAGACTCGATGGGTCGAAATGATTCAAGAGTACAATCCGAGTATCGAGTATACTCCAGGCAAGGCTAATGTGATTGCTGACGCTTTGAGCAGAAAAGCATATTGCAACAGTCTGATTCTCAAGCCTTATCAACCCGAGCTTTGTGAAGCTTTCCGCAAACTGAATCTGCAAGTTGTTCCTCAAGGTTTCCTCTCTAACCTTCAAGTCTCTCCTACCTTAGAAGACCAGATTCGCCAAGCCCAACTTCTTGATGCTATGGTGAAGAAGGTGAAGATTGGTATTGCAAAGAGTCAGTCCAAGTACAAGTGCTACCGACTTGATGACAAGGACACTCTCTTTTTCGAGGATCGAATTGTTGTGACCAAAGGTGAACTTCGTAAGGTGATCATGAACGAGGCTCACAACTCTCTCCTTTCCATCCACCCTGGTAGTACGAAGATGTATCAGGACCTCAAGCAAGCTTATTGGTGGACTCGAATGAAGCGCGAGATCGCTCAATTCGTGAACGAGTGTGATGTCTGCAGAAGAGTGAAGGCAGAACACCAAAGGCCAGCAGGTCTCCTCCAACCTCTTGCCATTCCAGAATGGAAGTTTGACCACATTGAAATGGACTTCGTGACTGGGTTTCCAAAGTCCAAGCGTGGCAATGATGCTATTTTCGTCGTCATCGACAAGCTCACCAAAGTGGCTCACTTTCTGCCTATCAAAGAGTCAATCACTGCAGCTCAATTGGCGGAACTCTATACCTCTCGCATTGTCTCTCTGCACGGTATTCCTCAAGTGATATCTTCAGACCGTGGCAGCATCTTTACCTCCAAGTTTTGGGATTCTTTTCAGAAGGCCATGGGCACCAACATCCGCTTCAGCACAGCTTTCCATCCTCAAACAAGCGGTCAAGTCGAGCGTGTCAATCAGATTCTTGAAGATATGTTCAGGGCTTGTGTGATTTCTTTCGGCATGAAGTGGGAGGATTGTCTTCCTTATGCTGAATTCTCATACAACAACAGCTTTCAAGCAAGTTCGGGCAAGGCCCCCTTTGAAATTCTATATGGCAGGAAGTGCCGTACCCCTCTCAATTGGTCTGAAACCGGTGAACGTCAGCTGCTGGGTAATGACTTAATCACAGAGGCAGAAGAAATGTGCAAAGTCATTCGTGATAACCTCAAAGCAGCCCAGTCCCGCCAGAAGAGCTACTATGATAGTAAGCATCGTGATCTGGCTTTCGAGATCGGAGATCATGTTTACCTCCGCGTCTCCCCCATGAAAGGAACTCGTCGCTTCAGTATCAAAGGGAAGCTTGCCCCTAGATACGTGGGACCTTTCAAGATTGTCAGCAAGAGAGGCGACCTCGCCTATCAACTCGAGCTTCCTTCAAACTTTGCAAATGTTCATGATGTGTTCCATGTCTCTCAGCTTCGAAAGTGCTTCAAGACTCCTGACCGCACCGTCAACTTCGAGGACATTGAGCTCCAAGAAGATCTCTCCTATCGTGAGCACCCAGTTGCTATTCTCGAAGAGACTGAACGCAAGACTCGCAACAAGTCAATCAAATTTCTCAAAGTCAAGTGGTCACACCATTCCGACCGTGAAGCTACCTGGGAACGCGAGGATCACCTCCGTTCTGAGTACCCGGAGTTCTTTCAGTCCTAGATCTCGGGACGAGATCTTTTCGTAGTGGTACTTATAACGCCCTCGATGCGGCTATAGCTCCCACGTGTCGAGGCACGACTTAGAGGCATAACCGCATTGAAAGCAATGTCGCAAGTTGGGCAATCATTACAACATCCCATGTAATATATAATAAGAGGGGGAGATCCGAAAACGGAGGGGTGTATATATAGGCATAGAGGGAGCTAGGAGAGTCCAAATGAGGTGCGGTTTTCGCCCACACGATCGTGATCGAACGCTCTAGGACATGGAGCAGAGTTTGGTGGGTTTTGGGCCAAATTTGGGGGGTGTTGGGCTGCAACACACACGAGGCCTTTTCGGTCCCTCGGTTAACCGTTGGAGTATCAAACGAAGTCCAAATGACCCGAAACTTGACAGGCGGTCTACCGGTAGTAAACCAAGGCCGCTTGGCAAGTCTCGGTCCAATCCGGAAATGTTTAATCCCCACACAAGAAAGAAAGACTAGAAATGACCACCGGAGGAGAACGAAGCGCCGGAATGCAAAACGGACAACGGGGAAAATGCTCGAATGCCTGAGATGAACATGTATGCAAATGCAATGCACGTGATGACATGGTATGAGATGCATGAAAACGAAAACAACACACGGAGACAAGGACCCGAACCCGAGAAATAAATATAACTTGACACCGAAAACGGCAAGAGTTGGATACAAATATGGAAAGTTACATCTGGGGCGTTACACCTTAGCTCAAGGAGAATACGGTGAGGACTTGGTGTCCTGAACTGTGTGTTCAGGACTGGGTGTCCGGGACTGTGTGTCCTAAGGTTTAAATACCTAGCCGCTCCAACCAGACGTACAGTTGTCACAACAACTGGAACTGGTCCAACACATCATTGTCTTCAACGAGTCACTGGTTTCATCTTCACTTCCTTTTCTTACTGTTACTCATTGTGAAGCCATTGTATGCTTGCTTTATCTTTTGTCTTCACAACGTGAATGTTTGATCTATTTGGCTTCATAACTTCTTCCTACCTGATCCTCATTACACTGAAGCTGTTTTTCATTGTGCTTTCACTCTATTGAATACATGACCATGGCTGGCCTAGTGTAATCTAACTTCCGCTGCATAGTAATAGGCATAATCTTCGCTGTTTGTCTTCGTAACTCTCATGTTTTGAAGACTATCATAAAAATCGCCTATTCACCCCCCCTCTAGTCGATATAACGCACTTTCAAGAGGCGATGGCACGCGGGTTCGGCGAGCTCCGACCCGTGGCGGCGCACGCGCAGAGGTAGGTCGCGGCACGCGCGAGGTGGCCAGGTGGCGGCGACGGGCGACGCTGGGAAGAGCAGCTGCAGCAGGGCGTGGAAGGAGGAGTTGCAGAGGAAGGGGGCCGCGCGGAGGGGCGACGTGCTCGCCGGCGTTAGGTGCGCATAGGCGAGGGAGAGTCAGGGAGGAGACGTGCGCGTCAGGGTCCTGTGGGTGGCGGCGCGAGGGAGATGGGGATCAAGGAGATGTGGATCGAGGGAGATGGTGGTTCGGGCGCATGCATCCTCTCCTGGTGGCGCGAGGTTAGCAAGAGGAGGGAGAGATGGGAGATGGGGATCAGGCTGCGGTACTAGGGTTAGAAAGCGGGACTGGGAAGCGGGCCGGCCTGGACTAAGGCCCAATTGACCAGCTGGGCTACTCTCTCTCTCCCCCACTCCTTTGTTTAAAAAAACAGAGAACTAAAGGAAAGGAAAAAGGACAGAGAAGGTTGAAGAAGAATTTGGACAAGCGGTAAACTTTCTTGGACTCGCAAAAATATGTTAGGTCCGAGAAAATTAGGAAAGACCAAGATTGAAAGAATAAATTCAAATTTCTTTGAATTTAATTCAAAAGATTTGAACTAGGATAGGTTTTAGGAGTGCCCAAAAATGTTGAGAAATTAGGTGGAGCTCCGGAAAATGACGAAAGGACATGTGGCAAAGTTAGAGGCCAAGAGTTGAGAAGGAAAAAGGCATGGAACTTAGCTGTAAGTGTGTTATGGTGATTCCAAATTAATGGAATGGTTTTTATATAGCTCCCTAAATATTGGGAGGATATGTTATAAATAGAAACACCATGTGAATTCCCTCGATTTAAATGGAGCGAAGATCCATACGGTTTATTAATATGAGTTGCAAAGATTAATGACATGATGGCATGATGACAAGATGCAATGCACATGATGCAAAGATGAATGCAATGCATGACACGCAAGCAAAGACAACGCAACAATAGTGAATAACTAGACGACACCTGGCACATCGGTCTCAGGGCGTTACAACACTCCACCACTACGGGAGGATCTCGTCCCGTGATCTAGAATGTCACCGGAGGGACAAAGGGAAGAGAAAGAGAAGAGGTAAACTAAGTTGCTTCTTTGACAAACGAGTGAAACCAAAGAACCTTGCGAGGTTGAGCAAAAGACAGAAAGAAAGCAACGGAGATGAACGAAGTTGAAAACACTCCGTTAGGAAAGAGGAACGAGGAAGAACAAAGTCGGACTGCACTTCGGTTGAAAAGTGATACAAGACTTGATAAGATGAAAAGAACTGAGCAGAGGGCACAACTCTCCGGTTAAATGGATAGGCATGAAAAGAACAAGGTCCTGACAAGAACAAAAAGAAATGTTGAAGATAGCACCATCACAATGCCTCCGGAACAAAAGAAAGAGTGGAATGGAATGAACGAAGTGAAACAAGATCTCGAGGGAGCACGCTTACAACAACAGCTAGAACGGAGTTGTTGGAAAACCAACAACGAAAAGAATAATCTTGATATGGTCTTATGGAATACATCTCAAAATTATGGGGTGACAACCTGCCACTCACCGGAAAAGAATTGGATTGGAATGAACAAGGAGACGAGAAAATATTTCACCGGGAGGATAAAGAAGATCTTGGGTCCTTTATAAGCACCATAGATATCAAGAATCCTTAGGGAAGGCTTTAGGAGAAATATAACCCAAGATAACTCCAACGAAGAGGTTGATGGATTTATAATATCTCATTCTTAACAACCTGTGAATCTTGAGACCTGAACTCAAATTATCAAGAATGACATAATACCACCTCGAATGATACGGTTGAGAGAATTGCACTCCAGAATGTTTGAGCTCCTCTGAAAAGAATCTTGATGAACCCTTCGAGAAGGATTTAAATCCTTGATGAACCATCAAGTAGAACCTCCATGAAGAACTCCGGTAACGAAAGGATGATCAAAACAGAATGAAGGAGAAGTTGAAAACACCAGTTGAACCCTTGCAATGATTTAGATGGGGCTTCATGATGAAATAATTGAGAGAACTTAGAACTCCGGGAAAAAGAGAAGATGACAACAATTGAAAGCGAGAATTTGATGAGCCTCCAGAATAAGGAATTACTCACTTCGATGAAACAAGAATAAGAATTACATTATGCTTATCCTTCACCAATTAAATTGATGACAATCAACGGATTTGGCACACTACTTATTCTCGTAGCAAGGATTAAGAGAGATATAACATAAACTTGGGAAGGTCTTCAATGAACCACCGGTAGGATTGGAACGTCGAATAAATTGATACGATAACAAAGGAAGAGAATCTTGAATGAACCGCCGTAAGAATTGAAGAGAAAAAATGAATAAAACATGAAGAAACACTGGGAAGGATTAGCAAATGAACGACGATGCTTGACAGGATTTAGATACATGAGAATGAAGAGATCATGAGCCGATTAGAGGATATTTGAACGATGCACCGGTAAGATTTGGAGAATGATAGCTACGCGCTGAGAATGAATAAACCCGAAATGATGGCCTTTGGAGAATCAAACCGAAAAGACTCCTGAATTGCTTCGGAAGTGTGAAAAGAATTCTGACAATCGAATACAATGATGAGAGAATGGCAAAAGCTATAACTATGAATCTTGAAGAGAAAAGAGCAAGATTTAGAGGAAAAATCTTCTTGGGTCTTCAAAAGCAGAGAATGACGACGAGAAACACGACCAAGAATTGTTAAGGCACTCTGTGATGAAGAATAGAAAGGTTGAGCCAATGGCGAAAAGACATGAAAGATCTTGGAGAAAGGCATTTGACTGATGACAATTCATTCTCACGTCAAACTTTAAGAATTTGAGGATAGCTCCGGGAAAATAAGAAGAGTCAGGTAAGATCATGAGAAAAGACCTGTGGGTTAGGGCCCACTCAAAAGAAACACCGTTGAACAATTTAAAAGAGGGATTGCGCCAGTTGAAATAAATGGCTTGAATGAGGTAACATCCTCGCAAAAACTAGAACGAAAGCGGAGTGGAAACACGAATCTCCGAGATATCTTGAGCACTCTGGAACAATAAATAGCAAGAAGTGGAATAATAATAAAGTGCACCGGCATGAAAAGGTATTTGAAACGAGGAAAAGGGTATGATCAACACAACTTGAATTGAAACCACTGGAGAAGAGAAAAAACAAAGAATGATAACTTGAAGCTCCGTTAGGATCTTCATGAGAATCACTGGATAAGAATATTGACGGCAAAGAATGGCGAGACTTCACAAGAATAAAAGGATACTTGATAAAGAAATCTTAGTCCTTGAGGAAAAAGGGTGGGTGGGCGGGAAAAACACAGGCAACTTGGAGACGGATGAAACGAACACCTTGAGAAGAACTGATAATTGATCTTGCGAATGTTGAAGTGATCGGATCCACTTGAAGAGAGACACACCGGTTGAAAAGGATTGACATGACAGACTCGATGATTGAGAAGGATTAGTATTCACATCGGAGTATGAGAACACCATGTGGGGAAGGTATGGAATCAACATTTGCCTTCGAAGCAACTCGAATACCACAACTCAAAACAAAACAAAGAATTGGCTTGCAGAATAAGCCGGAACAAACATATGATAGAGATTTCGTCCAAAGTTTTCGTGGTGGGGCCTACACGGGCTCGATCATACAGTACCATCATGTACAAGGCAGTGCACATGACATATGAAGCGTCCCTGAGTCGGCATAGCTAAGGACTCTTTAAGACACAATAAGACCACTGTAAAACCAACCGTGGATAGGCGGACCACTAGACGTCGAACCCCAATTTCATATCATACATCTGTCAAAAAGATATCCTAAGAGCTACTTGAATTCCCACTTATAAACTCTCAAAACTTTCCGGTTATGCAATCAGGTGTTGGGGATACAGGGGAAGCATAATATCTCACCCAAAACTAACAAATCCTACATCCAGCTGTATCCATCCTTCAACACATAACCAAGAAACCTTCGGAAATCATCTACCTCAACCTTTGAAAAGCATCCGTTATACAAGTTATGGCAATACTCCCGAACTCCCGCCCTAGTACTGGGTGGCGTCGAGGTTATCTCACCAACAAATGCATAAAAGAGATTTTCGATGTTGGCGAAACTAAACTCAGGTATTCCAGAACTGCAACGATAAAATTGTGATGACAACACCTTGGAGCTCAACTCCTCGGGACACTGCCACAACCCCTAAATGTCAGGAGGCACCAAGAACGATGTTCTCGTCACAAAACCATCGGAATGATTCCTAGATACCCGCGTGATCCTAAATTTTTTTAGTGAAATTTGAGAAGAGAAGAGTCAAAACTCTACGTCAGGATGCCTTACCAGAGCGAGGAAGGGACTGGGGAGTAAAAAGAATTCCTAAACTCTCCGACATATAATTCCTAAATGACTCAAAACATTTTTCTAGACTCAACTCGTCCACTAATTCGATCAAGCAGTGGGGGCTCCTAAGGTCGGGGAAGGCTCTGATTACCAACTTGTAACGCCCTCGATGCGGCTATATCTCCCACGTGTCGAAGCACGACTTAGATGCATAACCGCATTGAAAGCAATGTCGCAAGTGAGGTAATCTTCACACAACCCATGTAATACATAAGGGACAGAGATACATAGTTGGCTTACAATCGCCACTTCACACAAATACATGGATAAAGCACTACATCAACCAGATACAATCAAGGTCCGACTACGGAACCAAAATAAAAGAAGACTACCCCAAATGCTACACATATCCCCGATCGACCCCAACTGGGCTCCACTACTGAACAACTAGAACGAAACAACATAAAGGACAAGATCTTCATCGGGCTCCTCCTGAGTTTGGTTGCGTCATCGGCACTGACTCATCGGCACCTGCAAACTGGTTTTGGAAGTAAATGTGAGCCACGGGGACTCAGCAATCTCGCACCCTCGTGATCAAGACTATTTAAGCTTATGGGTAAGGTAAAAGTATGAGGTGGAGCTGCAGCAAGCGACTAGCATATATGGTGGCTAACATACGCAAAAGAGAGCGAGAAGAGAAGGCAAAGCACGATCGAGAATCTATGATCAAGAAGTGATCCTAGAACAACCTACGTCAAGCATAACTCCAACACCGTGTTCACTTTCCGGACTCCGCCGGAAAGAGACCATCACGGTTACACACGTGGTTGATGTATTTTAATTAGAGTCAACTTTAGTTTTTCTACAACCGGACGTTAACAAATTCCCATCTGCCCATAACCGCGGGCATGGCTTTCGAAAGTTCAAATCCCTGCAGGGGTGTCCCAACTTAGCCCATAACAAGCTCTCACGGTCAACGAAGGATATTCCTTCTAGCGGGAAGACCCGATCAGGCTCGGAATCCCGGTTATAAGACATTTCAACAATGGTAAAACAAGACCAGCAAAGCCACCCAGATGTGCCGACAAATCCCAATAGGAGCTGCACACATCTCATTCTCAGGGCACACCGGATGAGCAAGACGTCGGGTAAGCCGCCCAGAGTTGCCCCTGGTAGCCTCAGACATCGCTCGGTTGGACCAACACTCAGAGGAGCACTATCCCGGGGGGTTAAAATAAAGATGACCCTTGAGTCTGCAGAACCCAAGGGAAAGAAAAGGCTAGGTGGCGAATGGTAAAACCAATGTTGGGCCTTGCTGGAGGAGTTTTATTCAAGGCGAACTGTCAAGGGGTTCCTATTATAACCCAACCGCGTAAGGAACGCAAAATCCGGGAACATAACACCGATATGACGGAAACTGGGGCGGCAAGAGTGGAACAAAACACTAGGCATAAGGCCGAGCCTTCCACCCTTTACCAAGTATATAGATGCATTAATTAAATAAGAGATATTGTGATATCCCAACAAGTAAACATGTTCCAACAAGGAACAACATCTCCATGTTCCAACAAGGAACAAACTTCAATCTTCACCTGCAACTAGAAACGCTATAAGAGGGGCTGAGCAACGCGGTAACATAGCCAAACAACGGTTTGCTAGGACAAGGTGGGTTAGAGGCTTGGTTCAACAATATGGGAGGCATGATAAGCAAGTGGTAGGTATCGCAGCATAGGCATAGCAAAAGAGCGAGCAACTAGCAAGCAAAGACAGAAGTGATTTCGAGGGTATGGTCATCTTGCCTGAGATCCGCAAGGAAGAAGAACGAGTCCATGAAGAAGTCAAACGGACGTAGTCGAACGGTTCCTCACAAACGTGACGTTATCGGAACCAACCCGAAGAAGCAACACTGGAAAGGAGCAAACAACATAGTAAACAACCACCACATAATCATGGCATGATGCACAACCAAGTATGATGCATGTACGGTTTAAGGAAGCATGGCATGGCAAAGTGCAACAAGTAATACTACAAATTAAGTGGAGCTCAATATGCAATGAGTTGCATATTGACGGAACACCACATCAATTATTTAGTTCTCTCTCGGTTAGGTACTCAACAATATTAAATGTTGGTTAACATGGCAAGAGGTGTAGCATAACAAACTATACCATCTAAACAATTTAAATGGGGCCGGATATAATAAACAACAAAACCGGTAAATCCCCATATGCAATTATCAATTTGGTGCAACAACAATTTTAACCAATCTTGAAGTTGTTATCATGATGCGGATGACATGTGCAAGTTTATGCTATTTTTATTAAAAGTTGACAAGAGCATTATGAAACATTTGTCACCGTGGTGGAAAGGAAAAAGGGTGCCACGTCAACGATAACGAAAATGGTGCCACGGCAATGTTACGATTCCGGTAACTCGATTGAGATACCGTTGCAAAGGAGAAGTGTGCGGAACATGACATGCAAGGATGGTGGGGAGTGATCCTGGATTCCGGGTGTCCCACGAGTTGGTGGCATGGCAAAAAGAGGGGCGACGTGCACCGACAATTCGAGCACGGAGCAAGCACGAGCATCTCATACAACACACAACATTCGTTCACGGGCGTCGTCTCGAGGGTTATACCTTCGAAGGGTGTGTTATCGGAGCGGTTCGGGTCAAGCGGTGTAGTCATTCACGATCGTCGTGGGAAGTAGTGGTACTCGGTCGTCGTGGAAGTAGTTGTTCATGGGTCATTGTGGGAAGTTGCCCTTCTCGTGGCGACGGTAGTTGTTCACCCGACGGTATTTGGCAACGGTCATGACGTACAGGGTTTGTAGATGTTCGGGTCGAGGGTAGTGGTACTTAGTATCTTGTGGAACTTGACGGTCCGTCATGGTACTTGGCCAGCAAGACGTAGCCGAACTTGGGGTCTCGGTCCTGGCAATCAAAAGGGTACTTGCGGTCTTGACGAACCCGTAGTGGTACTGGGTGAGATCATGTCCATGGTAGTCTTCGGACTTGGAGTTTTGTGTAGTCGAACTTGAGGTGCTCCTGGACCGGCTGGACTTGGCGCATCCGACAGTAAAAGATACACAAATCGGGGTCGGTGGTGACTATGAGGAATCCAACGACGAGGCACTCGGCATCAAGGTCCCGCAGCGCATCAGCGGTAGGAGGCAGGCCCTAACAGAGATGGAACATGGCGGACGCATGCGGAGGGGAACACGACGAAGTGGACGGCAGCGGCTTGCTTGCTGGCAACGGCTGGAGACGAAGGTCGCCGGTGCAGGGACTCGACCGGAGTCAACGACGCGGTCGTCGCTGGCCCACGCAACGGGACAGCGAGGCAGGGACGCTGGCGATGCAAAGGTCAGGGCGGTACTGCGGTGGCGCTGCACAGCAGAAGAAGAAGAGGGAGGCGCGACAGAGGCGATGGCACGCGGGTCCAGCGAGCTCCGACCCGTGGCGGCGCACGCGCAGAGGTAGGTCGTGGCGCGCGTGAGGTGGCCAGGTGGTGGCGACGGGCGATGCTGGGAAGAGCAGCTGCAGCAGGGCGTGGTTGGAGGAGTAGCAGAGGAAGGGGCCACGCGGAGGGGCGACGTGCTCGCCGGTGTGAGGTGCGCATAGGCGAGGGAGAGTCAGGGAGGAGACGTGCGCATCGGGGTCCTGTGGGTGGCGGCGCGAGGGAGATGTGGATCGAGGGAGATGGTGGTTCGGGCGCGTGCGTCCTCTCCTGGCGGCGCGAGGTTAGCGAGAGGAGGGAGAGATGGGAGATGGGGATCGGGCTGCGGTACTAGGGTTAGAAAGCGGACTGGGAAGCGGGCCGGCCTAGACTGAGGCCCAAGTGGCCAGCTGGGCTACTCTCTCTCCCCCACTCCGTTGTTTAAAAAAAACAGAGAACTAAAAGAAAGGAAAAAGGACAAAGGAGAAGGTTGAAGAAGAATTTGGACAAGCGGTAAATTTTCTTGGACTCACAAAAATATGTTAGGTCCGAGAAAATTAGGAAAGACCAAGATTGAAAGAATAAATTCAAATTTCTTTGAATTTAATTCAAAAGGTTTGAACTAGGATAGGTTTTAGGAGTGCCCAAAAATGTTGAGAAATTAGGTGGAGCTCCGGAAAATGACGAAAGGACATGTGGCAAAGTTAGAGGCCAAGAGTTGAGAAGGAAAAAGGCATGGAACTTAGCTGTAAGTGTGTTATGGTGATTCCAAATTAATGGAATGGTTTTTATATAGCTCCCTAAATATTGGGAGGATATGTTATAAAGAGAAAGACCATGTGAATTCCCTCGATTTAAATGGAGCGAAGATCCATACGGTTTATTAATATGAGTTGCAAAGATTAATGACATGATGGCATGATGACAAGATGCAATGCACATGATGCAAAGATGAATGCAATGCATGACACGCAAGCAAAGACAACGCAACAACAGCGAATAACTGGACGACACCTGGCACATCGTTCTCGGGGCGTTACATTGTGTCCCCTGCCTCCTGTTACCATCCGCCTTAGACGCACAGTTCAGGACCCCCTACCCAAGATCCGCTGGTTTTGACACTGACATTGGTGCTTTCATTGAGAGTTCCACTATGTCATCACCATAAGGTTTGATGGCTCCTTCGATCATCGGCAACGATGTGATCTAGGGTGAGGTTTTTCTCCTCGGACAGATCTTCGTATTCGACGGCTTCGTACTGCAGGCCAACTCGCTTGGCCATCTGGAGCGGATCGAGAGCTACGCCCCTGGCCATCAGGTCAGGTTTGGAAGCTTGAACTATACTGCCGACATCCATAGAGACTTGATCTTAGATGGATTTGAGCCCATGTTAGGTGCGCCGCACAGTTGCGACGAGCATGACTTAGCTATGCCGTCGGACGGTGTTCGGGAGATCACACCTGTGGCTACTCCGGCCCTCAATCCGGAGCAGATCATGCCGTCCGAGGACGGGTGGATGGACCCTGCCACGGAGGCCGCACACCCAACGGCGATAGAGCCGAATACTGACTTCACCTCCTATGAGACCTGTGTTGCTGGACCCTTGGATTCTTCCCCGGCCACAGGCTCCTAATCGCCTGCGTCCGTGCCTATCGTATCTGATTGGGCATCGATCATGGAGTTTACCTCCGCGGATATCTTTCAGCACTCGCCCTTAGGTGACGTGCTAAATTCATTGAGGTCTCTCTCCTTGTCAGGAGACCCTTGGCCGAACTATGTACGGCTTGAGTGGGAAGCGGACGACGAAGAAATTCATTCCCCACCCACCACCCACTTAATAGCCACTGTCGACGACTTAACCGACATGCTTGATTTCGGCTCTGAAGACATCGACGGTATGGACGACGATGCAGGAGAAGAACAGGAACCACCGCCCACAAGGCGCTGGACAACCACCTCATCATATGATATATACATGGTGGACACCCCCAAAGAAAGCGATGACAATAAGATAATAGAGGATAATCCCCTCGAGAAGCAATCTAAGCACCGGCATCATCGGCGCCGCTCTAAGCCCCGCCATAGCAAAAGCAGCGATACTGGCACAAGAGACAATAACGCTGTGAATAGCGCCGAAGACGAAGACAATCCCCTCCAGCCAGGCCTCGAGCGGGAGGATGGGCAAGCTAGCCCTAAGGAACAGGCAGCAGACGGAGAATCAGAGGATGTCAATTACATGCATCTCTTCGAAGGCGAGGTGAGCCTCAGCGACGATGAATTTATCGTGCCCGAGAATCCCGCTGAACAAGAGCGCTTCAAGCGCCGTCTTATAGCCACAACAAAAATCCTGAAGAAAAAACAACATCAGCTTCAAGCTGACCAAGATCTGCTAGCGGATAGATGGACTGAGGTCCTGGCAGCCGAGGAATACGAACTCGAGCACCCAACCAAAAGTTACCCAAAGCGCAGGTTGCTACCCCAACTCGAGGAGGAAGCATTAAAGCCTACGCTCACAATGTATGATGCGTCTGACCGACCACCTCGTGGCCGAGACAAAGCGACATACCAGGCCGAAGTCCAGCTCGCACCCCGTCGCCGGTTAAACAAAAATACCAAGGCCCGGGGTAATACGCAGGACCCGCGAGACGTATTGGAAAACAAGGCAGGACATGTAAGATCGATCTATGGATCACGGGGGCGCACCCCGACGCGTGACGATGACTGTCACGCCAGATATGCTAAAAGAAAATCTGGCCGGGCCGAATACAGCAGACAAGACTCGTATGAACTGTGTCGTGATATAGCCCGGCACAGAGGCGCCGCACACCCCCTATGCTTCACTAATGAAGTAATGGATCATGAATTCCCAGAAGGTTTTAAAACCGTGAACATCGAATCATATGATGGTATAACAGACCCCATGGTATGGATCGAAGATTTCCTCCTCCACATCCACATGGCCCGCGGTGACGATCTACATGCCATTCTTTTCTGGCACCGTTGTCGAGGAGGTTAGCACTTGAAGGTATATCTTTTGATCTTGCAATCGAGTCTTCTAGTTTGTTGTTTTATCACTAGTTTAGTTTATAAAATAAAACTATAAAAACATGGAATTGAGTTTGTCTCATACGCTTCACTTTTTTAATATCTTTCGTGAGTATGATGGAAAGGATAATTGTGCTCAAGTCCTAGAAGAAGAAATCTATAAAATGTTTGGCACTAAATATTTGAATGATGAGCATGATTGCAATGTTGTTAGTATGAATTCCTTGAATATCCATGATGCTAATGATATGCAAAGCCACAAGCTTGGGGAAGCTATGTTTGATGAAGATGATATTTTTTGTCCCCCAAGTTTTGATGAGCAAATTTATTATGATGAAAGCATGCCTCCTATATATGATGATTATTGTGATGACACATATGCTTTAAAGAATAATGATAACAATGAAACTTGTCATCTTGATTTGAAATTTCAATCCCATGATAGTTATTTCGTTGAGTTTGCTCCCACTACTATTGATGAGAAGAATTTTGCTTATGTGGAGAGTAGTAAATTTTGCATGCTTGTAGATCATGAAAAGAATGCTTTAGGTGCTGGTTATATTGTTAAATTCATTCATGATGCTACTGAAAATTATTATGAGGGAGGAATATATGCTTGTAGGAGTTGCAATAATATCAAGTTTCCTCTCTATATGCTTAAAATCTTGTAGTTAAGCTTGTTTTGCTTTCCTATGCAAGTTGATTCTTGTTCCCACAAGTTGTTTGATCACAAAATCCCTATGCATAGGAAGTGGGTTAGACTTAAATGTGCTAGTCATATTCTTCATGATGCTCTATTTATGTTTCAATTCTCATCCTTTATGTGAGCATCATTGAAATCATCATGCCTAGCTAGGGGTGTTAAACGATAGCGCTTGTTGGGAGGCAACCCAATTTTATTTTAGTTCCTTGCTTTTTGTTCCTGTTTAGTAATAAATAATTCATCTAGCCTCTATTTAGATGTGTTTTTATGCTTTTAATTAGTGTTTGTGCCAAGTAGAACCTTTGGGAAGACTTGGGGAAAGTCTTGTTGATCATGCTGTAAAAAACAGAAACTTTAGCGTGCTACGCCTTGAGCTTGCATTGGTTTTCCCCAAAGAGGAAGGGATGATGCAGCAGAGTAGCGTAAGTATTTCCCTCAGTTTTTGAGAACCAAGATATCAATCCAGTAGGAGCCCACGCTCAAGTCCCTCGTACCTGCACAAAGCGATAACTTCTCGCAACCAACGTGATTAGGGGTTGTCAAGCCCTTCATGGTCACTTACGAGAGTGAGATCTGATAGATATAATATTTTTGGTATTTTTTGATATAAAGATGCAAAGTAAAAAGTAAAAGCAAAGTAAATAGCAAAACAATATAAAATTGATGGAGATTGATATGATGAGAATAGACCCGGGGGCCATAGGTTTCACTAGTGGCTTCTCTCAAGAGCATAAGTATTCTACGGTGGGTGAACAAATTACTGTTGAGCAATTGATAGAATTGTGCATAATTATGAGAATATCTAGGCATGATCATGTATATAGGCATCACATCCGTGACAAGTAGATCAAAACGATTCCACATCTACTACTATTACTCCACTCATCGACCGCTATCCAGCATGCATCTAGAGTATTAAGTTAAAAACAGAGTAACGCATTAAGCAAGATGACATGATGTAGAGAGATAAATTCATGCAATATGAAATAAACCCCATCTTGTTATCCTCGATGGCAATGATACAATACGTGCCTTGCTGCCCCTTCTGTCACTGGGTAAGGACACCGCAAGATCGAACCCAAAGCTAAGCACTTCTCCCATGGCAAGAACTACCAATCTAGTTGGCCAAACCAAACGGATAATTTGAAGAGACTTGCAAAGATAACCAATCATGCATAAAAGAATTCAGAGAAGATTCAAATATTATTCATAGATAGACTTGATCATAAACCCACAATTCACCGGTCTCAACAAACACACCGCAGAAAGAAGATTACATCGAATAGATCTCCACAAGAGAGGGGGAGAACTTTGTATTGAGATTCAAAGAGAGAGAAGAAGCCATCTAGCTACTAACTATGGACCCGAAGGTCTGAGGTAAACTACTCACACTTCATCGGAGGGGCTAGGATGATGTAGAAGCCCTCCATGATGACGGCCCTCTTCTGGCGGAGCTCCGGAACAGGCCCCAAGATGGGATCTCATGGATACAGAAAGTTGCGGCGGTGGAACTAGGTTTTTGGCTCCTGTTCTGGTCGTTTGGGGGTACGCGTGTATATATAGGAGGAAGGAGTATGTAGGTGGAGCACCGAGGGGCCCATGAGGCAGGGGGGCGCGCCCTAGGGGGGCGCCCCCCACCCTCGTGACCACCTCTTTGATCCCTTGTAGTAGGGTCCAAGTCTCCTGGATCATGTTCGGTGAGAGAATCACGTTTCCGAAGATTTTATTCTGTTTGGACTCCATTTTATATTCTGTTTATCTAAACACTGAAATAGGCAAAAAACAGCAATTCTGGGCTGGGCCTCCGGTTAATAGATTAGTCCCAAAAATAATATAAAAGTGGAAATAAAGCCCAATATAGTCCAAAACAGTAGATAATATAGCATGGAGCAATCAAAAATTATAGATACGTTGGAGACGTATCATAGCGCTCACGAGAATTGCTGTCATTTTTATTTGAAGAGTGCTGTTTAGTTAATTATTTTTGCAGATGATTAATAGATAAATTCCTCAGGTCCAGCAATTTATTTGAGAATTTTATGAGTTCCATAAGTATACGTTTGATCCAGATTACTCCGACTGTTCTGTTTTTGACAGATTCTGTTTTTCGTGTGTTGTTTGCTTATTTTGATGAATCTGTGGCTAGTAAAATAGTTTATAGACCATAGAGAAGTTGGAATACAGTAGATTTAACACCAATATAAATAAAGAATGAGTTCATTACAGTACCTTGAGGTGGTGATTTATTTTCTTATACTAACGGAGCTTACGAGTTTTCTGGTAAGTTTTGTGTTGTGAAGTTTTCAAGTTTTGGGTAAGGATTCGATGGACTATGGAATAAGGAGTGGCAAGAGCCTAAGCTTGGTGATGCACAAGGCACCCCAAGGTAATTTTCAAGGACAAGAAAGATCCTAAGCTTGGGGATGCCCCGGAAGGCATCCCCTCTTTCGTCTTTGTTCATCGGTAACTTTACTTGGAGCTATATTTTTATTCGCCACATGATATGTGTTTTGCTTGGAGCGCCATTTCATTTTATTTTTCTTTGCTTGCTGTTTGAATAAAATACCAAGATCTGAAATTATTAAATGTTAGAGAGTCTTCACATAGTTGCATAATTATTCGACTACTTATTGATCTTCACTTATGTCTTTTAGAGCATGGTGGTAGTTTTATTTTTAAGAAATAGATGAACTCTCATGCTTCACTTATATTATTTTGAGAGTCTTAATAGCATGGTAATTTTCATAAAATCCTAATATGCTAGGTATACAAGATTAGTAAAAACTTTCATATAGAGTATTGAATACTAAGAGAAGTTTGATGCTTGATGATTGTTTTGAGATATGGAGGTAATAATATCAAAGTCGTGCTAGTTGAGTAGTTGTGAATTTGAGGAATACTTGTGTTGAAGTTTGCAAGTCCCATAGCATGCATGTATGGTAAACGTTATGTAACAAATTTGAAACATGAGGTGTTATTTGATTGTCCTCCTTATGAGTGGCGGTCGGGGACGAGCGATGGTCTTTTCCTACCAATCTACCCCCCTAGGAGCATGCGCGTAGTGCCGAGGTTTTTGATGACTTGTAGATTTTTGCAATAAGTATGTGAATTCTTTATGACTAATGTTGAGTCCATAGATTATATGCACTCTCACTCTTCCATCCTTGCTAGCCTCTTCGGTACCGTGCATTGCCCTTTCTCACATTGAGAGTTGGCGCAAACTTCGCCAGTGCATCCAAACCCCGTGATATGATACACTCTATCACACATAAACCTCCTTATATCTTCCTCAAAACAGCCACCATACCTACCTATTATGGCATTTCCATAGCCATTCCGAGATATATTGCCATGCAACTTTCCACCATTCAGTTTATCATGACACATTCCTCATTGTAATATTGCTTTGCATGATCATGTAGTTGACATCGTATTTGTGGCAAAGCCACCGTTCATAATTCTTTCATACATGTCACTCTTGGTTCATTGCATATCCCGGTACACCGCCGGAGGCATTCATATAGAGTCATCTTTGTTCTAGTATCGAGTTGTAATCATTGAGTTGTAAATAAATAGAAGTGTGATGATCATCATTATTAGAGCATTGTCCCAAGTGAGGAATAAATAAAAAAAGAGAAAGGCCATTAAAAAATGAGAAGGCCCAAAAAAGGGGGAGAAAGGCCATAAAAAAGATAGAATGCCCAAAAAAAGATGAGAGAAAAAGAGAGAAGGGACAATGTTACTATCCTTTTACCACACTTTTGCTTCAAAGTAGCACCATGATCTTCATAGTAGAGAGTCTCTCATGTTATCACTTCCATATACTAGTGGGAAATTTTCATTATAGAACTTGGCTTGTATATTCCAACAATGGGCCTCCTCAAGTGCCCTAGGTCTTCATGAGCAAGCAAGTTGGATGCACACCCACTTAGTTTCTTTTGTCGAGCTTTCATACATTTATAATTCTAGTGCATCTGTTGCATGGCAATCCCTACTCCTCGCATTAACATCAATCGATGGGCATCTCCATAGCTCATTGATTAGCCTCGTTGATGTGAGACTTTCTCCTTTTTTTCTTCTCCACATAACCCCCTCATTATATTCTATTCCACCCATAGTGCTATGTCCATGGCTCACGCTCATGTATTGTGTGAAAGTTTATAGGTTTGAGATTACTAAAGTATGAAACAATTGCTTGGCTTGTCATTGGGGTTGTGCATGATGAGAGCATTCTTGTGTGACGAAAATGGAGCATGACTAAACCATATGATTTTGTAGGGATGAACTTTCTTTGGCCATGTTACTTTGAGAACACATAATTGCTTAGTTAGTATGCTTGAAGTATTATCATTTTTATGTCAATATGAACTTTTATCTTGAATCTTTTGGATCTGAATATTCATGCCACAATTAATAAGAATTACATTTAAATTATGCCAAGTAGCACTCCACATCAAAAATTCTGTTTTTATCATTTACCTACTCGAGGACGAGCAGGAATTAAGCTTGGGGATGCTGATACGTCTCCAACGTATCTATAATTTTTGATTGCTCCATGCTATATTATCTACTGTTTTGAATGTTTATGGGCTTTATTATACACTTTTATATCATTTTTGGGACTAACCTATTAACCCAGAGCCCAGTGCCAGTTTCTGTTTTTACCTTGTTTTAGGATTTCGAAGAAAGGGAAAATCAAACGGAGTCCAATTGACCTAAAACTTCACGGAACTCATTTTTGGAAGGAAAGAAGCCTAGAAGACTTGGAGTGCACGTCAGGGGATCTACGAGGAGGCCACGAGGCAGGGGGGTGCACCCACCCCCTGGGCGCGCCCTCCACCCTCGTGGGCCCCTCGTGGCCCCTTGACGTACTTCTTCCACCTATATATCTCCATATACCCTAAAAACATCCGAGAGAACAATAGATCGGGAGTTCCACTGCCAGAAGCCTCCGTAGCCACCCAAAGCCAATCTAGACCCGTTCCGGCACCCTGCCGGAGGGGGGAATCCCTCTCTGGTGGCCATCTTCATCATCCTGGTGCTCTCCATGACGAAGAGGGAGTAGTTCTCTCTCGGGGATGAGGGTATGTACCAGTAGCCATGTGTTTGATCTCTCTCTCATGTTCTTGATTTGGCATGATCTTGATGTATCACGAGCTTTGCTATTATAGTTGGATCTTATGTTTCTTCTCCCCCTCTACTCTCTTGTAATGGATTGAGTTTCCCCTTTGAAGTCATCTTATTGGATTGAGTCTTGAGAACACTTGATGTATGTCTTGCCGTGCATATCTGTGGTGACAATGGGATATCACGTGATTCACTTGATGTATGTTTTGGTGATGAACTTGCGGGTTCCGCCCATGAACCTATGCATAGGGGTTGGCACATGTTTTCGTCGTGATTCTCTGGTAGAAACTTTGGGGCACTCTTTGAGGTTCTATGTGTTGGTTGAATAGATGAATCTGAGATTGTGTGACGCATATCGTATAATCATACCCATGGATACTTGAGGTGACATTGGAGTATCTAGGTGACATTATGGTTTTGGTTGATTTGTGTCTTAAGGTGTTATTCTAGTACGAACTCTAGGGCTGTTTTTGACACTTATAGGAATAGCCCAACAGATTGAATGGAAAGAATAACTTTGAGGTGGTTTCGTACCCTACAATAATCTCTTCGTTCATTCTCCGCTATTAGTGACTTTGGAGTGACTCTTTGTTGCATGTTGAGGGATAGTTATGTGATCCAACTATGATATTATTGTTGAGGGGACTTACACTAGCGAAAGTATGAACCCTAGGCCTTATTTCCTATCATTGCAATACCGTTTACGCTCACTTTTATCATTAGTTACCTTGCTGTTTTTATAATTTCAGATTACAAAAACTATTATCTACTATCCATATACCACTTGTATCACCATCTCTTCGCCGAACTGGTGCACCTATACAATTTACCATTGTATTGGGTGTGTTAGGGACACAAGAGACTCTTTGTTATTTAGTTGCAGGGTTGCTTGAGAGAGACCATCTTCATCCTATGCCTCCTACGGATTGATAAACCTTAGGTCATCAACTTGGGGGAAATTTGCTACTGTCCTACAAACCTCTGCACTTGGAGGCCCAACAACGTCTACAAGAAGAAGGTTGTGTAGTAGACATCAGCCATCAAGTACCTCCCAATAAAACTCAAAGGACCTTCTTGGCATTGGCTCAATAGCCTACCGGCAAACTCCATTGCCAGTTGGGAGAATTTGGAAGAAGCATTCCTTGACAACTTCCAGGGCACTTATGTGCGACCACCGGATGCCGATGACTTGAGTCACATAACCCAACAGCGAGGGGAATCAGCCAGGAAATTCTGGACTCGGTTCCTAATTAAAAACAACCAAATTGTCGATTGTCCGGATGCCGAGGCCTTAGCGGCATTTAAGCATAACATCCGCGACGAGTGGCTCGCCCGACACCTTGGCCAAGAAAAGCCGAAATCCATGGCAGCCCTCACGACACTATGACCCGCTTTTGTGCGGGCGAGGATAGCTGGCTAGCCTGTAGCAACAACACAGCAAGCAACCCCCGACACATCAGAAGCCAGAGATAGCAACAGCAAACCCCGACGCAACAAACACAAGCACCGCAAAAACGGTGGAAATGCCGAAGATACGGCAGTCAATGCCGGATTCAGGGGCTCTAAGTCCAGTCAGCGGAATGGGACACTCACAAATGACAATTCGGGTCCGTCCAGTCTAGACCGCATACTCGACCGCCCATGCCAAATTCATGGCACCCCAGGAACACCAGCCAATCATACCAACAGAGAATGCTGGGTCTTCAAACAAGCTGGCAGGTCAGGTGCCAAAAAACAAAGATAAGGGGTCTCAAAGCGACGATGGCGACGAGGAGCCCAGATCACCGAGTACAGGAGGGCAAAAGAAATTCCCCCCGCAAATCCAAACGGTGAACGTGGTAAACGGCACCTAAACTCCCATCCCGGACCGGACGCACACCCTTAGGGATGTCGACTTAACGGAACCAGTCGTCCCACAATATAAACTAGGGCCGATCACCTTCAACCGCACGGATCGCCCGGTTAACTCCAATCAGGGCAATCCAGCCGCACTAGTCCTCGACCCAATAATTGACGGCTTCCACCTCACGCGAGTCCTTATGGACGGAGGGAGCAGTCTAAACCTGCTTTACCAGGACACAATGCACAAGATGGGCATCGATCATTCAGTGATCAAGCCCACTAAAACCACCTTCAGAGGTATTATACCAGGTATGGAGGCCAGTTGTACAGGCTCCATCGCCCTTGAAGTAGTCTTCGGATCACCAGACAATTACCGTGCCGAAGAGTTAATCTTCGACATCGTCCCCTTTCGCAGTGATTATCAGGCACTGCTCGGACGAACCGCGTTCGCTCGATTCAACGCGGTACCACATTATGCCTACCGTAAGCTCAAGTTGCCCGGTCCGTGCGGTGTCATCACGGTTAATGGCAAGGCCGAACTTTCCCTCGGCACCAAGGAGTATACCGCTGCTTTAACAACAGAAGCTACAAGTGGCACCTTCCAACCGAACCACGAGTCGATGGCCCGACTCTCGGACACCGCCAAAGGACTTCGAACTACTTCGCAGCAGGATAGCCCGCCCTGTCCAGAGCTCAATTAAACACTCCGGCGAAAGCCAGGACAGGCCACATACCGCGGCTTAACCGCTCTGCGGCACACAAACATTTCTTGCATTTTGTTTGCAGGTTCAACTTTGCGCAGACTAGGATTGGCGATATGGAAGCAGCTCGAACGCGCAAGGGAATCCTTAGATATTCCCCACGATGACCATCCGACTATACTCCAGATCTGCACACAGCTTCTTCCCCCTGGTCTCAGCAGGTTCCACAGTCATATTTCTTTTTTATCACATTACCTGTACTCACACGCATCGACGTACTATTTAAATACAACATGTGGATTTATATAACGCTTATCTGCTGTTATTTCTTATTGAAATTCTTTTGACAAGTGGCATCCGTACACTATGATATGCTTTAAATATGCCAGGGGCTTTGTTGTACCCATAATACGGCAATAAAGTCCGAACACCTTCATGGCTTGCGGTGCTCCTTCCCCTCTGGCGGTCCCTCGGTCATCAGCTTTTCAGCATCCATCTTCCCCCAGTGCACCTTTGTGCGGGCGAAGGCCATTCGTGCACCCTCTATACAGACCGACCGCTTGATGACGTCAAGTCAAGGGCAGGCACTCACAAGCCGCTTCACGAGCCCAAAGTAGTTGCCTGGGATCGGCTCGGCAGGCCATAGCCGGATAATCAAATCCTTCATGGCTAGTTCGGCCGCCCTATGAAATTCGATCAACTGTTTTAGTTGGTCGGCAAAAGGCACCGGATAATTCGGTGCCAGATACTATGACCAGAAGAGCTTATCCACAGTGTTCCCTTCCTCGGCACGGTAGAATTGGGTGCCATCCGATATGCTGCGAGGCAGTTCTGCAAATACCCCTGGAGAAATCCGAACTCAAAATTAGAAACATGATTTTCTCCTCAAATACTTGCTTTACATGGAAAAAGCCTTACCCACCGCGATCGTCCTCGCCTCTTGGATCTCCTGCAGGGCACCTTGGGTTTCCCTCAAGGCATTGCACGCGTCCTGACGAGCCCTGGCGAGTTCAGATTCTTTCTCCGTTAAACTGTGCTCCAAGGTCTCGCATTTCTTCACAGACTCTTGAAGCTCCTGCTCAGCTTCAATAACCCTGGCCTCGTGCTTCTCATGAAGAGCCTACTCTGCGGCTGTCTTTTCCTCGGCCTCGGCAGCAGCCTTCCTCAGAGCCTGGACTTCGGTCATCGCCCCTGGCGCAAATAATGAAACATACTTTATCATACTGGGAATTTGTTCGCATTGAACGCGAACAAGGCTTGTGCATACCTTGTTTATCTTCCAACTGCCTTTTCAACTGGCCAAGTTCTTCTTCGGCCCGCTCTAGACTTTGATTCAGTCCGGAGACCTCCGCAGCATGAGAGGCAGCAGCCGCCGTAGATGCCTGCTTATAAAAGAAGAGAGATAGATGTCATCAAGTGAGTCTTCCTACGAACATAAAATTGATCCTCTGTCCGGTCCTTTCTTGCACCGAATAGTGTATCAGGGGCTACTATCCATACTATGACACTCTTCGAAACCTCATAAAACATACCTCAAAGCCTCTTATAAGGCTGATACAGGCTTCATTCAGTCCACTCTCAGCAGACTGAATCTCCTTAATCACCGCACCCATCAGTGCACGGTGTTCATCGATGATGGAGGTGCTCTTCAGCGCCGCCAACAAAACATCCGGCACCTCTGGCTGGATAGAAATTGCTGGTGGAACGGGCACGTCCACTCCAGCTGAGGGAGGCTGCATGCTTGATTTTGGAGCCGTATTGGTCTCTGGAATTGCGTCTGGCTGGGAGCCGAATTCAAGATGGCTCCCACCGTCGACTCCCATGGGAATCTTCTCCCCCATGTCTCCGGCCCCCGAAGTCTGACCTCCACGCGCCATTTTCACGATCTCTTCCCCCCTCCTTGGCCGGGGTCCTTCTGGGACGAAACCTTGGTGTTATGCACATACTTGGGGGAAGGGGCCTTCGGGGGCGTCCCACTCTCTACAACATCCGAGCTCAGCAAATCCTCTGATGAGGATCGTTCGGTGCGGGACCTCGCCGGACTACAAAAAATATAGCCTAGGATAAAATATTATGCCATGATGAGTCTGGACGCATAAACGTGTTCAGATTTTATACTCACGAGTTCACCAGGGGCTGGGCCCTGGGATCCCACGCCAGGCTACTGTCGGCGGCGATAGTGGACTCTTCCGAAAGAGGAACTTTTCCCCTTTTAGGCGACTCGGCCTCCAAGTGTATGGAGGCCGCCCTCTTATTTCTTCCCCCCACTGGGGATTCTTCATCCTCGTCCTTGTCCTCTTTGGAGGCAGAACAGACGTTGGAGCCTTCAGATATTGTGCCCGAAGTGCCGCGGCGACTGATACGTCCATTTTGCATCATGCTTTTATATCGATATTTATTGCATTATGGGCTGTTATTACACATTATGTCACAATACTTATGCCTATTCTCTCTTATTTTACAAGGTTTACATAAAGAGGGAGAATGCCGGCAGCTGGGATTCTGGGCTGGAAGAGGAGCAAATATTAGGGACCTATTCTGCACATCTCCAAAAGTCCTGAAACTTCACGGAAGACGTTTTCGAAATATATAAAAAATACTGAGAGCAAGAACTTCACCAGGGGGCCACACCCTGCCCACGAGGGTGGGGGGCGCGCCCTACCCCCTATGCGCGCCACCTACCTCGTGGGTCCCTTGGTGGCCCTCCGGTGGCCATCTTCTGCTATATGGAGTCTTTCGATGGGAAAAAAATCATAAGCCATCTTCTCGGACAAAACTCTGCCGCCACGAGGCGGAACCTTGGAAGAACCAATCTAGGGCTCTGGTGGAGCTGTTCTGCCGGGGAAACTTCCCTCCCGGAGGGGGAAATCATTGCCATCATCATCACTAATGCTCCTCTCATCGGGAGAGGGCAATCTCCATCAACATCTTCATTAGCACCATCTCCTCTCAAAACCCTAGTTCATCTCTTGTATCCAATTCTTGTCTCCAAGTCCGGGATTGGTGCTAGTAGTGTTAATTACTCCTTGTAGTTTATGCTAGTTGGTTTAATTGGTGGAAGATCATATGTTCAAATCCTATATGCATATTAATAGCGCTCTGATTATGAACATGTTTATGCTTTGTGAGTAGTTACTTTTGTTCCTGAGGACATGGGAGAAGTATTGCTATTAGTAGTCATGTGAATTTGGTATTCGTTCGATATTTTGATGAGATGTATGTTGTCTCTCCTCTAGTGGTGTTATGTGAACGTCGACTACATGACACTTCACCATTATTTGGGCCTAGAGGAAGGCATCGAGAAGTAATAAGTAGATGATGGGTTGCTAGAGTGACAGAAGCTTAAACCCTAGTTTATGTGTTGCTTCGTAAGGGGCTGATTTGGATCCATATGTTTCATGCTATGGTTAGGTTTACCTTAATACTTTTGTTGTAGTTGCGGATGCTTGCAATAGAGGTTAATCATAAGTGGGATTCTTGTCCAAGTAAGGGCAGCACCCAAGCACCGGTCCACCCACATACCAAATTATCAAAGTACCCAACGCGAATCATATGAACGTGGTGAAACCTAGCTTGACGATATTCCCATGTGTCCTCGGGAGCGCTTTACATCATATAAGAGTTTGTCCAGGCTTGTCCTTTGCTACAAAAAGGATTGGGCCACCTTGCTGCACTTTATTTACTTTTGTTACTTGTTGCTCGTTACAAATTATCCTATCACAAAACTATCTATTACCACTTATTTCAGTACTTGCAGAGAATACCTTGCTGGAAACTGCTTATCATTTCCTTCTGCTCCTCGTTGGGTTTGACACTCTTACTTATTGAAAGTACTACGATAGATCCCCTATACTTGTGGGTCATCAAGACTCTTTTCTGGCGCCGTTGCCGGGGAGTGAAGCGCCTTTGGTAGGTGGAATTTGGTAAGGAAAATTTTATATAGTGTGCTGAAATTTACTGTCACTTGTTACTATGGAAAGTAATCCTCTGAGGGGATTGTTCGGGGTATCTTCACCCCGACCAGTACAGCAAAGAGTTGCTCCTCAACCTACTAAAAATGAAAATGAAAATGAAAATGCCTGCTTTGAAATTCCTTCGGGTATGATAGAAAAATTGCTATCTAATCCTTTTTTAGGAGATGGAACAAAACATCCTGATGAGCATCTGATATATGTGGGTGAAGTTTGTGGATTATTTAAGCTTGTAGGTGTACCCGGAGATTTTGTTAAGAAGAAGGCCTTCCCTTTATCTTTGAAGGGAGATGCATCGACATGGTATAGGCTATGTGATGATATGGGGTCTTGGAATTACAAATGATTGAAATTGGAATTTCATCAGAAGTTTTATCCTATGCATCTTGTTCATCGTGATCGCAATTACATATATAATTTTTGGCCTCGCGAAGGAGAAAGCATCGCTCAAGCTTGGGGGAGGCTTAAACCAATGTTATATTCATGCCCCAATCATGAGCTCTCAAGAGAAATGATTATTCAAAATTTTTATGCTCGGCTTTCTGATAACAATCGCACCATGCTTGATACTTCTTGTGCTAGCTCTTTTATGATGAAGACTATTGAATTCAAATGGGATTTATTGGAAAGAATTAAACGCAACTCTAAAGATTGGGACCTCGACAATGGTAAGGAGTCATGTATGACACCTAGTTTTGATTGTGTTAAATCTTTTATGGATACCGATGTTTTCCATAAATTTAGCACTAAATATGGACTTGACTCTGAGATAGTAGCTTCTTTCTATGAATCTTTTGCTACTTATGTTGATCTCCCCAAGGAGAAGTGGTTTAAATATCATCCTCCCATAGAAGTAAAAGTGGCTTCACCTATTAAAGTTGAAGAAAGATTGTCACTTATAATGATCCTATTGTTCATACTGCTTATGTTGAGAAACCACCTTTTCCTGTTAGGATAAAGGATCATGCTAAAGCTTCAACTGTGGTTCGTAAATGCAATATTAAAACATATACACCTCCTGAACAAGTTAAAGTTGAACCTAATATTTCTATTGTTAAAGATCTCTTATCTGATAATATTGATGGGCATGTTATTTATTTCTATGATGAAACTGCTAGAATTGCTAAACCCCGTGATAAAGATAAACCTAGACCTGTGGTAGGCATGCCTGTTATTTCTGTTAAAATAGGAGATCATTGTTATCATGGCTTATGTGATATGGGTGCTAGTGCTAGCGCAATACCTTATTCCTTATACAAAGAAGTTATGCATGATATTGCACCTGCTGAGATGGAAGATACTGATGTCACAATTAAACTTGCCAATAGAGATAATATTTCACCAATGCGAATTGTTAGAGATGTTGGAGTCTTGTGTGGGAAAACTAAATATCTTGCTGATTTTCTTGTTCTTGGTTCCCCACAAGATAGCTTTTGTCCCATTACTAGTAAGATGCCCGTGCATTGCACGGAGCACCGAAATCCATTGATCCGGGAGTTGTTTATTTGACAAAATATGTGGGGTCATCTCATGTGTAACAAATATCGATATGTTTCTTCGGATATTCATTCTTCTCTAGAGCTCACAAGCATCCGGGTGAATAGTAAATGTAGGCAAAATAGATAAAAAATATATATCTTTTGCAAACAAAAGCGTTCAAGTCTTTAACCTGCATCCAAAACTTCATGAAGAAATAACACTTGTTGTGCTTTGCGAAAAATGATCTTGAAGAATTATTTTTTGAGTATCAATCTTGTTTGTTTTTTAAAGACTACCATGAATGTAACTCGGGATGACTTGGAAGGGGGCGGAGGAGATGGCGAGGAGGATGGGGTCGTGGTGGTGGTCGGCAATACGGCCTGAGAGAAGGCATCAGAGGCGTTGGGGGCAGACGGTGCCGAGAGTAGCGACCTCTTCAGATCCTTCTTATTTTTTTCTGAGATGGCTAGATGAAGTGAGAGGGAGAGATGGCTGAACGTGAGAGGCAGGGGGTATCTACAAATGAGGTGTGGAGTGCGGGGGTCTTTTTGCAAAACTGACATAGTTTGTCTCAGATGCGTTGGATATAAATAGAATGGTTGTAAATGAAGGATGGCAGGCACACCATCACCACCAACTCAGCTTTTTATAAGAGTAGAGATATTTGGTAGACCCTTCTTAAATACTGTTAATGCTACCATAGATTGCAAAAGGGATGTTATTACTATTGGTTTAGATGATATGACTCATGAATTTAATTTCTCTAAATTTAGTAGACAACACCGTGAAGAAGAATTACCTAGTAAGGATGAAATTATTGGTCTTGCTTCTATTGCCGTACCTCCTAGTGATCTGTCACGCCTGCAGATGCTGCTAATGCACCTGCAGCGGACTAACAAGTGCAGTTCAGTTATCTGAACCTGCAACCCACTGTTGGGCTTGGGTCGAGTGCGTGTGTGGGTTTGTGATTGGGCTGCGGCCTTGTAAGGGTGGCCTAGTGGGGCAGCTACATATGTACGGCTCACAAGACGAATGAGGCAACGAGTGTTGATCGAGTCCTCCTTTCCCCCTTCTCCAAGCCTCTCACCTACTCTGCTCTCTCCTCCCTCATCCCCAATTCTAGATCGGGATCCGCCTGGGCATTACAGTGGTACTCAGAGCCTCCACAAATCCTCCAGAAATTTTTCTCCGATCGGCCGCCGCTGCTCGCTAATCCTCCAGATCGAGCGGTAACATCCACCGAGCTAGGTGCGAGCCGCCCCGGCGAGCTCGGTCAAAATCCTACTCGGGGTTCGCCTCGATTCGGAGCGTGATCACGGCGCCGTCCAAACCCTCCGCCCAGACACACCGCGTGCTGGATGCGATGATGGAGACGACATACAAGCTTCAGACCTTGCTCGAGTCCGTCATCCGCCGCCTTGACGCCAACCAGAAGACGGCGGAGGAGCGCCACCAAGCCCAGGTCGCCTACAATGACTAGGTCTCCAACGAGCTCAAGCATATGACCAAGCAGATAGATCTGACACAAGCAGATGTGGACGACGCCCGCAAGTCCCCTCCCCCCCTTGACCCAGGCACATCCGTGACGGGAACGACATCGGCCTCTGGATCTTCTAGTCAAGCGCCGCCCCTCCACCACCAACGACTCGCCCACCACCATCTCCACCGCTCTACACAGAGGGCGCTGCGCAGCTTCCGTTTGCCCGCCTCGTCAACCACGGCCCCCCTCTCCTGCTCCAGCACTCGCCAACCGCGTATGAGTAACATCGCGGGAACGACCACTACACCAAGCCGCCCAAGCATGATTTTCCCCATTTCGACGGTGATGCACCACGCATCTGGCTCGAGCGGTGCACCTCCTACTTCGAGCTGTACTGAGTGGCGCATCATAATTGGGTCACAACAGCGAGGCTGTACATGGATGGAATCGCAGCGATGTGGCTACAGGCATATCGACAGACACACCCTGCTATGTCATGGACAACATTCATAACCGCTATCGAAGCAGAATTTAGCCCCAAAGAGTTTGAGGCGCAGATGCATCATCTTGTTCAACTGCGTCAGACTAGCAGTGTTCAGGAGTACCGTCAGCAATTCGAAACCTCAATGTATCATCTGCTTTCCTTGGATCCAACACTGAGCACCCAATTCTTCATTTCTCAGTTTCTGTTGGGACTGAAGGATGAACTATAGTTGGGCGTTAGGTTACAAGCCCCAACCAGCATTACCTGAGCTGCTGTGTTTGCACGCATTCAAGAGGAAGAGCTGGAAAAACAAAGAGCACCACACAGCCGCATCGTTGCTGTGGGGCGACCACCTCCAGCAGCACCTGCATCAGCTACACAGGCTCACGCAGCCGCTCAACCTCGTCCAAGAGGCGACGAGTACGCTCGAGAATGGCAGCTCAAAGAATTCAGAAGAGCCAACGGTCTCTATTTCCGTTGTGGAGACAAGTATTCACGCGAGCATCAGTGCAAGCGCACCGGTCAAATACTGATGATCGAAGTAGGGGATTTTGGAGAGATCCTATCGGACGACACAATGCATGCTCTGCAACTCTTGGACCCGCCTGTCGCCCACGAGCCTGAATGCTGTGCAATTTCACAACATGCAGTTTCAGGAGAAGAAGCCCCATCTACCATTCGCCTGCGCGCACAAGTGGGAGATCAATACATGTTGTTGTTAGTGGATTCGAGTAGCTCACACAGTTTCATTAGCGACTCCTTTGTGCAGCGCGTGGCAGCAAAAACAGAGGCCTTACCACCAGTGTCAGTTCGAGTGGCAAATGGGCAGCGGCTACACTGCAACAAGATCGTTCGGCAACTGGGATGGCAGGTGCCTGGACACACGTTTCACACGGATTTCAGAGTACTGCAACTGGGAGCATACGATGGAGTCCTCGGCATGGATTGGTTGGCCTCACACAGTCCCATGAATTGCCATTGGCAACTGAAGACGATCACGTTCCAAACTGAAGGGAAGACAGTACACCTTCAGGGCGTCAGAACCGCAGATCTCCCACCAATCACAGAATTGGATGCATATGAACTTCATCGCATGGAAGTGGCTAACGACATCTGGACTGCAGCCTTGGTTACAGTTGAGCGAGCAGATAAAGCATTCCCGGAACCAATTCCACCAAATATTCAGAAAGTGTTGTCTGAATACAAGGATGTGTTCGCCGAACCCACCACGTTACCGCCTCGTCGACAGTATGACCATGGTATTCACCTTGAACCAGGCACTCTTCCTATCAATACAAAGCCATATCGCTACTCACCTGTTCATAAGGATGAGATTCAGAAGCAGGTGCAGGACATGCTAAAAACTGGCGTCATTGCGCACAGCATGAGCCCCTACGCTGCACCAGTTCTGTTGGTTAAGAAAAAAGACGGTAGCTAGAGATTTTGTGTTGATTTTAGACGATTGAATACTGCAACTGTCAAAAACAAATTTCCTCTGCCGGTCATGGATGAGATGCTGGACGAACTGGCCGGTGCCACCTATTTCTCCAAGATCAATCTACGTGCTGGATATCATCAGATCCGTATGCGCGAGGAGGATGAAGAGATGACCGCTTTCAAATCTCACCACGGGCACTATCACTTCAGAGTGGTTCCATTTGGTCTGTGCAACGCCCCTGCAACTTTTCAGTGCCTCATGAACACTGTCTTCGGGCGATACGTTCGTAAGTTTATCATCATATTTCTCGATGATATTCTTGTCTTCAGCACTGACTTGCAGGAACATGAGGAGCACCTGCGGTCACGTTGCAACTGCTCCACGAACACCAGCTTTTCGCCAAGGAATCCAAGTGCTCGTTTGCGCAAACCAACATCGAGTACTTGGGGCACGTGATCTCCAAGGACAGGGTCGCCACCGACATAACCAAGACCAGAGCCATGCAGGCCTGGCCCGTGCCCACGACGGCCACCGAGCTCCGTGGCTTCCTCAGCCTGACCGGCTACTACCGCAAATTCGTCCCCCACTACGGCATCATCGCGAAGCCGCTGACCCAGCTCCTGACGAATAAAGGTTTCGCCTGGAACGACAAGACGCAACAAGCGTTCGAGCTGCTGAAGCAAGCCATGGTGAGCACGCCCATGCTGGCACTCCCCGACTTCGCCAAGCCGTTCGCGATCGAGTCCGATGTGTGTGACACGGGTGTGGGGGCGGTGCTCACACAGAATGGCCACCCCGTCACATACCTCCGCAAGGCATTCGGCGTCCAGAATCAGAAGCTGTCCACCTATGAGAAGGAGTTCTTGGCGGTGATGATGGCGATCGACAAGTGGCGGCCGTACTTTCAACATGCTCCGTTCGAGATAGTCACCGACCACAAGAGCTTGTGTGCGCTTATAGATCAGCAGCTGGCTACGGACCTCCAGCGAAAAGCCATGTCCAAGCTGGTGGGGCTACAGTTCTCCTTCCGCTACAAGAAAGGCGTCGACAATGGAGCAGCGGACTCGCTGTCCCGCGTGGGCCATCTTCTCGCGCTCGACGCTCTCTCTCTGTGCCAGCCCTAATGGCTCCAAGAGGTGGACAACTCCTACGAAACTGATCCTGACACGCAAGAGCTGCTGGCCAAGCTCGCAGTCACCACCACCAACGACCAAAGCCGCACATTGCAGAACGACGTCATCAGGCAGCACGGCCGGCTCTGGATTGGCGCAAACTCTATGTTGCAGACCAAACTCATCGCCGCGCTCCATCACAGTGCAGTGGGTGGTCACTCCGGCGCCATGGCCATCTACCACCGTGTTCGCAAGTTGTTCGCCTGGCACGGGCTGAAGCGTGCCGTGGAAGATTTCGTCCGGCAGTGCGCTGTGTGCCAACATGCCAAGCACGAGCACACGCACCCTGCCGGCAAGCTCCAACCCCTTCCAATTCCCACGGAACCATGGCAGGAGCTGACCATGGATTTCGTGGAAGGGTTGCCGAAGTCTGAAGGCTCAGACACAATCATGGTCGTCGTCGATCGGCTGACCAAGTACGCGCACTTCGTGCTGCTTCGTCACCCCTTCACCGCCATTCAGGTCGCTGGCGCCTTCTGGGAGCACATCATCAAGCTCCATGGCGTACCACATTCGATCGTCTTCGACCGCGACAAGATCTTCACAAGCTTAATGTGGCGTGAATTGCTCGCCACCGCTGGAACCAAACTACTCTACTCCACCGCGTACCACCCCCAGACAGACGGCCAAACCGAGCGCGTCAACTAGTGCCTGGAGATGTACCTGCGGTGTGCAGTCCACGACACGCCGCGGCAATGGCGCAAGTGGCTACAGGTGGCGGAGTTCTGGTACAATTCGGCACATCACGCCTCCCTGAATTGCTCTCCCTTCAAGGCGCTGTACGGCAGAGAGCCCAACCTGGGGGGGGGGGGTTACCACACCTGAGCGTCGCGCTACCCAGCGACGCGGCGTTCGGTGACCTAGACTGGACTACACACACGGACCTGCTGCACGCACAGCTGGCGCGTGCCCAAGCTCGCTTCAAGAAACAAGCGGATCGACACCAAGCAGAACGGGCCTTCGACGTTGGCGAACAAGTCCTTCTCAAGCTGCAGCCATATGCACAGTCCTTTGTCACCAATCGCCCCTGCAAGAAGCTCGCCTACAAGTTCTTCGGTCCCTTCTTGGTGACAGAACGCATTGGCATGCTGGCGTATCGACTACAACTTCCCCCAAACAGCAGCATCCACCCGGTATTCCATGTCTCTCAATTGAAGCCATTTACTCCTGACTATACTCCGGTGTTCTCTGAACTGCCACGAGTACCAGACCTCGCCGGAGAGCAAACCGAACCAGTGACAATTCTACAACGGCGCATGATGAAGAAAGGGGATGCCCTGGTGGTGCAACTGCAAGTTCAATGGGCAAACATGCCACCATCGGCTACAACCTGGGAAGACTATGACGTCCTTCGTCATCGGTACCCATCCGCTTGCATCTGGGAAGAGTCTGCATCGCAAGAGGGAGGCAATGTCATGCCTGCAGATGCTGCTAATGAACCTGCAGCGGACTAACAAGTGCAGTTTAGTTATCTAAACCTGCAACCCACTGTTGGGCTTGGGTCGAGTGCGTGTGTGGGTTTGTGATTGGGATGCAACCTTGTAAGGGTGGCTTAGTGGGGCAGCTACATATGTACGGCTCACAAGATGAATGAGGCAGCGAGTGTTGATCGAGTCCTCCTTTCCCCCTTCTCCAAGCCTCTCACCTACTCTGCTCTCTCCTCCCTCATCCCCAATTCTAGATCAGGATCTGCCTGGGCATTACATGATCCTTTATAACAATACTTGCTAGACCATGAAAATGACATGTTTATGAATGAAAGAAGGGACTTAGATGAAGTATTCTTTAAACAGGAACCTATTCTGAAAAACAATTTACCTGTTGAAATCCTAGGGGATCCTCCTCCACCCAAGGGTGATCCCGTGTTTGAGCTTAAACCGTTACCCGATACTCTTAAATATGCTTATCTTGATGAGAAAAAGATATATCCTGTTATTATTAGTGCTAACCTTTCAGAACATGAGGAAGAGAGATTATTGAAAACTCTAAAGAAGCACGGTGCTGCTATTGGGTATACTCTTGATGATCTTAAGGCATTAGTCCCACTCTATGTCAGCATAAAATTAATTTGGAAGAAGATGCTAAACCAGCTCGTGATCATCAACGACGACTGAATCCGAAAATGAAAGAAGTGGTAAGAAAGGAAATACTAAAGCTCCTTAAGGCAGGTATAATTTATCCTGTTGCTGATAGTCAGTGGGTAAGTCCTGTCCATTGTGTCCCTAAGAAGGGAGGTATTACTGTCGTTCCTAATGATAAAGATGAATTGATCCCTCAAAGAACTATTACAGGTTATATGATGGTAATTGATTTCCGCAAATTAAATTAGGCTACTAAAAAGGATCATTAACCCTTACCTTTTATCAATCAAATGCTAGAAAGATTATCCAAACATACACATTTTTGCTTTCTAGATGGTTATTTTGGTTTCTCTCAAATACCTGTGTCAGCCAAAGATCAATCAAAGACTACTTTCACATGCCCTTTTGGTACTTTTGCTTATAGACGTATGCCTTTTGGTTTATGTAATGCACCTACTACCTTTAAAAGATGCATGATGGCTATATTCTCTGACTTTTGTGAAAAGATTTGTGAGGTTTTCATGGACGACTTTTCCGTCTATGGATTTTCTTTTGATGATTGCTTGAGCAACCTTGATCGAGTTTTGTAGAGATGTGAAGAAACTAATCTTGTCTTGAATTGGGAAAAGTGCCAATTTATGGTTAATGAAGGTATTGTCTTGGGGGATAAAGTTTCTGAAAGAGGTATTGAAATTGATAAAGCCAAGGTTGATGCTATTGACAAGATGCCATGTCCCAAGGACATCAAAGGTATAAGAAGTTTCCTTGGCCATGTCGGATTTTATAGGAGGTTTATTAAGGACTTCTCAAAAATTTCTCGGCCTCTGACTAATTTATTACAAAAAGATATACCATTTGTTTTTGATGATGATTGTGTAGAAGCATTTGAAATACTTAAGAAAGCATTGATCTTTGCACCCATTGTTTAGCCACCTGATTGGAATTTACCCTTTGAAATTATGTGTGATGCTAGTGATTATGCTGTAGGTGCTGTTCTATGACAAAGAGTTGATAAGAAATTAAATGTTATTCAATATGCTAGTAAAACCCTAGACAATGCTCAAAGAAATTATGCTACTACTGAAAAGGAATTCTTAGCGATTGTATTTGCTTGTGATAAGTTCATACCTTATATTGTTGATTCTAAAGTAACTATTCACACTGATCATGCTGCTATTAAATATCTTATGGAAAATAAAGATGCTAAACCTAGACTTATTAGATGGGTTCTCTTGCTACAAGAATTTGACTTACATATTGTTGATAGAAAGGGAGCTGAGAACCCCGTTGCAGACAACTTGTTTAGGTTAGAAAATGTGCATGATGACCCACTACCTATTGATGAGAGTTTTCCTGATGAGCAACTAAATGTTATAAATGCTTCTCATACTGCTCCATGGTATGCTGATTATGCTAATTACATTGTTGCTAAGTTTATACCACCTAGTTTCACATACCAGCAAAAGAAAAAGTTCTTCGATGATTTGAGGCATTACTTTTGGGATGACCCACCTCTTTATAAAGAAGGAGTAGATGGTGTCATTAGATGTTGTGTACCTGAGCATGAACAGGAACATATCCTACGCAAGTGTCACTCCGAAGCTTATAGAGGACACCATGCTGAAGACAGGACTGCACATAAGGTATTGCAATCTGGTTTTTATTGACCTACTCTCTTCAAGGATGCCCGTAAGTTTGTTTTATTTTGTGATGAATTTCAAAGAATCGGTAATATTATTAGACGTCAAGAAATTCCCATGAATTATTCACTTGTTATTGAACCATTTGATGTTTGGGGCTTTGATTATATGGGACCCTTTCCTTCCTCTAATGGATATACACATATTTTAGTTGTTGTTGATTACATTACTAAGTGGGTAGAAGCTATTCCAAATAGTAGTGCTAATCATAACACTTCTATTAAAATGCTTAAATAAGTTATTTTTACAAGATTTGGAGTCCTTAGATATTTAATGACTGATGGTGGTTCACATTTTATTCATGGTGCTTTCCGTAAAATGCTTGCTAAATATGATGTTAATCATAGAATTGCATCTCCTTATCACCCTCAGTCTAGTGGTCAAGTAGAATTGAGTAATAGAGAACTCAAATTAATTTTGCAAAAGACTATCAATAGGTCTAGAAAGAATTGGTCCAAGAAACTTGATGATGCATTATGGGCCTATAGAACTGCATATAAAAATCCTATGGGTATGTCTCTGTATAAAATGGTCTATGGAAAATCATGTCACTTACCTCTCAACTAGAACACAAGGCTTATTGGGCTATTAAAGAACTCAATTATGATTTTAAACTTGCTGGTGAGAAGAGGTTATTTGATGTTAGCTCACTTGATGAATGGAGAACCCAAGCCTACGAAAATGCCAAGTTGTTTAAAGAAAAAGTTAAAAGATGGCATGATAAAAGGATACAAAAGCGTGAGTTTAATGTAGGTGATTATGTATTGCTATACAACTCTCGTTTAAGATTTTTTGCAGGAAAACTTCTCTCTAAATGGGAAGGTCCTTACATTATCGAGGAGGTCTATCGTTCCGGTGCCATAAAAATCAACAACTTCAAAGGCACAAATCCAAAGATGGTAAACGGTCAAAGAATTAAACATTATATCTCAGGTAATCCCATAAATGTTGAAACCAATGTTATTGAAACTGTAACCCCGGAGGAATACATAAGGGACACTTTTCAGAACGTTTCAAACTCCGAAAAGGAATAGGTATGTGGTATAGTAAGTAAACCAACTCCAAAACAGTTTTTAAAACAACGTTTCTCCGTTTTGGAATATTTAGAAAAATAGAAAAATAAGAAGCATTCCGGGAAGGACACGAGGGCTCCACGAGGGTGGAGGGCGCGCCCTACCCCCTGGGCGCGCCCCCTACCTCGTAGGCACCTCGTGTGCTCTCCGGACTCCGTTTTCATACACGACACGTATTTTGGTCGGCAAAAAATAATTATATAATCTCCTGGGGGTTTTGACTCCCGTATCACGCAAAAATCTCCTGTCTTTGTTTCGAGCTGTTTTCTGTCAGGGTTGTCAAGGACAGGTACTATGTCGTCTCCCTCCTCTTCCAACCATGAGGGCAACGATGCCTGGCTAATGAAGATAGAGATGAAGAGAGAAGAACCCATGGAGATCAACAAGGATGAAGGGATCAAGAAGGCCATGGAGGACCAAGTTCCGGCTACAGAAGACACCCTTCAACTATATCACAATCTTCTCACCCCAACAGAAATCGAAGCTTTCAAGATGATTGAGTTAGCTCATATACAAAATAAGTATCTCACACGTGAAAATATTTTGTTGAAGGAGCATATCATCGCACTCAAGAGCATTATCCGCAAGTTAGAAGACCTCCTACACTCGATGTGCGACTATCCATCATCAACAACTCCACCTTCTTCATCGACAAAGGAGACATAATCACATGGGTATGGGCACTCCCCTTGGCAACTGCCAAGCTTGGGGGAGTGCCCCAGTATCGTATCACCATCACTTTTATCTTTACCATTTTTCTTAGTTCGATCCTTTTGGTAATATCTTGATCTAGTAGAATAAAAGTTCTTAGTATGATCTAGTTATGAGTTTTGCTTTATTATCCTTCTATGTAATCGAGTCTGTGAGCTATATAATAAAGATTAGTGTTGAGTCAATGGCTTGATTATTTTGCTATGATCCTAAGGGAATAAAAGAAAAGAAAAAGAAATAAAAAGAAACAAAGAGATCATGTGAGTCTTACGGAGAGTAATGAGCTCACATAGAAAAAGTATATATGATGAATACAAGTTGTTGAGGGTTGACAAACATAGTTTTGGTCATCGTTGCAATTAATAGGAAGTAATAAAGAAAGAGAAGTCTTCACATATAGATACACTATCTTGGACATCTTTTATGATTGTGAGCACTCATTAAAATATGACATGCTAAAGAGTTGACGTTGGACAAGGAAGACAATGTACTGGGTTATGTTTTCTTACATCTGAGATAAATTATATTGTCTTGGATCCTCCAACATGTTGAGCTTGCCTTTCTCCCTCATGCTAGCCAAATTCATTGCACCAAGTAGAGATACTACTTGTGCTTCCAAATACCCTTAAACCAGTTTTTCCATAAGAGTCCACCATACCTACCTATGGATTGAGTAAGATCCTCTAAGTAAGTTGTCATCGGTGCAAGCAATAAAAAATTGCTCTCTAAAAATGTGTGACTTATTAGTGTGGGAGAAAATAAGCTTTATACGATCGTGTGATATGGAAGAAATAAAAGCGACAGACTGCATAATAAAGGTCCATACCACAAGTGGCAATATGAAGTGACGTTCTTTCACATTAAGATTTTGTGCATCCAACCATAAAAGTGCATGACAACCTCTGCTTCCCTCTACGAAGGGCCTATCTTTTACTTTTATCTCCTACATTGCATAAGAGTCAAGGTGATCCTCACCCTTCCTTTTTACATTTTATCCTTTGGCAAGCGTGGTATGTTGGAAAGATCCTGGTATATATGGCTAATTGGATGTGAGTTTTCGTGAACTATTACTGTTGACATTACCCTTGAGGTAAAACGTTGGGAGGCAAAACAATAAGCCCCTATCTTTCTCTGTGTCCGATTAAAACTCCATACCCATAAGTATTGCGTGAGTGTCAGCAATTGTGAAAGACTATATGATAGTTGAGTATGTGGACTTGCTGAAAAGCTCTTATACATTGACTCTTTACTATGTTATGATAAATTGCAATTGCTCCAATAACTGAGATTATAGTTTGTTAGTTTTCAATGAAGTTTAGTTACTATTCATACTTGAGATTATGATTGAATTATTACTCTAGCATAAGAAATCATATGGCAAGAATTATATAAGTTACTGTTCTAAGAATGATCATGATGCCCTCATGTCCGTATTTTATTTTTATCGACACCTCTATCTCTAAACATGTGGACATATTTTTCGATTTCAGCTTTTCACTTGAGGACAAGCGAGGTCTAAGCTTGGGGGAGTTGATACGTCCATTTTGCATCATGCTTTTATATCGATATTTATTGCATTATGGGATGTTATTACACATTATGTCACAATAGTTATGCCTATTCTCTCTTATTTTAGAAGGTTTACATAAAGAGGGAGAATGCCGGCAGCTGGGATTCTGGGCTAGAAGAGAAGCAAATATTAGGGACCTATTATGCATAACTCCAAAAGTCCTAAAACTTCACAGAAGACATTTTCCAAATATATAAAAAATACTGAGAGCAAGAACTTCACCAGGGGGGCCACACCCTGTGCACGAGGGTGGGGGGCGCGCCCCCTACCTCGTGGCCCCCCTGGTGGCCCTCCAGTGGCCATCTTATGCTATATGGAGTCTTTCGATGGGAAAAAAATCATAAGCCATCTTCTCAGACGAAACTCCGCCGCCACGAGGCGAAACCTTGGCGGAACCAATCTAGGGCTCTGGCGGAGCTGTTCTGCCGGGGAAACTTCCCTCCCGGAGGGGGAAATCATCACCATCGTCATCACCAACGCTCCTCTCATCGTGAGAGGGCAATCTCCATCAACATCTTCATCAGCACCATCTCCTCTCAAAACCCTAGTTCATCTCTTGTATCCAATTCTTGTCTCCAAGTCCGGGATTGGTGCTAGTAGGTTGCTAGTAGTGTTAATTACTCCTTCTAGTTGATGCTAGTTGGTTTAATTGGTGGAAAATCATATGTCAGATCCTATATGCATATTAATACCCCTCTTATTATGAACATGTTTATGCTTTGTGAGTAGTTACTTTTGTTCCTGAGGACATGGGAGAAGTCTTGCTATTAGTAGTCATGTGAATTTGGTATTCGTTCGATATTTTGATGAGATGTATGTTGTCTCTCCTCTAGTGGTGTTATGTGAACGTCGACTACATGACACTTCACCATTATTTGGGCCTAGAGGAAGGCATTCGGAAGTAATAAGTAAATGATGGGTTGCTAGAGTGACAGAAGCTTAAACCCTAGTTTATGCGTTCCTTCGTAAGGGGCTGATTTGGATCCATATGTTTCATGCTATGGTTAGGTTTACCTTAATACTTTTGTTGTAGTTGCGGATGCTTGCAATAGAGGTTAGTCATAAGTGGGATGCTTGTCCAAGTAAGGGCAGCACCCAAGCACCGGTCCACCCACATACCAAATTATCAAAGTACTGAACGTGAATCATATGAACGTGATGAAACCTAGCTTGCCGATATTCCCACGTGTCCTCGGGAGCGCTTTACATCATATAGGAGTTTGTCCAGGCTTTTCCTTTGCTACAAAAAGGATTGGGCCACTTTGCTGCACTTTATTTACGTTTGTTACTTGTTGCTCGTTACAAATTATCCTATCACAAAACTATCTGTTACCACTTATTTCAGTACTTGTAGAGAATACCTTGCTGGAAACCGCTTATCATTTCCTTCTGCTCCTCGTTGGGTTCGACACTCTTACTTATCAAAAGGACTATGATAGATCCCCTATACTTGTGGGTCATCAGCGACGAAGGACGCCCCGGGTCTTTTTGGCCTCCTTCTCGGTCTTCTTCTTCAACGCCTTGTACGGTGCCGGGACCAACATCTTTGTCAGAAGTGGGCCGGCCGGTTCTTTGGGCAATGGGGCGGGACAGTGGATCCGCCCCGCCTTCTTCGTCCTGCCCTAGGGGAGTTGAGGAAAACACATTAAGCATTTCCCTTGGGTTATGCGGGTGAAACCCATAAAAACTTACCGAGCTTGCAGGGCGGGACAGTTGATACCCGCGGTCCTCGGCCGAGTCCGGCCATGATTTTCCAGACTTGAAAAGCACCTTCCAGATGTCTTCGTGCGAGGAGCCAAAGAGCTTTCGCAGGGTCTGGTGCTTGGCCGGATCGAATTCCCATAGATTGCAAGTCCGGTGTTGACAAGGCAGGATCCGACGAACTAACATCACCTGGACTACATTGACAAGTTCGATGTTCTTATCTTCCATATCTTTAACGCGCGTCTGGAGCATGGACAATTCGTCGGACGAAGACCAGTTTAGGCCCTTCATGGGCCAGGACGTAAGTTATAGAGGGGCTCCAGATCGGAACTCTGGAGCAGCGGGCCATTCCGTGCCGCGCGGCTCATTGATGTAAAACCACTGCTGTTGCCACTCTTTGACGGAATCATTGGAAGTACCTGTTGTCCATGTGACGTTGGGCATCTTGCTCACCATAGCGCCCCCGCACTCGGCATGCTCACTGCTCACCACCTTGGGCTTCATATTAAAGATCTTCAGCCATAAGCCGAAGTGTGGCGAGATGCGGAGAAAAGCCTCGCACACGACAATGAATGTCGATATGTTGAGGAAGGAATTGGGGGATAGATCATGAAAATCGATCCCGTAATAATACATGATGCCACGAACGAATGGGTGGAGGGGAAACCCTAGCCCGTGGACAAAATGAGGGAGGAATACAACCCTCTCTTGGGGTTCCGGAGTAGGAACGATCTGTCCCGCCGTCGGGAGACGGTGGTCGATTTTTTTGGCCAGATACCCAGCCTCCCGAAGCTTTTTGATATGCTTCTCCTGGATGGTAGAGGCCATCCACTTGCCTCCTGCTCCGGATCCGGACATTTTCGGAAGGCCTTTGTGAGCGGAGAAGATGAACACTCGGGCGCTAGAGCTTGGGCGAAGGGGAATGGACCGGGAAGAAAGCGTGGGTGCGAAAGGGAGTCCTTATCCCCTTATAAAGGCAGCAGGGATTCTGCGCCTCCCCACTTGCCTGGTAAACTCGCTTATTCCCCAAGCGCCATGATTGATGGCGCGGTTGGGTTACCCACACCCATATTGATGAGGATCCCGTGATAAGGGTACATGATCTCTGCTTCAACAAGACGTGCCAAGAAAACCGCCTCACAATATGTGCAGTCGCTGGTTGAGAAAAACGGTTTGAATAGTGACCGGGCCATGGCGTGATGTCACGCTATGAAAGTTGTCAACAGATTAGATTTGTGGAAATCTTATACTCTCTACGGTAGTATGTGGAAGTTGTTTTGCAAAGACGGACACTATCCTTGTGTTTGAAATCTTCTATGGAGTATTCGGAGGAGGAACCCGCCTTGCAATGCCGAAGACAATCTGCGCGCATGACTCATCGTCATTGAAGCCTGGTTCAGCGGCTACTGAGGGAGTCCTGGATTAAGGGGTCCTCGGACAGCCGGACTATATACTTTGGCCGGACTGTTGGACTATGAAGGTACAAGATTAAAGACTTCGTCCCGTGTCCGGGTGGGACTCTCCTTTGCGTGGAAGGCAAGCTTGGCAATTCAGATCTGTAGATCTCCTCCCTTGTAACCGACTCTGTGTAACCCTAGCCCCCTCCGGTGTCTATATAAACCGGAGTTTAGTCCGTAGGATAAGAACAATCATAATCATAGGCTAGCTTCTAGGGTTTAGCCTCTACGATCTCGTGGTAGATCAACTCTTGTAATACTCATATCATCAAGATCAATCAAGCAGGAAGTAGGGTATTACCTTCATCGAGAGGGCCTGAACCTGGGTGAACATTGTGTCCCCTGCCTCCTGTTACCATCCGCCTTAGACGCACAGTTCCGGACCCCCTACCCGAGATCCACCAGTTTTGACAGCGACACCGACATCCTCCGCTTCCTGCCTAACGACGATGGCGAGGATGATATCCTCCTGGAGAAGGGGGAGCCGCCCATGGTTCCGACGAAGAGCAGGTCAACGCTGCTTTCCCGGGACGATGCTCCTGCCTCACTACCGCCTGGAGCTGCTTCCGGCCCAGCTACTGCCCCTGCTTATGCTCCTGGAGCTGGCGCACCCGTGCCTCGGGTCACGAAGCTCTCCGACTTCAAGCTCCCGAAGCGGAGGGACTATGTTGTGGTGGACCAGTAAGTGTTCTCATCCCGCCTTGTTCTTGCTTCTGATGCTTGCTTCCGACTCTTCTTCTTCATTGTGCGACTAGGCCTGTGGCGAAGAGGAGAAGGGAGGGCGAGGTGGTACCGCTTGAGCCCAGATCGCCTCTTGCAGCGCGCCCCTCTTCATGTGTGAAGGTGGAGACAACGCTCGTGCTTCTCCAGCCCGATCATTCTCGCGAGGCTGGGTGGAGCATCCTCGGGAGAAGTCAGCCCCCGAAGCCCCACTGGTCCCGGAGGTGCCAACGTCTGGCTCTGGTGCTAGGGTCCCAAAGGCTCAGGAGCCTCCTGCCTCCCATGCCATGGTGACGATGACGTCGCTTCCTCCTCCTGTTGCCGTGTTGCTGACCCCAGGTTCCTTCGCTTCTCCTGACGTCCTGGAGCGGGCCCTTTCTGAGATGGCCCAGTTGCGAGAAGATCTTCAGGGCGCCGAACCCCTCCTTGCGGCTGGGCGCCTGGAGATGGTCTTTGGCTGGCTTCATTTTGACGCGTACATTCGGGTGGCGCTGAGCCAGGCCATGGCGACCTCCGAAGGGGAGAAGCGAGCCGGAACCCAGGCTGTAGCTGCTCGCGAGGCGACGCTGAAGGACGTAGAGGCCACCCAAAGTCGTTGTCGGGTGCTGGAGGCCAAGATGAAGATCCTACGTGAAGAGCATGCAGAAGATGCTCGTGGTCGTAAGGCAGAGTTAGAGAGGATGAAGGCCTGGAAGGACGCCATCAAGGGTCGCAACGCCGAGCTGGGGCAGTTGGCGCAAGCGCAGGCCGCTGAGCGCGGCCGGTTGGAGGAGCTGGAGTGAAAGGTGCAGGTGGAGAAAGTCGAACTTGACGCCAAGGCGAAGGTTCTGGCCGAGGACCGCACGACATTCGCGCTCCTCGAGGAGAGGGCTCACGAGGCGCTGAAGACACTTTATGAGAAGGGCTTGGAGAAGCTGCTGGCCACCGATGGGGACGGCCCCACCCAGTTGCTTTCCTACTTGGTCGAGGAGCTTGAGGAAGTCGTGAGCGGCATCGGCCCCATGGCAGAGGAAGAGGCTCGTGTCCTTTCTTCAGTCGTGCTGACGCGCATCTTCAGCCACCTCCATCTTTGCAATCCTGCCGCCCACCTTGACGAGCTGCTGGAGCCTGTGGATGACGAGCGCCACGCAGCTGCCGCCATAGCCGTGAAGGGTCAGATGGAGGCCCTGATGCAGAGGTTCCACGCCTTCGCCCCCGTGCCTTCGACCGGTGGTACAGGTGAAAGCGACGCCACCCAGGAGGGGGCGCATCTTGCGGGCGCCGGCGGTGTCCAGGGATGACTGGCTTGCGGCTCCTTTCCTATTGAAACTCCTGCAGCATGTAGCGTGCCTCATGGAGGCATTTAAACTTGTGTTTGATATTCGGAGAACAATATGTCTTGTAATATTTGCTTTGAGATTTTGCGATAATTTCCTTCCCATTTGCTTTATGTTCTACGTCGGCAGAGCCCGACCCCGCGCATACCTCAGCCGCCATTGGGCCGACCGGATCACCAGGACGGACCAAGGAGTGAGGGGCTACATGGTCAATTAGGCTCCTGAGTCGCGATGCTGAGGAGTCCCCCTTGACATGCAAACAGCTTGTGGAAAGGATATGCAAGGGTAGGTATAGTGTTGTATGTCGGCAGGGCCCAACCCAGCGCATACCTTAGCCGCCATTGGACCGACCAGATCACCAGGACGGACCAAGGAGTGAGGGGCTACGTGGTCAGTTAGGCTCCTGAGTCGCGATGCTCAGGAGTCCCCCTTGACGTTCAAACGACCTTCGTACCTTAGCTCCGCTTGGGAGGGTGCGCGACGACCAGGTCCGAGGGACCTGGCGGGGTGGCGTACGCTTGGGTGTGACCCGAGCGCAGCCCCCTCGCGTGACTCTCCCGGGGGGAGGTGTTGCGATGAGGCCAGACACCAAGCCCGGAGGCACCCTGAGGTTGATGCGTCCGTGAGGCCGCCGTCAGTTGTTTATCACCAGGACGGACGATGGCGCTTCCGCACTTACACGGGCATAGCTGCTCCTCGGCAGTGTCGACTGCCAGCACGGAGCATGGTGCTTCCACTGGTACGTGGGAGGGGGCTCCCTCTGAGTGGAGCCCCCGAGGCGTTTACAGCCCCACCCTGACACGTGGCTTGCACGGCAGGGCTGGAGGAGGTGTATCTGGGCACTCGTGAGCTAGCGCGGGACTCACGAGGCCCTACCTCAAGGCGGGTTGCACCTGGTCTTGGTTCTTGACGGCTGTGGTGGTCCTGCGAGATGGTTAGACAACTCGCGCCGAGTGGATTTCCTGAGGCTATTGTCGTGGAATTTTCACGGCAGATGTCCTTAGCGTGAGGACTTAGTCGCGAGGCCAATGCATCTATGTGGTAGCTTGAGAGGGGTTGAGCGGAATCGAGAGAGGCAACACAAGAAAAGGATTTAGACAGCTTCGGGTCCCGGGAAACATCATCCGGTAATAACCCTACATGTTGTTTGTGGCTAGATCTCATTATGCTCATGAGAGAGTTATCGGTAAGCCGGCTCTTTCTGTCTAGCCCTAGAGATTATTTTGTTGTTGCTTGTCCCTCTTTGGGGAGCCCTGCCCCTCCTTATATAAGTTAGAGGGGCGGGTACATGTGGAGTCGTAGTAGGACTAGGATTAGCCTATCTTCTCTTACAAGTTGATTACAAGTCCGGGTCTTGCTTCCTCCTAAAGGAGATATTCCTCACGCCTTTCCTCTTAAGTCGGCCTACCATAACGTAGCCGACCTTTTGGGCCTTGAGCCTCTTGGGCCCCCGGGTCTTATCGCTCCTTTGATCCGCTTGCCAGGTCACCCATAAGTTGCCAGGCTCGGGCGGGTCACTTAGTGAGTCGTCCAGTCTGGCCGGGTCATTAGTGAGTCGCCAAGTCCGGCCGGGTTATACATCTGGCCGGGTCATACCACGGGGTATATCCCCGACATTAGCCCCCAGGTTTAATTTGGATTTATCCATGTTAAACTGATCTGCAACATAAATACAAGAACAAATTGACAGGTTGCACTCCGGGTTAAATATTCTTGTAAGTCGGCACTTGATCATCCTTAAGTCCTTGTCATCTCCTCCTTCTGGAAAATCTGGGTCAATGGACCAACTTCGTAGTCAATTTGCTTGTAGAAGAAATATTGTAAATAAAGCATCCATTTGAGTCGGCCTTCAATGCTCTGACTTGACAAAAATATTGGTCTTCAAATATTCAACTTATATTCAGCCGACTTGAGATATAAAACTTGCCGGTTTATGATTACCAAAATTGCCGAGTTATAAATAGATGATGCCGAGTCATAATTGTCGCCGACGCCGGTTTATGATTTTTGCAGACACCGGGTCAATCTGATTTACTCAAACTGAAAATTTGAAGATATTTCTCCCTTATATCCATAATACCTGTAGCCCCCAAGGGCCGGTTTAATCAGCATGAATAAGCTGGGACTTATCACCATGGCTTTAAATGAAATCCAGTTGTGTAGCCCCCATGAGTCAGCTATAGTCATAGTAGTGTAGTCGGGTCATCCTAGAATTGTCTTAAGCAAAGAGAAATATGCATTAGCCCCCTAGTGTCGGGTCATTATGTAATAATGAGCAGGGACTTTGTAAATATGATGATGTAAATTTGAGCAGTAACGTGTAGCCCCCAAGGGCCGGCTTAGTAAGATAATACTAAGCTAGGACTTTTCATTGAAAATAATATCATATGATGTAACCCCCATCCTGGGGCTTGAACCCACGTCCACAAGGTTAAGAGCTTTATGCTTTACCAACTGAGCAGTGGATCCTTCAATAATGGAATAAGGCTTGTGTATCTTGAATTTTAACAGGAGCAATTGGTAGCCCCCAAGGGCCGGCTCATTACAATGGGATGAGTCGGGTCTTCAATAAGGCCAATAAAAATGACTTTGCATTAGCCCCCAAGTGTCATGGTGCATGCTTGCAGCGACATGGGACTTGCATATTTGATGTAACCTCAACTTGAATAATGTAGCCCCCAAGTGCCGGTCGTAAGCCTGCAGCGACTCGGGACTATTTCCTCCATTGTAAAATAAATCATGCCCATTGATAAAGATAATAGCTGTGGCGCTAAAGCGACTTTGAAAACCTCAATCATAATACTGGTTATTGATAATCATAATAGAAATCCAGCCATGTTGGCTATTCAAAATTTGAATAATACAATCCGGTATGAAAACCTCAATCATTCAATATCATCATTGAAAATCCAGCCATGTTGGCTATTTTAAAGAATTCAAATACCTTATATGTTGAAAAGTAAATCCGGAGTTTAAATACCCGGCGGCTCTTGGCTGATGGCGATTCAATACGCCTTCATTGTAAACCGGAATTTTGATGACCCGGCGGCTTATAGCCTTTTGAGAAAAATCCAGAACGGATAATCATTTTGAAGCATCAACTTTGGTAATGAGCTTGAACTTAATCATTTACATGTCATATTTCTGCAAATCCTGCAGAGAGTTTAAACAACATATGCCCTGGCGACTTAGCGTCAAAACCAGGGCGGGTCATAATATCTCACATATAACTACTGTGATATTGAATTTGTACTGCCGGCTTACATAACCTGTGCAGTAAGGGCGATAACCCAATCCTTAGAAGCCAATGCTTCCACATAGTCGATGATTGTCATAAACTGGCGACTTATAGTCAAAAGTCAAGCCGGGTTAAGCATAAAACACTTATATATATTTGAGAGAGAATAAACTTTACCAGAGACAGAATAAAACTTTTTGAGGCTTCTGATTCGGATACGATCAGTAAACCTTTCCGAAGGGGTTAAGCTAAGATTCGAATACGATCATATAGCCCCCCGTGGCTTTGGCGATGCCGATCAAGAGGGTATCGACAGCTATGTTCTCTTTGGTTCGAATACGACCTATGTTTGAACAGGAAGCCCCCAAATGACCTTGGGAGTTGTTTAACGATGCTGATTCGAATACGATCCACGTCGATTCCCAAAGGGGTTGAGCTATGATTCAGATACGATCAAGAAGCCCCCAAGTAGGTTCAGCCGTTTGCCAATCAAAAGGGTATCGACAGCTATGTTCTCTTTGGTTCGAATACAACCTATGTTTGAACAGGAAGCCCCCAAGTGACCATAATAAGGTAAGTCGTAAGGAAGGATACACATGTTTGTACCGCGCATCATGGCAACAAGTTCTCCTTGGCAACCTTTAATTTTTCTGAGAACTTGAATCTTGCGAGAGATAAACTCTTTTTGAACCGGAATTTTAAACCGGATTTTAAAGACTTCAAAACTTTGTGGGAGACAGATCGTCCTTGAGCCGGATGTTTGAACTGGATTTGAGAGCTTAAAAGTTTTGTAAGAGACAAATTTACCTTGAGCCGGATGTGTGAACCGGATTTGAGAGCTTCAAAGCTTTGCGGGAGAGAGATGCCTCTTGAACCGGGTTTTAAACCGGAATCTTTATTTTGAACCGATAATTTTCTGATGGACTTTAAATTTTCATCAATATGGTGGTGTCCTCTGGAACTGGGTTATCATTCCCTCCAATGACCCGGAGTTCCCGAGTCATGTCATTGTAGCCCCCGAGTCTTAAGACTACTCGAGGAGTTGGCTTGAGACTCTCCATATTTGACCGTGATATCAACCGGTATGAGTCATTCAACATCTCAATGATATAATTTCTCCTGCACTAGAGAACTTGCAAGCCAAAGTAATTGCTCTTTTAAAGAAAGCAATATATAATATAAAATATACTGGATGGATTTCACCTGATGCATCAGGTCAGTAATTATCACCGCGGAGTTGACAATCACCATGGTGAAGCTGAAATCAATCACGTCCGAGTCGGCCGCAGGAGCGGACAGATGTGTCGGCCGTGGTGTTGTAAGCCGGTGTGGACGAGCAAGTTGTCCTCCTCATTGCAAGCTGGCGTAGATGCGTGAACCGGCCGCGAGAGGGGGCGGGCGAGTCGTCTGTGGCGTTGTAAGGCGGCACGGACGGGCAAGTCGGCCGACATGTTGATGCAAAACAGACCGCAACACACATGTCCGTGAAGGTGTACATGCATCTGCGATATAATGGCATAAACAATTGTCTTGTGTAAAAATGTTACAGGGCAGAGTAATTGTTCTTTGACAAAAATGAATATATGCCAAAAAATATACTTAGAGGGATGTCACCAAATTCGCCCAAACAACAGATGAGTCGGCAGCGGTGTTGTAAGCCAGTGCGGATGAGAGAGTCGTCCACAGTATTTGTAAGCCGGTGCAGGAATCCGTTGAGTAAGGACAACCACCTATGCCAAATAATGTTTGGCGTGTCTCCATCTCCGCGGTATAGTACCACTTTGTGATGGATAATTTTCCTGCATATAAAAGACAACAGGGCAAAGTAGCTTTGCTCGGATGAATTAATATGTGCTTAAAAATAAGGTAAACGGCACCTGGTTTTTGTCGGAGGTTGATCCAGTTATGATAACAAGGTAACCATAAAAATCAGCCGGTAGATACAGTCAGCCGCGGCATTGCAAACGGTGCAGACGAAAAAATCAATCACAAGCGCAGTAAGCCATGCGGACGGCGAGTCAATCGCGGGCACGGTCCCAGTTAGTTGATGTAAACCGGGTCATAGGGACGGCGACTTGCACACATTCGTTCACCGAGCAGTATGGCACGGACGAAACGCCATTACAAGAACATTGCCAGTGCGCTCCATACCCGCAGTATAACGCCTTATCTGATTTTGTTCGGACGACTGATGATCCGTAAGTAGCACCCATAGATAACTTTTTCAACCGGCTCACACTCCAACCAGTCTCTTTTCCTTTCTTTCTTTCCTCGCATAAGCAGATGGCCGAAGCAGACCGCAAGGGCGGCTCGATCGTAAAAACTGAGCTCGTGTCAGATCTGACTCCGGGTCTTGTGCTGTCAATGCACGGCACCTGTCCGAGTCCAAGTTGCAGGCGGCCATGACGAAGTCGACCGAATCCTTCTCTTGTTGGTTTATTCTATGTACATCCACATCTCAAGTTGTCCCAAAAAAGTCTGAGTATCACGTGGAGTAGCAATCAATTCTTGTTCTCCGTGTTGGTCATGTAGTAGCACTATGGTGGTTCATGTATCAGTAGCTGCCGTCAGTGGACATGTCCATTGAAAAAGAGTAAAAAAATTATTTGGATGCTTTAGCACTCGATTCTTCCCTTAAGTAATTCCTTGATCTCTTTTTGAGTATTCCATGTGAGACAACTTCTGCGACGACTCCCCATGCGATGTCTTTTTAGGCTGGAGAGATACGGCGTACGCCCATGACTTTGATTTTGATGGTAATATAATAGCAGCCACGACGACTCAGAAACAAGTAACAACAACAGCGCTTGACAGGCGGCGACAGCTTGGCTCAAGGACAGTTGTGGCGGCCTGACTTCCGACTGGCCGCGGGGACAGCAGCTCGAGGCCGCAGCAGAAGCGGCTCATCATGCGGCAAGCAGCTCAAAACAAAGACGTGGCAGGTCAACCCAGGCGGTTTTGACTCTTCGGCCGGGTTGTAGTCGGTTTCGATGAGACACAGCAACCGACGTAGCCTCTATAGATCATGGCGGCTTACAGTAGCGCTGTAGCGCACAGGTGTAACCCTAAAATAGTCTTCATCTCACACCTGCCACTTCAGAACCCTTTGTCAATCTTAACCATGAACTTGTAGCTGATGTGAATTTTCTACGTCGGTTTAAACCGGAAAAATTGCGAACTTCTCGAACCCCAGAAAGTATCCCTCCAAGAACTCAACACCACCATGCGCGAGCCCCACGGTGGGCGCCAACTGTCGTGGAATTGTCATGGTAGATGTCCTTAGCGTGAGGACTTAGTTGCGAGGCCAACACATCTATGTGGTAGCTTGAGAGGGGTTGAGCGGAATCGAGAGACGCAACACAAGACAAGGATTTAGACAGCTTCGGGCCCCGGGAAACATCATCCGGTAATAACCCTACATGTTGTTTGTGGCTAGATCTCATTATGCTCATGAGAGAGTTATCGGTAAGCCGACTCTTTGTGTCTAGCCCTAGAGATTATTTTGTTGTTGCTTGCCCCTCTTTGGGGAGCCCTGCCCCTCCTTATATAAGTTAGAGGGGCGGGTACATGTGGAGTCCTAGTAGGACTAGGATTAGTCTATCTTCTCTTACAAGTTGATTACAAGTCCGGGTCTTGCTTCCTCGTAAAGGAGATATTCCTCACGCCTTTCCTCTTAAGCCGGCCTACCATAACGTAGCTGGCCTTTTGGGCCTTGAGCCTCTTGGGCCCCCGGGTCTTGTCGCTCCTTTGATCCGCTTGCCAGGTCACCCATAAGTCGCCAGGCTCGGGCGGGTCACTTAGTGAGTCGTCCAGTCAGGGCGGATCATTAGTGAGTCCCCAAGTCCGGCCGGGTTATACATCTAGCCGGGTCATACCACGGGGTATATCCCCGTTAGCTATCGTACAAGAAGGTCAAGCACCAACGACCCGAGGAGATGACATGAACGGGGTCGGCCCGCCAGACAGAGCGCATCCGTTGGATTTATCAACACTGCAGGGACGGGCCTGAGCACAGACGTCGTGCCTAGCCTTCTAATGCGAAGGGTCCTGAAGAAAGACAATTGGCGCGCGGCTCCCTTGGTGGGTGACAATCAAGCAGGTGATAACCATAAATAGATTATGCATGAGAAGCAAACTGGCTCAAGTAAATGCAGGAACGATACATGCCACTGGGTCGGACCCGAGCGGATTAGGGATGCTGCTGCCCGAGGGGCGCTCCCAGCAGAGTGAACTCAAGATGCCAACAGATACATGCCGCAGGGATGGACCCACGCGGCCTGGGAATGATGCAGCCCAAGGGGCGCTCCCAGCTAAATGGACTTGGAGAGATGTCACCTAGTTTGGTTGCTGAAGGGGTGTTGGGGCAGCTGAAGACACGTAGTGAAGAAGTCACCCCTCACGAGCCGCCGGGGCCTCGAGCCTCAGGAGGCTCAAGAGTCTTGGGCGGCCTCCGGAGGACCGTCTCCATCTCCGCCAGGACTGGGTGATGCCTGTCCTCCTGACCCGCCATGACGCTCCGCAGGTTGCACTGGAAGGCAACAACCATGCTCGGCAGGCCGAACAACATGCGAACGTAGATGTGAGGTGGATCCTCACAGCGTCCAACACGCGAAGGCCAGAAGCGCTCCTGAGATGCGGCCCGGTTGAGCCCTGGGATGTCGATGCAGACGCACAGCTCACCACCCTCGCCCGGGTGGGGGGCAGCGCCAGGTGGGCGGCGGTCGCCGCGTATTGCTCTTGCTTCCTGAAGCTCCTGAGATGGCTTGTTGATGAACTCCTGAGCGCCAGGCGCTCTTTGCTTGGCGCCCTCCTGAGGGAAACATGCCGCGAAGCACGCCTCCACATGGTGCCCGAGCGCCTCCCTCATGATGCTGGCCAGGTCTAAGGCCCTCCAGAAGAGTGATACGTCTCTGTCGTATCTACTTTTCCAAACACTTTTGCCCTTGTTTTGGACTTTAACATGCATGATTTGAATGGAACTAACCCGGACTGATGTTGTTTTCAGCAGAAATACCATGGTGTTATTTATGTGCAGAAACAAACGTTCTCGGAATGACCTGAAACTTCACGGAGCAACTTTTTGGAAAATATAAAAAATACCTGCAAAAGATGAAGGCCATGGGCCCCACCACCTGTCCACGAGGGTGGGGGGCACGCCCCCTACCTCGTCGGCCCCCTGGTGCCTCTCCGACTCCAAGTCCAACTCTATATATTGTGTTTCAGGGAGAAAAAAATCAGAGAGAACGATTCATCGCGTTTTACGATACGGAGCCGTCGTCAAGCCCTAAAACCTCTCGGGAGGGTTGATCTGGAGTCCGTTCGGGGCTCCGGAGAGGGGAATCCGTCGCCATCGTCATCATCAACCATCCTCCATCACCAATTTCATGATGCTCACTGCCGTGCGTGAGTAATTCCATCGTAGGCTTGCTGGACGGTGATGGGCTGGATGAGATTTATCATGTAATCGAGTTAGTTTTGTTAGGGTTTGATCCCTAATATCCACTATGTTCTGAGATTGATGTTGCTATGACTTTGCTATGCTTAATGCTTGTCACTAGGGCCCGAGTGCCATGATTTCAGATCTGAACCTATTATGTTTTCATCAATATATGAGAGTTCTTGATCCTATCTTGCAAGTCTATAGTCACCTATTATGTGTTATGATCCGTTAACCCCGAAGTGACAATAATCGGGATACTTACCGGTGATGACCGTAGTTTGAGGAGTTCAGGTATTCACTATGTGTTAATGCTTTGTTCCGGGACTCTATTAAAAGGAGGCCTTAATATCCCTTAGTTTCCGTAAGGACCCCACTGCCACAGGAGGGTAGGACAAAATATGTCATGCAAGTTCTTTTCCATAAGCACGTATGACTATATTCGGAATACATGCCTACATTACATTGATGAACTGGAGCTAGTTCGGTGTCACCCTAGGTTATGACTGTTACATGATGAACTGCATCCGACATAATTCTCTATCACCCATCCATTTCCTACGAGCTTTCCATATATTGTTCTTATCTTATTTACTTTTCCGGTGCTATTGCTATCATCACTACAAAATACCAAAAACATTACTTTCACTACTATTACCTTTTGCTACCGTTACCACTATTATCATATTACCTTGCTACTAAACACCTTGCTGCAGATATTAAGTTTCCAGGTGTGGTTGAATTGACAACTCAGCTGCTAATACTTGAGAATATTCTTTGGGTCCACTTGTGTCGAATCAATAAATTTTGGTTGAATACTCTACCCTCGAAAACTGTTGTGATCCCCTATACTTGTGGGTTATCAAGACTCTTTTCTGGCGCCGTTGCCGGGGAGCATAGCTCTATTCTTTGAGTCACTTGGGATATATATATCTACTTATCATTATGAAGAACTTGAAAGATCCAAGAACCAAGATTTATCCCTCAACTACGAGGGGAGGTAAGGAACTGCCATCTAGCTCTGCACTTGATTCACCTTCTGTTTTGAGTAAGCTTGCAACACCTAAACCTGCTTATGCTATTCGTTCTGATATGTCGCATGTTATTGATGATGCCACTTCTGCTATGCATGATACTTATGATGAAACTACTTCTATGCTTGATACTAGTGTAACACTTGGTGAATTTCTTGATGAACAAATTGCTAGAGCTAGAGAGATTGAAAATATTGAATCTGATAATACTGATGAAAGTGATGATGAAGAATCACTTGTTATTCCTAAGGGTTATGTTTTTGATCAAGAAGCTTCTTTAGCTATTTTAGCTTGCAAAGATAGATATGAACTCAAAAGGTCATTAGCTAAATGGAATAAGCAATCTCTAAATGCTAGAATGAAACCTGACCCTGCTTTTGCTACTTCACCTATCTATGTTACTGATAAGGATTATGAATTCTCTGTTGATCCTGATATACTTACTTTGGTTGAATCTGATCCTTTTCATGGTTATGAATCTGAAACTATTGTGGCACATCTTACTAAATTAAATGATATAGCCACCCTGTTCACTAAAGATGAGAGAACTCGTTACTTTTATATCCTTAAAATATTTCCATTCTCACTAAAGGGTGATGCTAAGATATGGTCTAATTCTCTTGATCCTGGTTGTGTGCGTAGTCCCCAGGATATGATTTATTACTTCTCTGCTAAATATTTCCCTGCTCATAAGAAACAAGCTGCTTTAAGTGATATATATATATATATTTGTAATTTTGTGCAAATTGAAGAAGAGAGTCTCCCACAAGCTTGGGGGAAGCTTCTCCAATTACTTAATGCTTTGCCTGATCATCCTCTTCAGAAAAATGAAATACTTGATATCTTTTACAATGGACTAATCGATGCCTCCAGAGATTACCTGGATAGTTGTGCTGGTTCTGTTTTCAGGGAAAGAACACCGGATGAAGCTGAAATTCTATTGAATAATATGTTGAAAAATGAAAATAATTGGACACCTCCGGAGCCAGTTCCTGAGCCTATTCCTAAACCAACTCCGAAGAACAGGGGTATTCTATTTCTCAGTCCTGAAGACATGCAAGAGGCAAAGAAATCTATGAAAGAAAAAGGTATTAAAGCTGAAGATGTTAAGAATTTACCTCCTATTGAAGAAATACATGGTCTTAATTTACTGCCTGTTGAAGAAACATATGATCTTAATCCTTTACCTATTGAAGAAACTCATGGTCTTGATAACCCGACATAGGTAGTAAAGGTAAATTCTCTCTATAGATATGATAAAGCTGAAATCCCATTTACTAAGTTTGCTAGCCCATGCTTAGATGAGTTTGATAAATTTATGGCTAAGCAAGAAGATTTTAATGCTTATTTTGGTAGACAATTGAAATACAATTCAAATATGCTTGAACACTTGGGTGATTATATGGCTAATGTTAAAGGTGAACTTAAACTTATTAGTGAACATGCTTCTATGGTTACCACTCAAGTAGAACAAGTACTTAAAGTTCAAAATGATTTGCTCAATGAAATGAATAGTAAGGATAATGATAATGCTGTTAGAGTTATGACTAGAGATGGTAGAGTGACTTAGGAACCTTCTTATCCTGAAGGCCATCCTAAAAGAATTGAGCAAGATTCTCAGAGAAATAATATAGATGCACCTAGTTCGTCTAAAAAGAAGAAAAAGAAAAATGATAGGACTTTGCATGCTTCTAGTGAACCTATTACTGAAGAACCTGAGAATCCAAATGATATTTCTATTTCTGATGCTGAAACACAATCTGGTAATGAACCTGAAACTAGTGATAATGTTAATAATAATGTTCATGATGATGCTCAACCTAGTAATGATAATGATATAGAAATTGAACCTGCTGTTGATCTTGATAACCCACAATCAAAGAATCAACGTTATGATAAGAAATACTTTGTTGCTAGGAAACATGGTAAAGAAAGAGAGCCTTGGGTTCAGAAACCCATGCCTTTTCCTCCCAAACCATCCAAGAAAAAGGATGATGAGGATTTTGAGCGCTTTGCTGAAATGACTAGACCTATCTTTTTGCGTATGCGATTAACCGATATGCTCAAAATGAATCCTTATGCTAAGTACATGAAAGAAATTGTTACAAATAAAAGAAAGATATCGGAAGCTGAAATTTCCACCATGCTTCCTAATTATACTTTTAAGGGTGGAATACCAAAGAAACTTGGAGATCCCGGTGTACCAACTATACCATGCTCCATTAAAAGAAACTATGTTAAAACTGCTTTATGTGATCTTGGAGCCAGTGTTAGTGTTATGCCCCTCTCTTTATATCGTAGACTTGATTTGAATAAGTTGACACCTACTGAAATATCTTTGCAAATGGCTAATAAATCAACTGCTATACCTATCGGTATTTGTGACGATGTGCCTGTTGTTGTTGCAAACGTTACTATTTTAATGGACTTTGTTATTCTTGATATTCCCGAGGACGATAGTATGTCTATTATTCTTGGAAGACCCTTTTTGAACACTGCAGGGGCTGTTATTGATTGCACTAAAGGCAATGTCACTTTTCATGTTAATGGTAATGAGCATACGGTACACTTTCCGAGGAAACAACCTCAAGTTCATAGTATCAATTCTATTGGAAAAATTCAATCGATTATATTTGGAGGTTTTGAATTTCCTCTTCCTACTGTCAAGAAGAAATGTGATATTCTTATTATTGGGGATGTGCATATCCCCGTTGAGGTAACATAGTGTTATTCGAAATTTCTCCAGTTCCATGTTATTCGGAATGAGTTCGTTAACAAGACTTGATCAACCTTGTTAGTGGATTCCTTTTGATGATCATGAGATGGATGAAACTAGAAGGCACAACCTTTTGTACCCCACTTTTACTTTCTGTTATTTATATTAAATAAAATAAAAACAAATATTTTTTCGTCTGTTATCTGATTATCCGTGCAATATAAAAATACCCTGAAAATAAAAGTTCTCCAAATGCCCTGAAATTTAAATATGATTTTTTCTGGAATATTTGAGAATATTTGGCACTGAGAACACAGTAGGGGGGTCAACCACCTACCCACGAGGGTGGAGGGCGCGCCCTACCCCCTTGGGCGCGCCCCCTGCCTCGTGGGCCCACGGTGGCCCTCCTTCACTTATCCTTTCACCCATACACTTCTTCTTCCTCCTCCAAACACGAATAACCAGCTCAAACCCGAGTCTAGGCTCATTTTGCTGCCATTTTCAATCTCCTTGCTCAAAGCACCTCTCACAAAACTGCTTGGGGAGATTGTTCCTTGGTATGCGACTCCTCCATTGGTCCAATTACTTTTTGTTCTAGTGCTTTATTCATTGCAAATTTTTGTTGCTTAGGTGACCCTGTTCTTGAGCTTCCATGTCAAATTTATATGGTCAAAAGTAGTTTTGATGCATGATATAGGCTCTAGGCACTTGTAGGAGTAGTTGCTATCAATATTATTGAGTTTGGTTTACTTTTATTTTGAAGTTACTAAAAATTTCAGAATTTTCAGAAAATGATGAAGAGACTTTTGAGGGGCTCATCGAGCCGAAGCTCGAAGGAAAAGGCACCGAAGCCTAAGTATAATCTGCCTCGCACTATGGAGGTTCGGTCGTGTGAATGGCCTTCTGATGATTTCTTGAGAGCAGCCGGGATTTATGATGGTTTTTATGAAATGGCTAAGAATGCAGGCCTCACCGCTTTCCTCCATGACCAACGCGATCAGTATCTCTTACTCACAAATACCTTTGTGCAAAACTTTCATTTCCATTCTAGGAACTCACCACCTACGGTGGAGTTTCATTTATATGATGAGCATAAGGAGATGTCACTTTATGATTTTTGTCGGGTTTGTTTCGTCCCTTTTGAGGGCAAGACAGAGGAACCACATCGCGAGGATGTGGATGGGTTTATTGATACTATCACTGTAGGGGAAACAAGGAAGGTTTCTGATGCACGAATCACTAGCATACATTTTCCTGTTTTACGCTATTTTGCATTATTTGCTAGTCGTTGTTTAATTGGTCGCGAAAACTGTGGAAACCTTAGTGACCCTGATATTATTATTTTGCTCCACGGTTTATATGGTGATAACTCTGTTAGTATGGGCAGCGTTATTGCTAAATGGTTAAGTCTGAACCGTACAAAGGGCCCCATCTTTGGAGGCATCTATGCTTCAGGCCTAGCTGCACATTTTAACATACCTATTAGGCATTATGTGAAGGAAGAAAAAGTGTTGCCTCGTGTTTATTTAGACTATAAAAGTATGGTGGCACATGATTTTATTGTTAAGAATAGGGAAGGAGAGCTTAAATACAAATTGTTCTTTGATAAACATCATCCTGAGACTATTACCCTGCCTGCTCCTTCTTTGTTTGATTTATCTGCAGGCCAGTACCTTGTTCCGTTAGAGGCTATTCATGCCTACCGAAACCCTGCACCAGCCATGGAGCCAGAGCCGGAACCACAAGTTGATCCTTCATGACAGTCTAATTACTAGTGGGATCCGGAGATGATTGCCAACCAGTGGCAATCGGAGTCTTCTTCTTCTTTGCAGTATGACCCCAACTATTATTATGGATATCCGCCAGGCCAGCCGTGGCCATAGACCAACTTAGGCCAAAAGCCTAAGGTTGGGGGAGTACGTATTTCCCACCGACATTACATTCATGTTCACACACTCATTGCTAGATGTCGGTGCTCATACTTTTTCATTGTATCATCCATGCTAGTTTATTTTCCTTTTTATGCCTTCTTCTTGTGTGTTTAATAAACCTTAAGAAAAACCAAAAAAAATTAGTTGTAGCTTTTAATTAGTTTACTTTCCATGCTTGTAGTAGTAATTAAAAAGAAAATCCAAAAATATTTCCTGTTATTCTTTTGCTTGTTGGGAGCTTTCCCGTGTAAATAGTTTTATTTCTTCTCTTTTCTTCAGGGGTCGATAGGAGAAGACCATAATTAAATTGTTGAAGTGACTCTTATATGCATTATTGTTGATCTGACAAAAGAGCCCATATTGCCTTGTCTTCTCCCGTTTATTGAATGCTTGCAGATTCCAGCTTAGTCCAATGCACATGCACTATTATTATTATTATTATTATTATTATTATTATTATTATTATTATTATTATTATTCACATCGTTCGGTCGTGCAAGTGAAAGGCAATTATGACGATATATGATGGACTGACTGAGATGAGAAAAGCTGGTATGAACTCGACCTCTCTTATTTTTGTAAATATGATTAGTTCATCGTTCTTGATTCAGCCTATTATGGATAAACATGTTTGCAATGACAACTAGAGATCATAGTTCTTATGCCATGCTTGATTAGCTATGAGTTATAATGGTTTACCTTGCGTGCCAACATGCTATTAAAATGGTTATGATGTGGTATGATAGGGTGGTATCCTCCGCTGAATGATTTAAGTGACTCGACTTGGCACATGTTTACGCATGTAGTTGAAACAAAATCAACATAGCCTTCACGATATTTATGTTCATGGTGGATTATATCCTACTCATGCTTGCATTCAGTGTTGATTAATTTTAATGCATGTTAATGGCTGTTGTTGCTCTCTAGCTGGTCGCTTCCTAGTATTTTGCTAGCCTTCACCTGTACTAAGCGGGAATACTGCTTGTGCATCCAACTCCATAAACCTCAAAGTTATTCCCAATGAGTCCACTATACCTACCTATATACGGTATCTACCTGTTGTTCCAAGTAAATTTGTATGTGCCAAACTCTAAAGCTTCAAATAAATATCATGTTTTGTATGCTCGAATAGCTCATGTATCAACTAGGGCTGTCTGTATCTTCCATGTTAGCCGGGTTATTCTCAAGAGGAGTGGACTCCGCTCCTCACTCATGAGATAAATGGCTGGTCACCGAGATGCCCAGTCCCATGCTTTATGCAAACTAAATCAAAATAATTGCAATAAAACTCCCCCTGGGACTCTTGTTAGTTGGAGGCACTCATTGTTTCGAGCAAGCCATGGATTGATGCTTGTTGGTGGAAGGGGGAGTATAAACTTTACCATTCTGTTTGGGAACCGCCTATAATGTGTGTAGCATGGAAGATATTGTCATATCTTGGTTGTTATGTCTACAATGAAAGTATACCGCTCAAAATATTATTCACCTCTATTTCAAAATCGAGCTCTGGCACCTCTACAAATCCCTACTTCCGTCTGCGAAGGGCCTATCTATTTACTTTTATGCTGAGTCATCACCCTCTAATTAAAAAGTACCAGTTCGAGAGCACCGCTATCATTTGCATTCATTACTATTAGTTTACATTGAGTATGACTTGACTGGATCTCTTTTACCATGAATTACAATGTCTAGTCAGTCCTTGGTCTTTAAAGGTGATCTGCATTTATGTTTTGCGGTCTCAGAAAGGGCTAGCAAGATAGCATCTTGTTATATCATATTATGATTATTTTGAGAAAGTGTTGTCATCGAAGATTTATTATTATGGCTCGCTAGTTGATTATGTCATTGATATGAGTAAACTTGAGACCTATGCGTTATTGTTAATGTGGTTAGTTATAATCTTTGCTGAAAACATGAATGCTGGCATTACATATTTACAACAACAAGAGCATGTAGAGTTTGTAAAAGTTTTTCTTTATCAGTTTCAGTTTATCAACTGAATTGCTTGAGGACAAGCAAAGGTTTAAGCTTGGGGGAGTTGATACGTCTCCGTCGTATCTACTTTTCCAAACACTTTTGCCCTTGTTTTGGACTGTAACTTGCATGATTTGAATGGAACTAACCCGGACAGACGCTGTTTTCAGCAGAATTACCATGGTGTTATTTATGTGCAGAAACAAACGTTCTCGGAATGACCTGAAAATTCACGGAGCAACTTTTTGGAAAATATAAAAAATACCTGCAAAAGATGAAGGCCAGGGGGCCCACCACCTGTCCACAAGGGTGGGGGGCGCGCCCCCTACCTCGTGGGCCCCCTGGTGCCTCTCCGACTCCAACTCCAACTCTATATATTGTGTTTAGGGGAGAAAAAAATTAGAGAGAAGGATTCATCACGTTTTACGATACGGAGCCACTGCCAAGCCCTAAAACCTCTCGGGAGGGCTGTTCTGGAGTCCATTCGGGGCTCCGAAGAGGGGAATTCATCGCCATCGTCATCATAAACCATCCTCCATCACCAATTTCATGATGCTCACCGCCGTGCGTGAGTAATTCCATAGTAGGCTTGCTGGACGGTGATGGGTTGGATGAGATTTATCATGTAATCGAGTTAGTTTTGTTAGGGTTTGATCCCTAGTATCCACTATGTTCTGAGATTGATGTTGCTATGACTTTGCTATGCTTAATGCTTGTCACTAGGGCCCGAGTGCCATGATTTCAGATCTGAACCTATTAAAGACAACCCCAAGCTCTGCCCGAGGATGGCACCGGGTGCGCCTCCCTATGCGAGGGATAGAGGCGCCCCAGGCGCGGGCGTAGATCCTGAAGTGGTGCCACTGGAGATGCCGCTCCCTTGAGGCCCAGTGTGGAGCAGCTTCTTCTTCTTCTTCTTCTTGAGGTTGGCCTCAGGAGGGTGCTGCACTGCGTTGCTGTCGGGATCTTTGAGTGATGCAGCTTGAAAGGCGCACTCGAGGGAGCACACCGCGTCTCTTTCTTCGCAGGGGATGGTGATGATTCCACCGCTTCCGGGCATCTTGAGGACGTTGTAGCCATGGTGGGCGACTGCCATGAATTTGGCCAACACTGGGTACCCGAGGATAGCATTGTATGGCAGACGGATGTGGGCGACGTTGAAGTCGATGAGCTCGGTGTGGTAGTTGTCGCGCTGACCAAAGGTGACAGGGAGGCGAACCTGCCCTATCGGGGTGATAGAGCCGTCAGTCACTCCTGAGAAAGGCTTGGTAGGCTGGAGCTGATCGTATGGCACTGGAAGGCTGTCGAAGGTCTCGACGAACAGGACGTTGAGCCCTGCACCACCATCGATGAGGGTCTTGGTGACTTGGACATTGCTGATGACGGGTGAACAGAGCATCGGGAGAACGCCAGCCGTTTTCGCGCACTTAAGCTGGTCTGTCAAGCTAAAGGTGATGGCGTACTTGGACCATCTGAGCATGCATGTGGCCTCGAGCCCGGGGAGGACTATGTTCACTTCGCAAGAAAACTCCTTGAAGTCTCGCTGAGAGGCTGGGGCTTGAGCTCCGCCTAGGATGCATGCGATAGTTTGTGGCTCTTGGAAGCCCCAGCCCCTTGTCCTGTTGATGGTCATTGTTCCTTCTTGGCGGCGGCAGTGGAGGGAGACTAGGGTTGCCCTGAGCACGGTCCTCACGAGGCTGGTCCCTCCAGGTACCCTCACGATGTTGGTCCTGCCAACGATCCTCGCGAGGTTGGTCACGCCACTCCTGATGGGGCCCACGGTCATCCCAGCATCCTCCATCGCGTCCACCTCCTCGACTGTAACCCCGGCCGTTGCTCTCAGGGCGTCAACCGAAGCGTCCATCTCGAATGGCCCTGAGCTCTTGATAGTCATTAGTGTTGTGCGTGCGCACGTTGTTGAAGGCGCAGAGCGTGTGGCTGCCCTTGGGCGACTCGGGAAGATCTTGGCCGCGCTTGGTGTCTGGTTCCGCCGTGAGCACGGCGACCCCTTTGTGCTTCACGTCCTTGGCCTTGGCCCTCTTCTCCTCTGGGTCCATAGCAGGGAGCTCAAGGAGGGAGAGGCGCCCCTCCTAAGCTCTTGCAGACTTGTTCGCGATGTTGAACAGCTCCAAGGTCATGCACAACTCTTCATGGATGGCGAGCTCCTCCTTCATCTTGACGTCGCGGACACCGACGGAGAACGCAGAGATTATGGCCACGTTCCTTACCTTGGGGATCTTGATTCACGCGCTATTGAGGCATTGGATGTATTTCTGCAGGGTTTCTCCTGGTTGTTGCTTGATGCAGCGTAGGTCACCCGCGACCAGGGGGCGGTCGTGAGTGCCCTGGAAGTTGGCGATGAAGCGGTCGCGCATCTTGTCCCAGGAGGAAATTGAGCCTGGGGGCAGGTTCATGAGCCATGAGCGGGCGTCATCCTTGAGAGCCATGGGAAAGCAGTTCGCTATGACCTTCTCGTCGTTGTTGGCCGCTTCGATGCTCAGCTCGTAGAGCTGCAGAAACTCCACCGGGTCGGGGGTACCATCATAGCGAGGAGGCATATCCGACTTGAACTTTCCCAGCCAGACGACGCTACGCAACTCATGAGCGAAGGCGCGGCAGCCCGACGTGGCCACTGCGGCCCGTCGTGGAGGCAGAGCTTGGTCGTGGTGCCCCTGCGCCGCCATGGCACGCAACACATGGCCCTGTCGCAGCAAGCAATCCTAGCGCAGCAGAGCTGGGAGTGGTGGAGTGTTTCCTTGTGGACGGGGAATCTCTTGGCAGCTTCTTTCTTCGTGCGCGGGCACATGGCGCGGTGGGTCGCGCCGCAGGGCCGCACACCTTGGAGCAAGGAAGCCGTCCTGGCGTGGGAGAGGCGGAGGCGCACCGCGAGCTGCACGCCTTGGCACGAGGGCGCCATCTTGTTGCAGAGGAGGCGAGGCAGCAAGAGGGAAGGTGCAGGAGAGCCTCCTGCGGCGCTGACGAGCTCGGCGATGCGGTCCAGCCATTCCTCGTAGAGGTCGTCAACTGGACGATAGCGCAGGAGCTCGCGCACCATGAGCAGCGTGGCCTGCGCATCCGTGGGTGTGCGGCGAGCGTGAGATGACGAGCCGGCCGGAGTCATCGACGGGGTGGCGGTGTGGCCGTCACAGCAGAGAGACGGATGCAGTGAAGATGCTTGTTTCTCGTTTGTCGTTGTACTGGTGACTGCATTGGCGGGAGTGACGGAGAACGACGGGAGGCCCGCCTACTAGGGCCGTCTAAGCGATGCGGGCAGCGAGAGCGGCCCGACGCTCCTCACGAGCCCGGCGAGCGTCGGCCATGAGGTTGGTGGAGTGACGAAGCATGTATCGACGAAGAAGAAAGCTTCGGCGCACCCCTACCTGGCATGCCAAATGTTGGATTTCGGGTTCCGGCAAAACCCTTGAGGTTCGAACACTGGGGTGCCCACGAAGATCTCCCCCTCTCTAGCTTGCACACTCAACGATCTCATGGCCTAGCTTGACAGGCCCAAAGAACACGAGACCCAAGATTTATACTGGTTCGGGCCACCGTTATGGTGTAATACCCTACTCAAGTGTGGTGTGGTGGAGGCCCCTTGGGCTGAGGATGAACAGTTGCAAGGGAAGAACAACCTCCTGAGGAGAGGTGTTCTTGTGCTTAGTGAACTGGTGTGAGGCTAAGGATGGAATGGCTCCGATCCAAGATGAGGTCCTCTCTAGCTATGGTGGAGGCTAGTCCTATTTATAGAGGTCCTGGTCCTCTTCCCAAATAATGAGCCGGAAGGGATCCCACAACGGCCAATTTGAAGGGAGACAACTGGTACAAGTTATCCTGACAAAAGTAGTCTTTGCCTGTCAAAGGCTCTGGTGGTGACGCCGTCTTGGGCTCCACGGTGACCTCCGTCCTGCCGTCCTGCTGGTCTTGGTCTTGTTGCACTAATATGGAAACCTTTGCCTGATGCCTTGGAACTCCTCGCTTGCGCTTGCCCCCTTAGCACCAAAGAGGAAACAAGGACACTGTGCTCGCTGGCACCCGCTTGTTCTTGATCGTCATGGCTTGCGTCATTGGAACCTCGTGAGGTTCGCCTTGCCTTGATCTCTCTGCCCCTCGCGAGCCAGCCTGGTGAGGCTGCCCCTGAGGAGGTCTTGCGTCGTCCGCCTCGTGAGGATTCGCCCCTCGCGAGGGTCTTGAATGTTTGCTGCTGAAGATGGGTCGTACAGGGCCGCTGGAGGAGCCACGCTGCAGGCCGCAGGCAGGCAAGTCTGGGGACCCCCGTTCCCAGAACGCCGACAGCCATGTTGGCTAATCTTTATAAACAGGAGAAAGAAGAATTCACTCGCCTCAAGTGCCAAGATGGCTTTTCCATGTACAACCCCCTAGCTGGGTAAGCTTTCAATCCAACACATCACTCAATCTTCTTACTGAGTCACAATTAGTCAATCTTAACCCGACCATTTTTACCAGGAATGGAGGAAGGCCACTGCGGGGATCTATAGCCCCGCTCCGCAGCCGGAGGACCATATTTGGGACCTGGATCCTAGATTCGAGGAGGATCCGGATATATCCGTGGAGCTCAAGGAGGGGGTCTTTTATCAGGCGAGCTACGACGGCACAGAAGTGGCCATCGAAGCTGATTACCCCAGACTTCTTTCGTCTTCTCATGTAAGTGCCCAGGGAGCATCTCCTCCAAAAGAGCCTTCCCTGCCTCACCCACTGCACTGTCTCGTGCTTCAAAGGGGCGGTGCTCGTCTCGCCACGCTGCATTGGGATCGTCCCTTAAAAAGGGGGCGCCGACACAAGGGGGCGTCGAAAAGAAAGGAGGACGGTGATACTTCCAAGCCCCCACCTTCATAAAAAAGGTATGGTTTTCAATATGCCTTGCAGCAAGCATACTGAACTGTGACGTTTTCTGCTGCGTTGTATTTCAGGAGGAGCGTCCACCGGACTATATCCGAAAATTCTGCTGGACATATGTCCGCCAATCCGACCCCGGACCCTACCTCTAGGGCCAGAGTTGATATGGGTGCAATGCCGGATTGTTCTCTCTCTGGTGATTCGCATAATGTGTCCGTCACCAACTCCGAAGTGGAGAGTGCCATGAACCATCGGCGTCGGAGTGCAGCTATGCGAGATCCCAATTTTACTGAAGAGGCGTTCAATGCCTTCAGCTCGGCGGATGCGTATATCCGAGCTGCTCGAGATGGCTTGCTGGAGCCACTTTCCAGCTTTCAAAGGATATGCAGGTAAGATCATTTTGTGTGGATTTAATAGTCCTATACCAGTAGCCCCCGAGACCTGAAAACAGTTGAAGCAACTAATTTTAAGGATCGGCGTATAATTAGATACTCACAAAGAAGAACGACGTGCTATCTCGGGAGCTGGAACAGTGTCAGACCCAGCTAATAGTTGTAACCACCGAACTGGAGAAGTCCAAGGAGGCACCGACTGGTAATGTCTCCTGTTGTCCGAAAAATAAAATCATATGCCAGTCATGCTTATTCATATAAACACTGTTTGCATTTGATAATGGCAGGATCATTGGATCAGCTGGAAGAGAAACTAAAGGTCGCACAAGTGGACAAAGAACATGCCGAAAGGCAAGAGGCTGCTGGTTAGCATGTACTGACGCACACCAGGGATGAAAAGAACAAGCTTCAGGATGCCAACACTCAGCTCGATGAAGAGCTAGAAGATGTGCGAGCTCAACTGGCAGACGCCCTAAAGGAGAATAGAAAACTGAGAGGCGGCATATACAGTATGCGAATCCTGACAGGTTTATTTTTGTAGGTGTGTTGACTGGGCGGCCCGAAGAAGAGGTGTCTTGATTTCAAGGCGACCTGCTACAAGAATTGTCCAAGGTGCATGAGCGAGCGCGGAAGGCAATGAGAAACATTGCTAAGGCTTTATGGCCAGCCGACCCTCGTCCAGGAAGTATGGAGGAGCTCGTGAACTTATTCAAGGGAGCTCGGCGCCGTTTTGGGCTGTGGAAGATATCAACGTGCCGAGAAGGTGCTCAGGAGGCATGGGCCATGGTAAAAACATGGTACACCAGACTTGACCCAAATCATATGGTGCGGGTTGGACCTCGAGGATCCGATGGACAGAAAATCCTGGTCAGCCTGGTGTACGACCAAGTGAAGGAGGCCGCCAAGTTTTCCCAACAAGATTGTAGGTTAGACAACCTGCTAGAGGGTCTAGAAGAAGAAGTTTTTGAGTCCAAGTAGTAATGTACTTTTAGCGAGAGACTTGTCTCCAGCCAAATTTGTAAAACGATTGTCATGGCAGACTTTCTGCTTCGACCTTCGAAAACCCTAGGTATGGAGTGTTTCCGAATACGATACCGTAGCTAAACACCAAGGTATGTTCAGAAACAAGGCAGTCTGGTCATAGTTGCTTAAACAAACAAGTTGTATTCGGGGAGTTATGTTATATTACATTTGATTGTAAGAAACATCTTCCAGGGAGAATAGTTCCGTTAAGGGTTCCTTTCCCTGGGCTGGTATGCGGTTTTTTGTGTGCATACCAAAGCCGTGATGCTAAAAAATCACAGTACACTTTTATAGTCTGGGGTTTTGTATTGTCATGAGGGCAGTTCGTCTTTTATTCACTTACCAATCATTCCCTTAAGAACGCTAGCTTTCGGCTTCACCCGTCTGAGGTACATGTCTGGATAACCTGGCTGTAATAATCACAGAGGTGCTCCCTTTATTCCCTAGCCGAACAAGCAGGAACGTAGGGCCTAAGCAGAGGAGGCAGGCAACCCAGCTTGGCAAAAACTTAAGTCATAAAGGTGCATATAATGGCAAAGAAAAGACATATATGGACAGATGACACATATATACGGTGAGCTTGATGTTCGAATAATAATAATAATAATAATAATAATAATAATAATAATAATAATAATAATAATAATAATAATAATAATAATAATAATAATAATAATAATAATAATAATAATAATAATAAGCTTCTTTTGAAAAGAAGCCCCCAGGTATTGTGGGGTATGTGCATTTAAGGATGTATACCCCTGAGGTGTGCGGTTTATCCGAACACGAGCCAGAATTCATATAGAAACGAGAAAAAGGAAAACGGTAAAAATGGAGAAGAGAAGGAACGAGAAAAAAGGTATGTGTGCGGACTTTAGGCGTAGAATCTTCGGAGCCTTGCAGCGTTCCATGGATGTGGCTCCAAGCGATTAACCAAAGCATTGCGAAGGCGATAGGCTCCTCCAGTGAGAACTTCATCTATAATGAAGGGACCCTCCCATTTGGGCTTGAGCTTGTCCTTTTTCTTCTCTGGCAGGCGTAAAACGAGTTCAGCGACATTGTAAGCCTTTGCCCGTACCTCTCTGCTTTGGTATCGCCGAGCCTGCTGTTGATAGAATGCGGAATGGGCTTTCGCGACATCGTGCTCCTCCTCCAGGCCGTCCAAGTCGTCCCGCCGATCGAGCTCAGACTCTCTCTCTTCATACATGCACACTCGAGGTGAGTCATGAATAATGTCACAAGGCAAGACTGCCTCCGCACCGTACACCATGAAAAAAGGTGTGTATCCGGTCCTGCGATTGGGTGTGGTCCGCAGCCCCCAGAGTATGGAATCGAGTTCCTCGACCCAGTGTTTGTCTGATTCTTGCAAAGATCGCACTAGTCTGGGTTTAATGCTGCTCATTATCAAGCCGTTAGCCCGTTCGACCTGACTGTTTGTCTGGGGGCGGTATACGGAGGCGTAATCGAGCTTGATGCCCAAATTGGAGTACCAAGTTTTCACCTCATCAGCTGTAAAGTTAGAGCCGTTGTCAGTAATGATGCTGTGCGGGACACCATAACGGTGTACTACGCCGGATATAAAGTCTATCACTGGTCCGGCTTTAGCTATTTTAACTGGCTTGGCTTCTATCCACTTAGTGAACTTATTGACCATAACCAACAAGTATTTCTTCTTATGGCTTACTCCTTTAAGAGGTCTGACCATATCGAGCCCCAGACCGCAAAGGGAGTAATGGGGATTTTTTGGAGGGCAGTGGGCGACATATGGCTTTGGTTAGCGAAAAGCTGGCATCCAACGCAGTGTTGCATGAGGTCTTGTGCATCTGCCCGGGCTGTGGGACAAAAGAAATCCATGCGGAAGGCTTTAGTTACAAGGGCCCGGGCTGCAGCATGATGGCCGCCAAGACCAGCGTGTATTTCAGCCAAGAGCTGCCATCCCTCGTCTTTGGAGATACGTCGTTGAAGGACCCCGATAGTACTTTTCTTGTACAGTTCTCCTTCATGAACTTTGTAGGCTTTCGAACATCGGACGGTGCGACGGGCCTCAGTTTGATCCTCCGGGAGCTCATTCCTAGTGAGGTAGGCAAGGAAAGGCTCGGTCCACGGGGCAATTATAGCCATGATTCCGTGGGCCGATGGTGTTATTGCGGTGCCTGAGCCCCCGATGATATCGGGACTGTGTTCGGAATCTGGGGGTATGATCGGCTCCGGGTCAGTGCTCCCGTTCTCGTCCTGCCACACCATGGATGGCTTGAAAAGCCTTTCCACAAAGGTGTTAGGTGGGACGGGGTCGTGTTTAGCGCCCATGCGAGCGAGGACGTCCGCGGCTTGATTACTCTCTCGAGCCACGCGATGAAACTCGAGACCCTCAAACCGAGCTGATATTTGGAGTACAGCATTGCGGTAAGCCGTCATCTTCGGGTCTTTTGCGTTGAAATCTCCGTTTATTTGCGATATTGCAAGGTTTGAATCCCCACGCACCTCAAGGCATTGTATGCCCATGGAAACAGCCATTCGGAGACCATGCAACAGGGCCTCGTATTCGGCTGCATTGTTAGAGTCCGTATACAGTATTTGGAGTACATAACAAACTATGTCTCCTATGGGGGATGTCAAGACGACACCAGCCCCAAGTCCGGCTAGCATTTTAGAGCCATCAAAGTGCATCACCCAGTTGGAATATGTGCCGTACTCTTTAGGGAGTTCAGCCTCTGTCCATTCGGCGATGAAGTCAGCCAACACCTTAGATTTAATTGCTCGGCGTGGTTTATACGTTATTTCAAATGGTAGGAGCTTGATGGCCCATTTTGCAATCCGGTCGGTGGCGTCCTGGTTGTTTATAATATCAATAAGTGGTACTTCTGAAGCCATCGTGATTGAGCACTCTTGGAAGTAGTGTCGTAGTTTACGGGATGCCATAAAGACCACATATGCTATCTTCTGATAATGAGGATATCAGGATTTGCATGTTGTGAGGACCGTCAATACGCTATATGCTGGTTTTTGGAGTGGGAATTTATGTCCCTCCTCTTCTCGTTCAATGACGAGCACCGCACTCACCACCTGGTGAGTTGCCGATATGTAGAGTAGCATTGGTTCGCCGACGTTTGGTGCGGCCAGGATGGGGTTGATTGCTAGCAAAGTTTTTATTTCCTCCAGCCCGGCTGTTGCAGCGTCCATCCACACAAAGTGGTCGGTGCGTCGTAGTAGGCGATACAGTGGCAATGCCTTTTTTCATAATCTGGAGATAAAGCAGCTCAAGGCTGCCACGCACCCGGCTAGTTTTTGGACCTGCTTGAGGCGGTTGGTGTTGCCAATTGTGACAGGGCTCGAATTTTGGCTGGGATTGCTTTGATTCCTCTATTGGAGACAATAAACCCGAGCAATTTGCCAGAAGGAACACCAAAAACACACTTTTCCGGATTGAGCTTTATGTCATATGTTCGGAGGTTGTCGAATGTGAGGCGTAAGTTGTCCACCAATGATTCAACACGCTTGGTTTTGATGACTACATCATCTACATATGCCTCCACGGTCTTGCTGATTTGATTTTCTAGGCACGTTTGAATCATGCGTTGGTAAGTGGCGCCGGCATTTTTGAGCCCGAAAGGCATAGTGTTGAAGCAGAAAGGCCCATACGGGGTGATGAATGCCGTTGCGGCTTGGTCGGTTTCCTTCCTCTTAATTTGATGGTATACGGAGTATGCGTCAAGGAAACACAGTGAATCATGTCCCGCGGTTGCATCGATAATCTGGTCGATGCGAGGTACTGGGAAGGGGTCCTTAGGGCAGGTCTTGTTAAGGTCTTTGAAATCGACACAGAGGCGCCAGGATTTATCCTACTTTGGTACCATGACTAGGTTTGCTAGCCAGTTCAGATGTTTGATCTCTCTGATAAACCCGGCTTCGAGTAGCTTGGCTAGTTCCTCCCCCATAGCCTGTCGTTTGGGTTCGGAAAATCGCCGAAGCATTTGCTTGACCGGCTTGTATCCCTTCAGTATATTGAGACTATGTTCGGCCAGGGCGCGTAGGATTCCTGGCATATCCGAGGGGTGCCACGCGAAGATGTCCCAGTTCTCGCGCAAGAACGCGCGTAATGCAGCGTCGACCGTTGGGTCCAGCTGTGCCCCAATGGAAGTTGTTTTCTTGGGATCCGTCGGGTGGACTTGAAATTTGACTATTTCGTCAGCTGGCTTGAAAGAGGTGGATTTGGGCCTTTTGTCGAGAATTACATCGTCCCTATCCACTGTGGAACGCTATGCAGTGAGTTCCTCGGCCGCTAGGGCTTCGGATAATGCCTGAAGGGCCAGGGATGCGGTTTTATTTTTGGTGCAGAGTGCTATGTCCGGATCACTGGAGATAGTGATAACACCATTGGGCCCGGGAATTTTGAGCTTCATATACCTGTAATGAGGTATAGCTTGAAAGCGTGTGAATGCATCTCGCCCTAACAGGGCATGATATCTGCTGTTAAAAGGAGCCACCTGGAAGATTATCTCTTCAGACCTATAGTTTTCTGGTGTGCCGAATACCACATCCAGTTTAATTTTCCCCGAGCATCTTGCTTCCCTGTTAGGGATGATTCCCCTAAAGGATGTATTGCTCTGCTCAATGTGACTCCTGTCCATTTGCATTTTATTGAGCGTGTCCTTGTATATGAGGTTCAATCCGCTGCCACCGTCCATTAGCACCTTAGTGAGCCGAAAACCGTCCACAATTGGGTTTAGGACCAGAGTTGCTGGTGCCCGGACTGAGCGGGATCTTGGTTCGTCCTCAACATTGAAAGTAATTGCCGTATCGTTCCAAGGGTTTATTGCTGCTACGTGGCAGACTTCGGCAAGGTCGCGAAGCGCCTGTTTGCGCCAATTATTTGATGAGAAGGTCTCGAAGACTGTGAGTACTTCGGGATCATCGCGTTCCGAAGAGTACTTTTCTGGGGTAGTGTTGGTGAGGATTCCCTTGCCACTCTTGGCCACCTGCCAGAGTATCCAACATGCCCGTAGGGTGTGCATTGGTTCGGTATTCGGCATCATGTGTATTTGACAGGGCCTATCGGGACATCCTTCGAAGACAGTTCTATGTCCCGTAAAGGGCTTGGTTTTCTTGTCCACGGGATGATGATCGGGTGCCCCGCGAGGGTGCATCCTTTTTGCCCGCCCGGGAGATGGCTTAAAGGCCTAAGGTTCCCAACAGGCTGTCTGAGTTTTCCATGCGCTTTCCATTGCACAGTACTTCTGTACTATGTGTGCCAAATCTGGGAAGTGCAGAATGCGACGGCGGTTGAGGGCATTAAGGATTCCCTTGTCCGTATAGTTGTTGTGAAATACCGAAATTGCATCATCGTCGCAGCAGTCTTTTATCTTGTTTTTAACAAGGAGGAATCTAACCCAAAAATGATGGACTATCTCCCGAGGCTGCTGCCGCACATGCATTAGGTCGCATATGTCTGGAGGACCGGAGTTGCTTGGAGAATATTGCTTGTGGTGGGTGGGCGGGCTCGAATTCGCACCCCAACCCACTGCAGAATCCAGAGTTTGAAGAATTTCCGAGGTTACCAGTCCAGGATCTGGAGTGTCCGAGAAGTTCTCAGGCTCAACGTCCGATTTTGTGCTCGGAGGATGGGGAGTGTCCTCTCGAGGATGGGTATTCGGTTCTCCGGGTTCGTAAATCCGTACATAGCTGGTTCTCAATGTAGGAGATGAGTTATTATCAGCCTGCTCCTCCACAACCGCTACCTGATGGGTGATCGGGGGAGATTTAATTTCTCTCTAATCGGGTTTAAGCCCGATCCGATCATAGTCAGTTGAGACCCCTAGGGCGGCAATGCGATCTAGCAGTTCGTTCAAAGAAGATAGATCTGTCGGATCCATCTTTTCGGAGTATTCGGTGCTGATTCGAACAGAATTTCTCCATGACTTGGGGGGTTGCTTTTGGCTTAACGGCCGAACGAGCGCCCATGGTGAAGTCACCGAGCCGGAGGGTTTGCCCTGAAACTAGGGCTCCTCTAGAAGTGATACTATCCTTGATGACGAGGCGAGCCATCGGTCCTTATGCCGATGCTACAGAGGAACTCTCAACGAGAGCACCAATGTCGGTATCAAAACCGGCAGATCTCGGGTTGGGGGTCCCGAACTGTATGTCTAAGGATTGAGGGTAACAAGAGGCAGGGGACACGACGTTTACCCAGGTTCAGGCCCTCTTGATGGAGGTAATTGCCTACTGCTTGCTTGATTGACTTTGATGAGTATAGGGGTTACAAGAGTTGATCTACCTCGAGATCGTAATGGTTAAACCCTAATTGTCTAGCCTATAAGATTATGATTATTCCCTATGGACTAAACCCTCCGGTTTATATAGACACCGGAGGGGGCTAGGGTTGTACAAAGTCAGTTTATAGAGAAAGGAATCTTCATATCCACACGCCAACCTTGCCTTCCACGCCAAGGAGAGTCCCATCCGGACACAGGGAACAACCTTCCATCTTGTATCTTCAAGGCCCATCAGTCCGGCCCATGTCACATAGCCCGGATGCTCGAGGACCCCGTAATCTAGGACTCCTTCAGCTGCCCCTGCAAGCATGTGGCAACCCCTGTTGTGGTCCCTCGTGGGCACGGACGAACTTCTTTGGGGTCCGGCGTCGTTCCTGGCGACCGCGGCGGTGTCTCCTCATGCGACGGGAGCCTCCCGATATGCGGCAGTCCCGCCCATGAAGGGAGGCGCGCCATAGTTGCTCGGCCTCCCCGGCCGCGCTTCCACTTGGCGGAGTTGCTGCCGGAGTTTGTCGTGTGGTCGGAGAACCCGGCTAGCACCTGGCTTCAGCTTCCGTGCTCCTTTGTCGGCGAGCTGCCGGCCACGGGTCCTGGCGGCCTCTGGCTGCAGGCCGACGGCTGCTGCAGCAAGGCTTCGTGGGTTGCGGTGGAGGCCTCCATCGCGGGCAACATAGCCCTGGCCACGCGCGGTCTGGGCAGGCGGTGCACCCTCCACTTCAATTACGACGGTGCCGTGACCCTCTTCATGAGGGTGTTCAGGGAAGATGGTCGCCATGCCGGGTGCTGCCCTGAAGACAGCGAGGGTGACGGAGTGCCCGGCCTTGGTGACGGAGTGCCTGGCCTTGGTGACGGAGTGCCCGACCTTGGTGACGACCGTGACGAGGACGAGGGTGGGCTCGCCCACCGCGACGGCCATGGTTTGTTCGGCAATGGCAGCTCCTCCTCTGGCAAAATCTCCAGCAGTGGCGACTACGACCAGCCGGCACGTCGTAGGGCTTGCTTTGAGGACGGTGGCAGGTTGTCCTATCACCGCGCCCCAGTGAAGCGCGAGGAGGGCTCCGGCTGAGTCCGAGGGTCCGATTCTCATGAACAGCCGCTGTCGGTGTCAAAACCAGCGGATCTCGTGTAGGGGGTCCCGAACTGTATGTCTAAGGAGGATAGTAACATGAGGCCAGGGACACGATGTTTACCCAGGTTCGGGCCCTCTTGATGGAGGTAATACCCTATGTCCTGCTTGATTGTTCTTGATGATATGAGTATTACAAGAGTTGATCTACCACGAGATCGTAGAGGCTAAACCCTAGAAGCTAGCCTATGGTATGATTGAATGTTGTCCTACGGACTAAACCCTCCGATTTATATAGACATGGAGGGGGCTAGGGTTACACAGAGTCGGTTACAAGGGAGGAGATCTACATATCCGTATTGCCAAGCTTGCCTTCCACGCCCAGGAAAGTCCCATCCGGACACGGGATGAAGTCTTCAATCTTGTATCTTCATAGTCCAACAGTCCGGCCAAAGGATATAGTCTGGCTGTCCAGAGACCCCCATAATCCAGGACTCCCTCAGTAGCCCCTGAACCAGGCTTCAGTGATGACGAGTCCGGCGCGCAGTATTGTCTTCGGCATTGCAAGGCGAGTTCCTCCTCCGAATACTCCATAGAAGTTTTTGAACACCAGAATAGTGTTCGGCTCTACAAAACAAGTTCCACATACTACCGTAGAGAGAATAATATTTCCACAAATCTAATCTGCTAACGCGTTCTGATAGCACGATGTCATGTCATGGCTCGGTCATTATTCGAACCGTTTTCCTCAACCAGCATCGCACATAACATGGGGTGGTTTTCTTGACACGTCTTGTCAAAGCAGAGATCGTGTCCCCCTTATTACGGAATTCTCATCAATACGGATATGGGTAACCCAACCACGCCATCAATTACGGCGCCTGGGGAATAAGCAGTTTTACCAGGCAAGTGGGGAGACGCATCGCCTCTTTCGCCCTTATAAAGGGACAAGGATTTACCCTCTTTTACCCACGCCTTCTACCTCCTCGCTTATCCATTCTCACACACTCGAGCTCAAGCGCCCAAGCTCGCGTTCTTATTCTCAAACCACTCCAAGCATGTCCGGAGCAGGAGGCAAGTGGATGGTCTCCTCTGTCATGGAGGAGAACGTCGCAAAGTTACGGGCAGCCAGATACCTGGTTGCGGATATCGCGCACCGGCTTCCAAACGCAGGGCAGATCGTCCCTACGCCCGAACCCCATGAGAGGGTAGTTTTTCTTACCCATTTCGTCTGCGGACTGGGATTTCCCCTCCACCCATTTGTCTGCGGGCTCATGTTTTACTACGGGCTGGATTTTCATGATCTGGCCCCCAATTTCATCCTCAACATCTCGGCGTTTATCGTCGTGTGCGAGGCCTTCCTCCGCATCAGGACCCACTTCGGCCTATGGCTGAAAACCTTCAATGTTAAACCAAAGGTGGTGGGTGGCCAGCAAGCAGAGTGCGGAGGCGCCATGGTGGGCAAGATGCCTAACGTCACCTGGCTCGAGGGCACCTATGTGGATACCATAAAGGGGTGGAAATCGGGGTGGTTCTACATCACCAAGCCGCGCGACTCCTACTGGGTGGCGGCCCCCAAATTTCGATCCGGAATCCCCATGCGGCTCACCTCCTGGAAAGAGAAGGGCCTGTCCTGGGGTTCTTCGGTAGAGCTGACCGGACTCCAGACCTGCATCAGGAACATGACGAGCAAGAAAATCAAGCTCGTCAATGTGGTCCAGGTCATGCTCTTCCGCCGGATCCTCCCATGTCAACGACGGGCATTCGATTTGTGGGAGTTCGACTCAGCCAAGCACCAGACGCTGTGAGAGCTCTATGACACGACACACGAGGACGTCTGGAGGGTGCTGTTCAAGGGTGCCGAGGTACCTCCTTCCCTCACCGAGGATCGCGGACTCAGCACAAAGCATCGCGCCAATCCGGTAAGTTTTTATATCTCATAGGGTATTTATTTGCCCCGGTTTAGTCATATGCAGGATCTAAGCTTTTATGTCATTAACAAGACTGGATAAAGACATCGGAGCAGCTTGATTGCCCAGCCCCCCTGCCCGAAGATCCTGCAGACGCTCTCCTAACAGAGATGCTGACTCCGACACCTTACGAGGTGCCGGTGAAGAAGACCAATAAGAAGGCCGCGGGGACCCGAAAGGGTCTCCGGCGCAAGGTTGTATCGGACTTATCGTCCGATGACTCCGACGCGCACTCCTCCCACGAAGACAAGGAGGAGGAAGAGGAAATTCTCCCCCCCCCCCAGCCAGGGGAGACAAGAAAAGGAAGGCCGACCCAACCGGGGAGGCCGAAGGGGCCAAGAAGGGAAGGACCCTCGATCCGGACTGCTCCACTACGGCCGCCCACAGCGATGACGAGTGGTTCCCCAAGGACAAGCCCCTAGCGAAGTTGTAAGTATCCGGATACCATAGTAATTCATGGTATGTTTTATTGCATTGCTTCTACTTATGCCGAATATGATTATGCAGCCCGTCCCGATCCCATATCGATGTATCTTCGTCGGACGGTTCTTTGGACTTGTCGGATATGAATATCAATTCACTTCCGATCGCCTCCACCCCTTGCCCTGCGGACAACGTCGAAGTGTTGTCTCAACAGGCACTGGGCCAAAGGGAGGTAGTCCTGGGGGCACCTCGAGGCGACCTTCCGGACCCTGGGCGCAAAGGGAGCAAAATCCCCATGGGCACCAAGTTCGGCCCCCAGCCGAACACTGCGCCGGAACCTTCGATGGTTCCGGACTCCAGCAGGAGACCCCCCGTTAAGAGGGGCAAGCCGCCCATGTCGGTGGCCTCTGTCCAGCCAGAGGCGCCGGACAACTTGCTGGAAATGCTTCGCGGCGCTTCCATCGATGAAGAGCACCGCACTATCATGAGTGCGGTGATCGAGAAAGTTCAGTCCGCCAAGAACGGACTGACCGAAGCTTGCGCGAGCCTCCTAACAGGCTTTGAGGTAAGCAATGAAGATATAGGAAAATATGAACGCATGGACAATATCCCCTGATGCTCTATTCGGCGTTCGGAAAGGAAGGCCGAATAGAGGATCAATTGATAACTCAGGAGTCTAACCAGAAAAATGTCTATGTGTATGTGCAGGCTTCACTGCTGGCTGCTGCCGCACGTACTGCGGAGGTCTCTGCGCTAAAGCAGGACCTGGAGCAGTCCGAGGACGAGCTCGGCCGTACCAAGAGGCAACTCGAGGAGAGCAAAGGTAAGCGATACCTTGTCTATATATATATATGAAAAGAAGTTCGGGTGTAAATAATAGGATCATCATGGATTTGCCAGGGGCCCTGACCGAAGTGGCAACCGTGAGGAAGGCGCTGTCCGAGGCCGAAGACAAAGCGGCCAAGGAGCGCATTGAGCGGGAGAAGCAAGAATCCCGAGTAGGCGAGGTGCAGCAAGAGCTCGAGGCTCTCGCCAAAAAGCACGAGTCCTTGGAGCTTGACTCTAAGACGCGAGAGTCCGAGCTCGCGCAGGCACTTGAAAGCGTCCGGAGCGCCAAGGCTGAAGCCCACAAGGCCCTCCAGGAGATTGATGCAGTGAAGAAGATAGCAGCGTGTAAGGCATTCATTATGCAAAGCAAGCTTGTGGAGGAAACTTTCCTTTTACTTACTCGAATTCAGAGCTCTCCAGGGGCGTTCGCAGATCTTCCCCGCAGTGTACTGGATGCCGCGGAGTTTTATCGAGCTCAGGAGGGGAGCTCGATGGAAAAGTTGTTCTGGTATCAGTATACTGGGACCGAACACCCCATGCCCTTGAGCGACCAGCTAAAGCAATTGGTCGAGCTTCACAAGGCGGCCGAACAGGCCATGAGGGGCCTTATAGTCTGGATGTGGCCTGGCAAGCCCCTGCCCGGCAGCTACTTCAGTCTGGTGAGGCGGCTGCTGGATGCCTGCCCACAGCTTGAAGTTATCAAGCGGTCCATCTGCATTGAGGGTGCGCGTAGGGCTTTTGCCCGGGCAAAGGTGCACTGGGCGAAGCTGGACACCGTGAAGCTGGTGAAGGAGGGGCCGCCGGAGGGCAAGGAGCATCACTGCCCCAAAATGTATTATGAGAATGACCTGAAGGGTTCCCGCCTTGTGGCAGATGAGTGTCCCAAGGATGTAATTTTTGAATGAACATGCTCATGTGATCCTGTAATATGAAACGAGTTCATTTGCGCCATGCGATGCTTTTTTAATTTAAAATATTACCTTCTGTGCGGCCGTTTATAAAATCTGAGAGTTGGCCAGTCGTCGGCTTCTGCCCCCATGTAATTAGTAGTGGGGTGTTCGGGATAAACCTGAGCACTCTTTACCCCAATTTTGGGTCCTTCAAGGGAGGTGTTCAGCGCAACGAACCAGGCAATCGGACTATAAGGCTTTATCACTCTCACTTAGCCATAGAAGTCTTCAATTTTAAATTTTGGCGAAGCCCCTAGTATTCGGAAGGGCGAATTTGGGGCGCTATACACGCCTAAGCCGGACAAGGACGACTCCTCGCTCGAAGCGGAAAAAGTCTTTAAGGACTTGGGACCTCTCGAACAGCGACCCGTCTCTCACCTTATCATGATAGTTAGTTTTCGGCTTTCTATACTGAGGTGTTCGTCCGGAAGAACCGGGACGCAATCGCAGTAGTTCTCCCATCGCTACCTTAGCCAATATAGCGGAACGTAAGGTACCAAAGCATGGGAGCCAGGCAAACCCAACTATTGACCCAAGACATGATTCAAAGCTGATGCATATAATGCTATAAGTTCGGGGTGTCGCACTATCGAAAGTGTTCGGACTTCTCACGCCGTATTATGGGGTAAACAAAAGCCCCTGGCGTACTGACCGTACCCAAATGTATGGGTACGGATTGTCGTAAATGAACATATAATAAAAAGGGATGAATAATGCAGTAAAAGACTAATGATATGCATTGTTATTTAAATAATACATCGGAGTGTATTGGTACAAGTGGTCCAATAAGCAAACAGTAGGAATATTTGACATGGCCTATCCAAGGGCAAGCTGCGTATAGATAGTAGAAAGTGGGTATACCGATTATTATTAGAGACCACCTGAGGGTTCCCGTGTACATCTTAGCTTCTTGCCCCCTTGGTTTTTCCTTCCTGTAGTGTGTCCGGCCATCGTACTGCGGGACAGGGCTTCCAGAGAGTTAGGTCCTGAAAGAGAAAAAATGATAAAGGTATACAGCCCCTAGGGCGGTTAAGCCGCATTGCGGGACGTGTCCTGATCGTTCCCCCGCCTATGTCCATGGTATTTTCAGTGCGTAGTTATGTACGTGCGGCATGGATTTCGTCGCTTGACTGGGACTGGGACGGGGGCCGAATTGCTAGGCGATCTCTGAACGTGCCAGGCGATCCTCTTGCAGTTTACTCTGGACTCGCTCGAAGGTGTCCGGTGGCTGTATCGCCGAATTAGTGGTTTGCCATAAAAGGCTGCTTTGTGCTTCTGCTGGGAGGGCCGCAGTGTGCTCTTCCATGCGGAGCGAGTGTTCTGTGTTTCCATTCACTGTTATGACCCCCTAGGTCCTGACATCTTGAGCTTGAGGTATGCGTAATGCGGTACTTCATTGAATTTTGCAAATGCAGTTCGTCCGAGCAGTGCATGATAGCCACTGCGAAACGGGACGATGTCGAAGATTAACTCCTCGCTTCGGAAGTTGTCCGGTGATCCGAAGACCACTTCCAGTGTGATTGAGCCCGTGCAATGGGCCTCTACACCTAGGATGACACCCTTAAAGGTGGTTTTGATGGGTTTGATCCTCGAGGGATCGATACCCATTTTTCGCACTATATCCTGATAGAGCAGGTTCAGGCTGCTGCCGCTGTCCATAAGGACTCGAGTGAGGTGAAATCCGTCAATGATGGGGTATAGGACTAGTGCGGCGGATCCGCCATGACGGATACTAGTGGGGTGGTCCATGCGATCGAAGGTGATCGGGCAAGCGGACCATGGGTTGAACTTTGGAGCGACGGGCTCCATCGCATAGACGTCCCTTAGTGCACGCTTCCGTTCCCTTTTGGGAATGTGGGTTGCGTATATCATGTTCACCATCTTCACTTGTGGGGGGAACCCCTTCTGTCCTCCTATGTTCGGCGGCTGGGGCTCCTCCTAGTCATCACTATGCAACCCCTTGTCCTTGTTTTCGGCATTTAACTTGCCGGCCTGCTTGAACACCCAGCATTCTCTGTTGGTGTGGTTGGCTGGCTTGTCGGGGGTGCTGTGGATTTGACACGAGCGATCCAGTATGCGATCCAAACTGGACGGAGCCGGAGTACTTCTTTTTAATGGCTTTTCCACTAACCGGATCTAGAGCCTCTGAATCCGGCATTGGCTAACGTATCCTCTGTGTTATTGCCGTTATTACGGCGCTTTGGTCTGTTATGACATGGTCTGCCATTGGCATCTTTGGTATCCGAAGTGTCCGGATTCCTTGATGTGTTGTTGCTGCGAGCCAGCCAGCTATCCTCGCCCGCGCAAAAGCGGGTCATGAGTGTCGTGAGGGCTGCCATAGACTTCGGCTTCTCCTGGCCGAGGTGGCGGGCAAGCCACTCGTCACAGATGTTATGCTTGAATGCCGCTAGGGCCTCTGCATCCGGACAGTCGAAAATTTGGTATTTCTTAGTTAGGAACCGTGTCCAGAATTGCCTGGCCGATTCCCATGGCTGTTGAATTATATGGCTCAAGTCATCAGCATCCGGTGGTCGCACATAAGTGCCCTGGAAGTTGTCAAGTAATGCGTCTTCCAGATCCTCCCAACTGCCGACGGAGTCTGCTGGCAAGCTATTCAGCCAATGCCGAGCTGGTCCTTTGAGTTTTAGTGGGAGGTACTTGATGGCATGTAGATCATCACCGCGAGCCATGTGGATGTGGAGGAGGAAATCCTCAATCCATACAGCGGGATCTATTGTACCATCATATGATTCGATATTTACGGGTTTAAAACCCTCCGAGAATTCGTGATCCATAACTTCATCAGTGAAGCATAGGGGGTGTGCGGCGCCTCTATGCCGGGCTATGTCACAACGCAGTTCATATGAGTCTTGTCTGCAGTATTCGGCCCGGCCAGATTTACCTTTGGTGTATCCGGCGTGACAATCATCGTCCCGTGTTGGCGCACGCGCCCGTGACCCGTATATTGACCTTGCGAGTTTTGCCTTACTGTCCAATATGTCTTATAGGTCCCGTGTGTTGCCCCGGGCCTTGGTATTTTTGGTTGAGTGGCGGCGGGGTGCGGTCTGAACTTCAGGCTGAAACGCCTCTCCGTATCGGCCACGCCATGGCCGGTCAGCCGCATCGTACACTGGTGATGGAGGTTTCCATGCTTCCTTCTTGAGGTGAGGTAGCAACCTGCGTTTTGGGTAACTCTTGGAGGGGCGCTCGAGTTCGAATTCCTCGGCCGCGAGGACTTCGGTCCATCTATCTGCTAGCAAGTCTTGATCAGCTTGAAGCTGTTGTTGCTTTTTCTTTAGGCTATTTGCTGTGGCCATAAGCCGGCGCTTGAAGCGCTCCTGCTCAACGGGATCCTCAGGCACGATAAATTCTTCGTCGCCGAAGCTTGCCTCGTCTTCGGAGAGAGGCACGTAATTGTCCTCCGGTTCTCCATCTACTGCCTGCTCTGGAGGGCTAGCTTGCTCATCTTCCGGCTCAACATCGTGCTGGAGGGGATTGTGGTTTTCTTCGGCACTATCCGGAGTGTTATTGTCTCCTGTGCCGGTATCACTACTTTTGCTGTGGCGGGACTTAGAGCGGCACCGCTGACGTCGGTGCTTTGGTTGTTTTTGGAGGGGTCATCCTCCGTTGTCCCGTCGCCATTGCCTTCTTTGGGGGTATCCACCATGTATATATCATATGATGAGGTGGCAGTCCAGCGCCCTGTGGGCGGTGGTTCCTGTTCATCTCCTGCATCGTCGTCCATACCATTGATGTCTTCGGAGTCGAAGTCGAGCATATCGGTTAAATCATCGATAGTGGCTACAAAGTGGGTGATGGGTGGGCAACGAATTTCTTCATCGTCTGCATCCCCTTCTAGCCGGACATAGTTCGGCCAAGGTTCTCCTGACAAGGAGAGAGACCTTAATGAATTTAGCACATCGCCGAAAGGTGAGTGCTGAAAGATATCCGCGGAGGTGAATGCTACCTCTTGAGCACTACGTTAGTTTTCCCCGAAGAGGAAGGGACGATGCAGCAAAGTAGCATAAGTATTTCCCTCATTTTTTGAGAACCAAGGTATCAATCAAGTAGAAGGCTATGTGCAAGTCCCTCGTACCTGCACAAAACAAATAAATCCTCGCAACCAACGCGAATAGGGGTTGTCAATCCCTACACAGCCACTTACAAGAGTGAGATCTGATAGATATGATAAGATAATTTTTTTGGTATTTTTGTGATAAAGATGCAAAGTAAAATAAAGGCAAAGTAAAAAAGCAAAGGAAATAACTAAGTAGTAGGAGATTAATATGATGAAGATAGACCCAGGGGCCAGAGGTTTCACTAGTGGCTTCTCTCGAGAGCATAAGTATTCTACAGTGCGTGAACAAATTACTGTTGAGCAATTGACAGACTTGAGCATAGTTATGAGAATATCTAGGTATGATCATGTATATAGGCATCACGTCCGAGACAAGTAGACCAACTCCTGCCTGCATCTACTACTATTACTCCACTCATCGACCGCTATCCAGCTTGCATCTAGAGTATTAAGTTAAAAGCAGAGTAACGCCTTAAGCAAGCTGACATGATGTAGAGGGATAGACTCATGCAATATGATGAAAACCCCATCTTGTTATCCTCGATGGCAACAATACAATATGTGCCTTGATGCCCCTACTATCATTGGGAAAGGACACCGCAAGATTGAACCCAAAGCTAAGCTCTTCTCCGATTGCAAGAAGGATCAATCTAGTAGGCCAAACCAAACTGATAATTCGAAGAGACTTGCAAACATAACCAACCATACATAAAAAAATCAGAGGAGATTCAAATATTGTTCATAGATAAACTTGATCACAAACCCACAATTCATCGGTCTCAACAAACACACCGCAAAAAGAAGATTACATCGGATAGTTCTCCACAAGAGAGGGGGATAACATTTTATTGAGATCCAAAAAGAGAGAAGAAGCCATCTAGCTACTAACTATGGACCCGTAGGTCTAAGGTAAACTACTCACACTTCATTGGAGGGGCTATGGTGTTGATGTAGAAGCCCTCTGTGATCGATGCCCCCTCCGGCGGAGCTCCGGAAGAGGCCCCAAGATGGGATCTCGTGGATACGGAAAGTTGCAGTGGTGGAATTAGGTTTTTGGCTCCGTATCTGATCGTTTGGGGATACGTAGGTATATATAGGAGGAAGGAGTACGTCGATGGAGCAACAGGGGGCCCACGAGGGTGGAGGGCGCGCTCG
>NC_041384.1:158540595-158606983 GCF_002162155.2 Triticum dicoccoides | reverse complement strand
CCCTACCTCGTGGCCTCCTCTTATGTGCCTTGACATAGGGTCCAAGTCTCCCGGGTCTTGTTCGTTGAGAAAATCACGTTCCTGAAGGTTTCATTCCATTTGGACTCCGTTTGATATTCCTTTTCTTCGAAACCCTAAAACAGGCAAAAAACAGCAATTCTGGGCTGGGCCTCCCATTAATAGGTTAGTCCCAAAAATAATATAAAAGTGGATAATAAAGCCCAATAATGTCCAAAACAATAGATAATATAGCATGGAGCAATCAAAAATTATAGATACGTTGGAGATGTATCAAGCATCCCCAAGCTTAATTCCTGCTCGTCCTCGAGTAGGTAAATGATAAAAACAGAATTTTTGATGCGGAGTGCTACTTGGCATAATTTTAATGTAATTCTTCTTAATTGTGGTATGAATATTCAGATCCAAAAGATTCAAGACAAAAGTTTAATATTGACATAAAAATAATAATACTTCAAGCATACTAACAAAGCAATTATGTCTTCTCAAAATAACATGGACAAAGAAAGTTATCCCTACAAAATCATATAGTCTGTCTATGCTCCATCTTCACCACACAAAATATTTAAATCATGCACAACCCCGATGACAAGCCAAGAAATTGTTTCATACTTTTGACATTCTATAACTTTTTCAATCTTCACGCAATACATGAGCGTGAGCCATGGATATAGCACTATAGGTGGAATAGAATGGTGGTTGTGGAGAAGACAAAAAGGGAGAAGATAGTCTCACATCAACTAGGCATATCAACGGGCTATGGAGATGCCCATCAATAGATATCAATGTGAGTGAGTAGGGATTGCCATGCAACGGATGCACTAGAGGTATAAGTATATGAAAGCCCAAAAAGAAACTAAGTGGGTGTGCATCTAACTTGCTTGCTCATGAAGACCTAGGGCATTTTGAGGAAGCCCATCATTGGAATATACAAGCCAAGTTCTATAATGAAACATTCCCACTAGTAAATGAAAGTGATAACATGAGAGACTCTCTACTATGAATATCATGGTGCTACTTTGAAGCACAAGTGTGGTAAAAGGATAGTAACATTGTCCCTTCTCTCTTTTTCTCTCATTTTTTCATTTGGGCCTTTTCTCTTTTTTTATGGCCTCTTTTCTTTATTTTTTTTATTTTTCGTCCAGAGTCTCATCCCGACTTGTGGGGGAATCATAGTCTCCATCATCCTTTCCTCACTGGGACAATGCTCTAATAATGATGATCATCACACTTTTATTTTTCTTACAACTCAACAATTACAACTCGATACTTAGAAAAAAATATGACTCTATATGAATGCCTCCGGCGGTGTATCGGGATATGCAATGAATCAAGAGTGACATGTATGAAAGAATTATGAATGGTGGCTTTGCCACAAATACGATGTTAACTACATGATCATGCTAAGCAATATGACAATGATGGAGTGGAACGGTGGAAAGTTGCATGGCAATATATCTCGGAATGGCTATGGAAATGCCATAATAGGTAGGTATGGTGGCTGTTTTGAGGAAGGTATATGGTGGGTGTATGATACCGGCGAAAGGTGCGCGGTATTAGAGAGGCTAGCAAAGGTTGAAGGGTGAGAGTGCGTATAATCCATGGACTCAACATTAGTCATAAAGAACTCATATACTTACTGCAAAAATCTACAAGTTATCAAAGCAAAGTATTACGCGCATGCTCCTAGGGGGATAGATTGGTAGGAAAAGACCATCGCTCGTCCCCGACCGCCACTCATAAGGAAGACAATCAACAAATAAATCATGCTCCGACTTCATCACATAACGGTTCACCATACGTGCATGCTACAGGAATCACAAGCTTCAACACAAGTATTTCTCAAATTCACAACTACTCAACTAGCACAACTTTAATATCACCATCTTTACATCTCAAAACAATTATCAAGCATCAAACTTCTCATCATATTCAGCACACTCATAAGAAAGTTTTATTATTAATCTTGTATACCAAGCATGTTAGGATTTAAAGCAAATTACATGCTATTAAGACTCTAAAAATAATTTAAGTGAAGCATGTGAGATCAATAGTTTCTATAAAACAAATCCACCACCGTGCTCTAAAAGATATAAGTGAAGTACTAGAGCAAAACTAGATAACTCAAAAGATATAAGCGAAGCGCGTAGAGTATTCTAACAAATTCCAAATCATGTATGGATCTCTCAAAAGGTGTGTACAGAAAGGATGATTGTGGTAAACTAAAAGGCAAATACTCAAATAATACAAGACGCTCCAAGCAAAACACATATCATGTGGTGAATAAAAATATAGCTCCAAGTAAAGTTACCGATAGAAGTAGACGAAAGAGGGGATGCCTTCCGGGGCATCCCCAAGCTTTGGCTTTTAGGTGTCCTTATATTATCTTGGGTGTGCCATGTGCATCCCCAATCTTAGGCTCTTGGTACTCCTTGTTCCATAATCCATCAAATCTTTACCCAAAACTTGAAACTTCACAACACAAAACTTAAAGTAGAAAGTCTCGTGAGCTCCGTTAGCGAAAGAAAATAAAAGACCAGTTCAAGGTACTGTAATGAACTCATTCTTTATTTATATTGGTATTATACCTACTGTATTCCAACTTCTCTATGGTTTATAAACTATTTTACTAGCCATAGATTCATCAAAATAAGCAAACAACACACGAAAAACAGAATCTGTCAAAAACAGAACAGTCTGTAGTAATCTGTAGCTAGTGCAAGATCTGGAACCCCAAAAATTCTGAAATAAATTGCTGGACGTGAGGAATTTATCTTTTAATCATCTGAAAAAATAATTAACTAAATAGCACTCTCCAAATAAAAATGACAGCAGTTCTCGTGAGCGGTAAAGTTTCTGTTTTTTACAGCAAGTTCAACAATACTTTCCCCAAGTCTTCCCAACGGTTCTACTTGGCACAAACACTAATTAAACACAAAAAACACAACCAAAACAGAGGCTAGATAAATTATTTATTACTAAACAGGAGCAAAAAGCAAGGAATACAAATAAAATTGTGTTGCCTCCCAACAAGCGCTATCGTTTAACGCCCCTAGCTAGGCATAACAAGCAAGAATAGATCTAGGTATTGCCATCTTTGGTAGGCAATCCATAAGTGGCTCTCATAATATATTCATAAGGTAATTTAATTTTCTTTCTAGGAAAGTGTTCCATGCCTTTCCTTAATGGAAATTGGAATCTAATATTTCCTTCCTTCATATCAATAATTGCACCAATCGTTCTAAGGAAAGGTCTACCAAGAATAATAGGACATGAAGGATTGCAATCTATGTCAAGAACAATAAAATCTATGTCACGACCGGGTTTTCCGGGTAATAAATTTCCAGAAAAGACCGTCGTGCTCATCAGCCCCAGGATTACTGTTAGCTGATGAGCCTCCAACTGGATACAGAAATTCCAAGCAAAAATACAAAATATGTAGTACAAGACCATTCTGGCCAGTGAGTACAACAAATGGTTTCTAGTGGTTGATGGCGGAAGCGGGTTGTGAAACATCAGTGTCTATGGGACACCATTTCCCACGGGAACAGCTGACCAGGTTAATTCCTATCTTCGCGAGGCTGCTATCTCCATTGAGTGGGTTCAGGGGCTGGCATCACGTCGCTCCTCTCCGTGGAAGAAAATCTGGCCAAGACAATAGCCAGGGACAAGCCAGTGAGTACTTTGAATGTACTCGCAAACATTATGAACACAGGTATAATATAACCATGATGTGCTAAAAATATTATAAGCTCATGACGTCAGTCACAATGAAACTCAGATGCGTGCAAGCAAGTTATTTATAAAAATGCAATAACATGGTAGTATAAAAATTTATGAAACAAATAGCAAGCAATGCCACAGTCGGGCGTCTTAGCGACACCACATAAAGGGCTTTAAAAGAAATGCCACAGTTGGGCGTCTGAGCGACACCACATAAAGGGCTTTAAAAGAAATGCCACAGTCGGGCGTCTGAGCGACACCACATAAAGGGCTTTAAAAGAAATGCCACAGTCGGGCGTCTGAGCGACACCACATAAAGGGTTTTAAAAGAAATGCCATAGTCGGGCGTCTGAGCGACACCACATAAAGGGCTTTAAAAGAAATAATCATAATGAATATCCCGGAGGTAGAACCATCCCAGAGATACTCGGTAATAACAATAATATCACGAGTTAGTCAACAATAATAATAGTCATAGATATCACAAGTCACGAGTAGTAATTCCATTTCTGGTTAACCGTTTCACCTCCGAAGACCGACACTAAGACCGATACCTGACCCATCCCAGACTGTAATCCTTAACCATGGACATGGCTATTCGAATAGGTTTAATATCTCTGCAGAGAGTGTACTCTTTACCCACGAGTAACGGATTCCTTTAGTCCATCGGACTAATTCCGTCTACGGTCTTTTAATTGCAACACACCTGACTTGCACACACCAGCTTTCACTCGTGTCTGGAATCACCCATGACACCTGTTAAGCAAAACTCTAAGTGGGGAGGCTACAACCTCGCGTAGCATGGGATCAAATTTCTATCGCGCGCTCTAAGGGGTGCCCCCCTCTCGGTCCCAACCGGATACACCCATGCCCCCAGACCAGGTGGCATGCCTACCGGCTACAACCGGTATCTTCCACCATGGCCTCTCTGTACGGTGTGTGCCAAGACAAGGGTTAACAACTTACAGAACCATACCCCACCTACTGTAGGGACCAGTGGCAGTACGAAAACAAGTATGGGGGTTACCGGAACAAGACTCGATCTATGGCCGACTCAGGAGGCTTATGAGTTCCCTGCATGACATGTATAACAAATATATTCCAACCGAAGAAATCACCACTCAATGTACCTTACCATGCCATGCTGGACATAACCGTCCTGACGGGGACCGGTGACAAGCTCACGCCTACCCAAGGCCGAGGCTTTCCCGGATTCCTTTCCGGCATGCATGCAAGGCACATGAGGAGGATTACCATCACAATAATATTCATTTCCAACAGCAAGGAAATCACTGATATGCTTCCATGCAAATGATCATGTCACATGAAATAACAAGTCCTCCGAAGTAAGGTGGTGTTATAAACGTGTCAAATAACACACCACAAACATTATGCCAGGGTTCAGAATGCTTGCCTTCATGGTGTGGAGAGGTGGGGGTGCTCTCCAAAATTTTTGAAAGCTTCTTTCTCTCCCAAAAATCCTATTTTCAAGAATATGCAAATAACACCTATTTCAAAAACAGTACAAAAAAGTTGTTTGGAAAATATTCAAATAAATCTAAAAATAAACTAGACAATATTTGAGAGATGTAGGAAAAAGAATTAATTCATTTGGAGTTATATTTAAAAAGTTATAGCCAGTCAAAGTTCTGGTCAAATCTGTTATTTAAATTAAAACAGAAAAGAAAACGTTTCGGAGGGGAATACGCTTTCGGAGCGGGGAAAACGTACTAGGCGGATTACGTCTTCACTTAATCCCACGTGGACAGGCACGGGGTCGCTGACAGTGGGTCCAGGGGGCCCACTAGTCAGGTTTGACTAGTCTCTTTCCCTCTCCTTCCTCTGTCCCGAGCGGAGGCGGAGCTCCGGCGATTGTCGCCGGCGACTGGCGGCTCCTCGCGGGGCCCTGAGGGCGGGGATGGATCCGCCACTCCAGTGCGGTCCTCCCGGTGGTCGCAGGGTAGCTGGAGGTGGAGGGAGCTGCCGGCGGCGAGCTCCGCGGCGGAGGAAAGCTTCGGTGGCGAAGTGACATTGTGGCGGCGAGGGTTCCCGATCAAAATCAAGTAGTGGGAAAGGTTCATGGGAGGATGAGGAAGTTCCTGGCAAAGAGAACGGAGAGGGGGAGGTACTGGAGGTGTCGTATTAGCCGGGGCGGTGGCGGCGGCCGGAGTTGCCGGAGATGAGAAAGGAGGCCTCCCCGGGTCGAATGCGAGGCAGGGGAGCGCCATGGGGGTAGCATAAGGTCGCATGCGTGCTCGGGTAAGCTCGGGGGGGGGGTCCATTTATAGCACGCCAAGGTCGGTTCCGCGGTGGTGGGGATAAGCTCTCCGGCGAACCGTCTCTCTGTAGCTAGGGCGACGTGGCGGCGACGAACGCTAGCGGACACCCGTGTGGATGAGCTCGGGCTGTGCCGGGGCCAGGTGGCGAGCCGGGGTGGCTTGGGCGGCGCTGAATGGAGCAGGGGCTGTCGGCGGCGGCGCCGGCTAGCTCTTGGCCTGCCGGGCATGGCGGGGGCTGCTTGGCGCGTTGCGGTGAGAAGGGTAGCGCGTGGCGAGGTGCTGCAGAGCGAGCCAAAACCGTGGGGGCCAGCGTGTCGGCTCGTGGGCGCAGCTGCAATATGCGCGCTCTGGGCGTGCCCAGAGCACGCCGACCATCTGTTCGGTGAAATGCCCTGGCCTGCTAGATGGCTTGGTTGGAGCTGAGGATTTGCAGTTCTAGGCTATGGCTTGCAAGGGGATCAGTAGACAAGCTGGTTTGGTCAGGAGATCAGGTTCACAGTGCAAACCAAAATTTCATGCCAAAACAGATCATGCCCATATGATGTTTGACAAAATGCTAAGGTCACTTAGGCATTTCTTGGAGTGGCCAAAATCTCCAAATCAGTGTCTCTGTGGATGAAAGAGAGGGTGGTGATGTTAGTTGGTGAAATGCACAAACTTGTTAGTGCAAGTCTAGCAGAATTTCAATTCTGGACAGGAAATAAATGGCATTATTTCATGAACCAAAATTAATCCAATGGGTGCATGCTCCTGGACTTAAGGGTTTGGCAAGGGGGACTACCAGTAGAAAAGTAATCATGGATAAAGGAGCAATTAAAATGGTGGTTGCTGTACAAATCATCAAGTTGGTCCAGAATGGAAATGAGGTTGATTCACTCAATATTTTCAAAGAACAACCCTGGATTTTTGCACAAAATGGAATAATATGCTCCTACTGACCTCCCCTAATTTTGGTAGAAGTTTTAAAGAAATATATAAAAGGGTTGTAGTGCAAAATGCACTCTGGACCAGAGAAGAAAAACTGAGTGTAGGGCTCAAAATATTTCATGAATGAAATATATTTTTGCATAAAAGTGATTTAAAAACATCACATGACATCTCCAAATTTTTGTGGAAATTTTAAGTGAATCTATCAAATGGTTGTAGTTCAAATATGGCCATATAACCTTGAAAAACTATTTTCAAGAAGGTAAAGATCAAGCAATTAAATTAGTTAATTAGTTATACTGATAAAAGGAAAGTTTTTCTTGAGAGGTTAAATAAGTCCAATAACATATTTGAAAAGTTTTCTCTTTGGGAAAAACTCATCATAACAGGGAAGGAAATGATTTAAAAATCAAAATGGAGCTCAGAAATCCAGAGTTTTAATTCCTAGCAAAATTTTAATTTAATAAAACAAGGCCAAATTTTTGGGGTGTCACAATCTACGGGCACATAATTCCTATTTGCAACAATAAGAACATCATTAATTATTCCCATAGGTTTCTTAATAGTGGAATCCGCAAGGTGCAAGTTTAGAGAGCAATCATCAAAATCACGGAAACCTAACAAATCACACAAAGTATTTGGAATCGTGGAAACACTAGCACCCAAATAACATAAAGCATAGCATTCATGATCTTTAATTTTAATTTTTATAGTTGGTTCCCACTCATCATAAAGTTTTCTAGGGATAGAAACTTCCAATTCAAGTTTTTCTTCATAAGATTGCATCAAGGCATCAACAATATGTTTAGTAAACGCTTTATTTTGACTATAAGCGTGAGGAGAATTTAGCACGGATTGCAACAAGGAAATACAATCAATCAAATAGCAATTGTCTTAGTTAAATTCCTTGAAATCCATGATAGTGGGTTTAGCAACATCTAGGGTTTTAATTTATTCAATCCCACTTTTATCAATTTTAGCATCAAGATTAACAAATTCCGAATTCTTGGAATGCCTTCTAGGTAAAGGTGGATCATATTCAGTCCCATCATTATCAAGATTCATATTGCAAAACAAAGATTTAATAGGGGACACATCAGTAACTTTTAGATCTTCGTCTTTATTTTCATAGGAACTAGAAGAACATACTCTTATAAAGGCATCTTTCTTAGCATGCATCCTAGCGGTTCTTTCTTTGCACTCGTCAATGGAAATTCTCATGGCTTTCAGAGACTCATTGATATCATGCTTAGGTGGAATAGGTCTAAGTTTCAAAGAATCAACATCAAGAGCAATTCTATCAACGTTCCTAGCCAAATCATCAATCTTAAGCAATTTTTCTTCAATCAAAGCATTGAAATTCTTTTGCGAAGTAATAAATTCTTTAATATTAAATTCAAAATAAGAGGGCATCTTATTATAATTTCCATAAGAATTGTTGTAGGAATTACCATAATTATTAGTGGGATTACTAGGATAGGGCCTAGGGTTGAAATTTCCTCTATACGCGTTGTTACCAAAATTGTTCCTACCAACAAAATTCACATCCATAGATTCATTATTATTCTCAATCAAAGTAGACAAGGGCATATCATTAGGATCAGAAGAAACACTCTTATTAGCAAATAATTTCATAAGTTCATCCATCTTTCCACTCAAAACATTAATTTCTTCTATCGCATGCATCTTTTTATTAGTAGATCTTTCAATATGCCATTGAGAATATTTAACCATAATATTATCTAGGAGTTTAGTAGCTTCTCCTAAAGCGATTTCCATAAAAGTGCCTCCTGCGGCCGGATCTAAAAGATTTCTAGAAGCAAAATTCAATCCGGCATAAATTTTTTGTATAATCATCCACAATTTAAACCATGAGTAGGGCAATTACGTATCATTAGTTTCATTATCTCCCAAGCTTGTGCAACATGTTCATGATCAAGTTTCTTAAAATTCATAATATCGTTTCTAATAGAGATGATCTTAGTGGGAGGAAAATACTTAGAGAAAAAGCATCTTTGCACTTGTTCCATGAATAAATACTATTTTTAGGCAAAGACGAAAACCAAGCTTTAGCATGATCTCAAAGCGAAAAAGGAAATAGCTTCAATTTAACAATATCATTATCCATATCTTTCTTCTTTTGCATGTCACACAAATCAATGAAGCTATTTAGATGGGTAGCGGCATCTTCACTAGGAAGGCCGGAAAACGGATCTTTCATGACAAGATTCAGCAAAGCGGTATTAATTTCACAAGATTCAGCATCGGTAAGAGGAGCAATCGGAGTGCTAATAAAATAATTGTTGTTGGTATTGGTGAAGTCACACAATTTAGTATTATCTTGAGCCATCCTGACAAGCAAGCAAACTAACACACAAGCAAACAAAAAGCAAGTGGGCAAAAAGAGGCAAATAGAGAAAGAGAGGGAGGATAGAGAGAGAGAGGGAGAATAAAATGGCAAGGGTGAAGTGGGGGAGGGGAAAATGAGAGGCAAATGGCAAATAATGTAATGCAAGAGATAAGAGTATGTGATGGGTACTTGGTATGTTGACTTTTGCATAGACCTCCCCGGCAACGGCGCCAGAAATCCTTCTTGCTACCTCTTGAGCACTGCGTTGGTTTTCCCCGTAGAGGAAGGGATGATGTAGCAAAGTAGCGTAAGTATTTCCCTCAGTTTTTGAGAACCAAGGAATCAATCCAGTCGGAGGCTACACGCAAGTCCCTCGTACCTGCACAAAACAAATAAATCCTCGCTACCAACGCGAATAGGGGTTGTCAATCCCTACACGACCACTTACAAGAGTGAGATCTGATAGATTTGTCAATCCCTACACGACCACTTACAAGAGTGAGATCTGATAGATATGATAAGATAACATTTTTGGTATTTTTGTGATAAAGATGCAAAGTAAAATAAAGGCAAAGTAAAAAGCAAAGGAAATATAGGTTTCACTAGTGGCTTCTCTCGAGAGCATAAGTATTCTACGGTGGGTGAACAAATTAATGTTGAGCAATTGACGGAATTAAGCATAGTTATGAGAATATCTAGGTATGATCTTGTATATTGGCATCACGTCCAAGACAAGTAGACCGACTCCTGCCTGCATCTACTACTATTACTCCACTCATCGACCGCTATCCAGCATGCATCTAGAGTATTAAGTTAAAAACAGAGTAACGCCTTAAGCAAGATGACATGATGTAGAGGGATAGACTCATGCAATATGATGAAAACCCCATCTTGTTATCCTCGATGGCAACAATACAATACGTGCCTTGCTGCTCCTACTGTCACTGGGAAAGGACACCGCAAGATTGAACCCAAAGCTAAGCACTTCTCCCATTGCAAGAAAGATCAATCTAGTAGGCCAAACCAAACTGATAATTCGAAGAGACTTGCAAAGATAACCAATCATACATAAACGAATGCATAGGAGATTCAAATATTGTTCATAGATAAACTTGATCATAAACCCACAATTCATCGGTCTCAAAAAACACACTGCAGAAAGAAGATTACATCGGATAGTTCTCCACAAGAGAGGGGGAGAACATTGTATTGAGATCCAAAAAGAGAGAAGAAGCCATCTAGCTACTAACTATGGACCCGTAGGTTTGAGGTAAATTAGTCACACTTCATTGGAGGGGCTATGGCGTTGATGTAGAAGCCCTCCGTGATCGATGCCCCCTCCGGCGGAGCTCCGGAATAGGCCCCAAGATGGGATCTCGTGGATACAGAAAGTTGCGGTGGTGAAATTAGGTTTTTGGCTTCGTATCTGATCGTTTGGGGATACGTAGGTATATATAGGAGGAAGGAGTACGTCGGTGGAGCAACAGGGGGCCCACGAGGGTGGAGGGCGCGCCTGGGGGGTAGGCGCGCCCCCTACCTCGTGGCCTCCTCTTTTGTGGCTTGACGTAGGGTCCAAGTCTCTCGGGTCTTGTTCATTGAGAAAATCACGTTCCCGAAGGTTTCATTCTGTTTGGACTCCGTTTGATATTCCTTTTCTTTGAAACCCTAAAACAGGCAAAAAAACAACAATTCTGGGCTGGGCCTCCAGTTAATAGGTTAGTCCCAAAAATAATATAAAAGTGGATAATAATGCCCAATAATGTCCAAAACAGTAGATAATATAGCATGGAGCAGTAAAAAATTATAGATACATTGGAGACGTATCAGTGAATTCCATGATCGTCGCCCAGTCGGATTCGATGGGCACGGATGTAAGCACTCGGAGTTCGTGGCCGGAGATGAATCCAGTGGTTCGGCAACACGGCTCTCGTAAGGAGTGAAGTCAGTATCCGGATCTACCGCCACTGAGGGTGCGGCCTCCATGTCGGGGTGTATGCCTCCGCTCTCGGATGGCGTGATTTGCTCCGGATTGACGGCTGGAGTAATTGCAGATGCGATCTCCCGAATATTGTCCGGTGGTAGAGTTTCGTCATGCTTGTGGTGACTATGCGGTGCACCTGACATGGACTCGAATCCGTCGAAGATCAAGTCTCCGCGGATGTCGGTAGTGTAGTTTAAGTTTCCGAACCTGACCTGATGGCCAGGGGCATAGCTCTCGATCTGCTCCAGATGGCCAAGCGAATTGGCCCGCAGTGTGAAGCCGCCGAATACGAAGATCTGTACGGGGAGGAAAACCTCACCCTGGACCACATCGTTACCTATGATCGAAGGAGCCATCAAACATTGTGATGAGGACACAGTGGAACTCTCAATGAAAGCATCGATGTCGGTGTCAAAACCGGCGGATCTCAGGTAGGGGTCCCGAACTGTGCGTCTAAGGCGGATGGTAACAGGAGGCCAGGGACACGATGTTTACCCAGGTTCGGACCCTCTTGATGGAGGTAATACCCTACGTCGTGCTTGATTGTTCTTGATGATATGAGTATTACAAGAGTTGATCGACCACGAGATCGTAGAGGCTAAATCCTAGAAGCTAGCCTATGGTATGATTGTATGTTGTCCTACGGACTAAACCCTCCGGTTTATATAGACACCGGAGGGGGCTAGTGTTACACAGAGTCGGTTACAAGGGAGGAAATCTACATATCCGTATTGCCAAGCTTGCCTTCCACGCCAAGGAAAGTCCCATCCGGACACGGGATGAAGTCTTCAATCTTGTATCTTCATAGTCCAACAGTCCGGCCAAAGGATATAGTCCGACTGTTCGGAGACCCCCTAATCCAGGACTCCCTCAGCTGCGCCGTAGGAGCCGCTTTTGCCTGTCCTTTCCTTTCCTACTGCATTACAAGAAACAAGTATGGGGCCCTGCGAGGGCGTGTAATGAACCGTAGTGCTTATGTTGCTTTTGTGCTATGTTTACTGTTCCTGTGTTGTGTTATGGCGTTTGTGCTTCATGTAGGCATAGAGGGATAACTTAGCTGGATGCGCCCAGGGTAGTTTCCTGTCTCGTGAGGGCGCGCCCTCTGTCACCTGGTGAGCCCTCCTTGTTACTGGCTCGGGAGCCTTGACCTCGGGAGGTGTCACAGAGCTGCAAAAATTGTTAGGACATCCGTCGGGTGCCTTATCCTTCCTTGCGTGAGGCCTCATGATCATGGCATGGTGCACCACGTCGTGGTACCCGTGGGGCATGAACTTAGAGGAGTGCGCCAACCGCGAGCTCTCGAGGGTGCATCGTGAATGTCAGGGGAACTGAAGCTCTAGAGCGACAAGGCTTTGGCAAGGCGTATCCATGGCTTAGGTTAGCCCAGCGCACGCACACACCTACCCAGCCCCCGCGTGAGGCACGCGAGGGAGAGCGTCGGGCAACTGCCGCCCTCCCTGACGCGAAACAAAGAACCGAGCGAAGAAGTAGAGAAAGGAAAGGGTTCAACCGAGCAAACGAGAAACGCCAGAACTTAAAATTCCATTAAAAAAGTTGCAAACCAACTACAGAAAGCAAATGAACAGTCGTGTCCGGCACCTAGTCTAGTCTTCTCACTAGCGCGGAGCTAAGTGCTGCCACTAGGACATGGGAGGGAGCCCCCGAGGCCCAAGGGCGGTGAGGGAGTCCTGGACTAAGGGGTCCTCGGGCGTCTGGCCTGTTGGACGTGGGTCGGACTATTGGGCCATGAAGATACAAGATAGAAGACTTTCTCCCGTGTCCGGATAGGACTCTTCTTTGTGTTGATGGCAAGCTAGGCAGCCAGATGTACTATTTCCTTTCTATGTAACCGACTTTGTACAACCCTAGCTCCCTCCGGTGTCTATATAAACCAGAGGGCTTAGTCTGTAGGGACAATCATAATCACATAGGCTAGACTTCTAGGGTTTTAGCCATTACGATCTCGTGGTAGATCAACTCTTGTAATACTCATATTCATCAAGATCAATCAAGCAGGAAGTAGGGTATTACCTCCATAGAGAGAGCCCGAACCTGGGTAAACATTGTGTCCCCTGTCTCCTGTTACCATCAACCTCCGACGCATAGTTCGGGACCCCCTACTCGAGATCCGCCGGTTTTGACACCGACATTCGTGCGTTCATTGAGAGTTCCACTGTGACGTCAAAGTCAGAGTTGATGGCTCGCCTTGTGATCAAGGACAATATCACCGCCGGACGAGCTCTGGCCTCAGGCCAAACCCTCCGGCTGGGTGGCTTTATCATGACCGCCCGTTCGGCCGGTGAGCCGATGATGAATTCTCGAGTCATCAAAAATTGCCTCCGAGTCGACTCTGAATACTCCAAACAAATGGATCCAACAGAATTGTCACCCTTGAATGAACTCCTGGATCGCATCGCCGCCTTAGGGGTCGCTACAGACTAAGATCAGATTAGGCTTAAACCCGATCAGAGAGAAATCAAATCTCCATCGGTCACCCACTAGATAGCGGTACTAGAGGAGCAAAGCAACAACTCTCCCTCGATACTGAGGATGAACTATGTTCAGATCTCCGGGTTCGAAGAGTCGGATACCTGTCCGCGGAATGACATACCTTGTCCTCCGAACCCGGAATCAGACGGTAGAACTTAGAAATCGGTCGATCTCCCGGAGCCCGGACTATTAAGCTCAGAAATTTTTCAAACTCCGGATCCCAAATTTGGTTAGGGTTCGGATTTAAATCCACCCACCCACCCAGATATGCACAACCTCACGTGCATAAAGCAGCAGTCTTAGGAAGCAGTCCATCACTTTTGGGCTAGATTCCTCCTTGTCAAACACAAGATTAAAGATTGCTGTGACGAAGACACCATCTCAGCATTATGCAATAATTGCACGGACGAAGAAATCCTCAATGCCATCAACCACCATCACATATCACACTTCACTGACTTGGCAACCATAGTACAGAAGTACTGCGCAATGAAAAGCGGCTGGAAAGCTCAGGCAGCTCGTTGGGAACCACCGGTTTCCACTCAACCCCTCGTCCGGACAAAAAGGATGCACCCTCGCGGGGCGCCCGACCAAATAGTAAAGAAATCAAAACCCATTACGGGACGCGGAACCGTTCTGGAAGGATGGCTCGATAGGCCATGCAAAATACACACAACACCGGATGCCATACCAACCCACAGCCTTAGAGCATGTTGGATACTTCGGCAAGTGGCCAAGAGCGGCGAGGATATCCTCACCAAAAACACCGCGGAGAAACTCCCCTCGGAAAACGACGACCATAGAGTATTGACAGTCTTCGAGACTTTCACTTCAAACAATCGGTGCAAGAGAGCACTCCACGACACAGCCATAACTTTCAATGCCAGTGACAAACCAAAAATCCGGTCAGTCCAGGCACTAGCCGCCTTGGTCCTCAATCCAATCGTGGATGGCTTTCGACTCACCAAAGTGCTCATGGACGGCGACAGCGGATTGAACCTCATCTACGAGGATACACTCATCAAAATGGAAATAGATAGAAACCGTATCGAGCAAAGTAGCATGACCTTCCGAGGAATCATTCCCAGTCAGGAGGCACGATGCGCGGGAAAAATTACACTTGACGTGGTATTCAGCACACCGGAGAACTATCGGTCCGAAGAGATAACCTTCCAAGTGGCCCCTTTCAACAGTGGATACCACACCCTATTGGGGCGAGACGCATTCACACGCTTTCAGGCCATACCTCATTACGGGTATATGAAAGCTCAAGATGCCCGAGCCCAACGGTATTATCACTCTCGCTAGTGATCCGGATATAGCCCTCCGCGTTGAAAACAAAACAACATCCCTGTCCCTCGAGGCACTATCTAAGGCCCTTGCGGCCGAAGAGTTAACCGCGCTACGCTTGACGGTGAATAGGGACGACATACTCCTTGACAAGCACCCCAAATCCACCTCCTTCAAACCAGCAGACGAAATAGTCAAATTTCAAGTCCACCCGACAGAACAAATGAAGACAACGTCCATCGGGGCATAGCTGGACCCAATGGTAGACGCCGCACTACGAGCGTTCCTACGCGAGATTTGGGACATATTCAACTGGCACCCTTCTGATATGCCAGGAATCCCATGCAGGTTGGCCGAGCACAACCTCAATATATTGAAGGATTATAAGCCGGTCAAGAAAACCCGGCGGTGCTTTGCCGAAACCAAACAACAAGCTATGGGGGAGGAGCTAGCCAAGTTGATTGAGGCCGGATTCATCGGAGAAATAAAACACCCGGACTGGCTAGCAAACCTGGTGATGGTGCCAAAGAAGGATAAATCCTGACGCATGTGCGTCGATTTCAAAGACCTTAACAAAGCTTGCCCTAAGGATCCCTTCCCCCTCCTCCACATCGATCAGATCATCGATGCTACTGCAGGACACGACTCACTATGTTTTCTCGACGCGTATTCTGGATACCATCAAATCAAAATGAAGGAGTCCGACCAAGCCGCAACGACATTCATTACACCATATGGGCCATTCTGCTTCAACACTATGCCCTTTGGGCTCAAAAATGCCAGGGCCACCTACCAACGCATGATTCAAACATGCCTGGAGAAACAAATCGGCAAGACAGTTGAAGCATATGTGGACGACGTCATCATCAAGACCAAGCATGTCGAGTCATTAATAGACGACCTACACCTCACATTCGACAACCTCCGGACATATGACATTAAGCTCAATCTAGAAAAATGTGTTTTCGGCGTTCCCTCTGGAAAAATACTAGGCTTCATTGCCTCCAGTAGAGGAATCGAAGCAAATCCAGCCAAAATCCGGGCTTTATCACAGTTGACCACACTAACAGACCTTAAACAAGTCCAAAAACTAGCCAGATGCATGGCAGCTTTAAGCCGCTTCATCTCCCAACTAGGAGAAAAAGCATTGCCACTTTATCGACTTCTCCGATGCACCGACCACTTTGAGTGGACGGATGCGGCAATGGCCAGATTGGAAGAAATAAAGGCTCTTTTAGCAAGCAACCCAATCCTGGCTGCGCCAAGCATCGGTGAACCTATGTTATTATACATCTCTACAACACACCATGTGGTGAGCGCAGTACTCGTTGTCGAGCGAGAGGAGGACGGACACAAATTCCTGCTCCAGAAGACAGTATACTATGTATCCACTGTCCTAAATCCATGCAAATCCCGATACCCTCATTATCAAAAGATAGCATATGCGGTCTTCATGGCATCCCGGAAGCTACGACACTATTTTCAAGAGTGCTCGATCACGGTGGCTTCCGAAGTTCCACTGAATGACATAATAAACAACCGCGACGCCATGGGCCGGATTGCCAAATGGGCCATTGAGCTCCTTCCATTCGACATAACATATAAGCTGCTCCAGGCCATCAAATCCCAAGTACTGGCAGACTTCGTCGCCGAATGGACAGAGGCCGAACTCCCTAAAGAGTACGGCACATATTCCAACTGGGTCATGCACTTCGATGGTTCCAAAATGCTGGCAGGCCTAGGGGCGGGCGTTGCCTTAACATCCCCCACTAGAGATACAATTCAGTACGTACTCCAAATATTATACACAGACTCCAAAAACGCAGCCGAATACGAGGCCTTATTACACGGTCTTTGGATGGCTACCTCCATGGGCATTCAGCACCTGGAAGTAGGCGAGGAGTCAAATCTCGCAATATCCCAGATAAATGGAGAATTCGATGCCAAAGATCCAAAGATGGCGGCCTATCGTAACGTCGTACTCAAAATGTCGGCTCGGTTCGAGGGGCTCGAGTTTCACCATGTGGCTCGAGAAAGTAATCAAGCGGCGGATGTTCTTGCTTGCGTCGGCGCCAAGCGTGACCCCGTCCCACCTAACATCTTTCTAGAAAAGGATTTTCAAGCCATCCGTGGTGTGGCAAGGGGAGAGTGGCAACAACAGTTCAGATCCGACAATAACCCCAGATTCCGAAAACATCGATATCATCGGAGGCTCAGCCATCGAAATAACACCATCGGCCCATCTCATCATGGTAGTCATTGCCCCATGGGCCAAACCCTTCTTGGCCTACCTTAATAGGCGAGAGCTCCTTGAGGATCAGAATGAGCCCGATGCATTGTTTGGCATTCGAAAGCCTACAAGGTCGACAAAGGAGAGCTCTACAAGAAAAGCACTACCGAATTACTTCATAGATGTATCTCCGAGGAACAGGGGCGGCAGCTCTTGGCTAAAATTCATGCCGGTCTCAGTGGTCACCACGCCACAGCTCGGGCCCTAGTAGGCAAGGCCTTCCGTACAGGTTTCTATTGGCCGACGGCTCGAGCAGATGCACAGGACGTTGTCCAACGTTGCGTCGGATGCCAGCTTTTCGCCAACCAAAGCCATATGCCACCCACTGCTCTACAGACAATCCCCATCACTTGGCCTTTCGCGGTCTGGGGGCTTGACATGGTCGGACCCCTTAAAGAAGGAATCCATAAGAAAAAGTATCTGCTGGTCATGGTGGATAAATTCACTAAGTGGATAGAGGCGAAACCAGTTAAAACAGCCGAGGCCGGACCAGTGATAGACTTCATCCGGCATTGTGCACCGTTATGGTGTTCCACACAGCATCATCACCGATAACGACTCCAATTTTACAGCCGATGAGGTGAAAGCCTAGTGTGCTAATGTAGGCATTAAGCTTGATTAGGCCTCCGTCTATCATCCGCAAACAAACGGTCAAGTCGAATGAGCCAATTGTCTTATTATGAGCGGCATCTAACCCAGACTAGTGAGGTCTTTGAAAGAATCAGACAAGCACTGGGTTGAGGAGCTCGACTCCGTACTCTGGGGGCTGTGGACCACGCCCAACCGCACTACTGGATATACACCTTTTTTCATGGTGTACAGCACAGAGGCTGTGTTACCCTGCGACATTATTCATGACTCACCTCGAGTGCGCATGTACGAAGAGAGAGAGAGAGAGAGAGGCCGAGCTTGATCGACTGGACATCTTAGATGACCTGGAGGAGGAGCGCGATGTTGCAAAAGCCCGTTCCACATTTTATCAACAGCAAGCCCGCGGATATCAAAGCAGAGAAGTGCAGGCCAAGACTTATAATGTTGGGGAACTCGTTCTATGCTTGCTGAAGAAGAAAAAGGACAAACTTAAGCCCAAGTGGGAGGGTCCTTTCATCATCGACGAAGTTCTCATGGGAGGAGCGTGCCTCCTGTGTGATGCATCAGACAATCACCTAGAGCCGAACCCCTGGAACGCAGCCAGACTTCAAAGATTCTATGCCTAGCACCGAACTCTTCATTCGTCTATTTCTCCTTGTTGTTTTCATTATTTTTCTCCTCTCTTTTCGCCTTTCCTTTTTTTCCCTTTTAGGCTTAAAGCTTTTGTGCAGCTAAAGCGTACACCTATGATGTACACATCCTTAAATGTGTACGCCCATTATACCCGGGGGCTTCTTGCATAGAAGCTTATTATTGTTATTTTTCGAGCATCAAGATCATCACATATGCATTTCTTCCTCATATGTACCTTTTCTTCGCCATTATATGCATCGATATGACTTAAGTTTTGGCCAAGCTGGGTTGCCTGGCTCCTGTGCTTATGCCCTACGTTCCTGTTAGTTTGGCTAGGGCATAAAGGGAGCACCTCTGTGATTGTTACTACCGGGTCATCCGGATGTGTACCTTAGACTGGGTGAAGCCGAAAGCTAGCGTTCTTAAGGGAATATTCGGTCGGCGGACTAAAGAAGTTTTTACATTTCTTTCACTATGAACCCCAGATGTTACTTATACTATGATCTTCTCAATCACAGCTCGGACATGCACATTAACGCATGTACACCCAGGGAAAGGAACCTTTAACGGAACTACTCTATCTTGAAGATGTTTCTTACAATCACAATGTAATATAACATAGCTAGCCGAATACAACTTGTCTGTTCAAGCAACTATGACCCCTATGCCTGGTTTCCACGCATACCCCGGTCTATTTTGCCGCTCAGGTATTCGGAAACACTCCACACCTTCGGGTCCGGAGGTCAAAGAGAAAAGGTCGGCCATGACAATCGTTTTACAATCTGACTAGGGACAAATATGTCCAGGAAATTACATAGTCACTTAGACTCAAAAATTTCCTCCTCTATACCGTCTAACAGGCTGTCTAGCTTACAATCCTGTTGGGAATATTTGGTGGCCACTTCTACTTGGTCATACACCAAATTAATGGGAATTTCTTTCCCATCTGACCCTAGAGGTCCGACCCGGGCCATATGATTTGGATCAAGCTTGGTATATCGTGTTTTTACCATGGCCCAGGCCTCTCACGCACCTTCCTGGCAGGCTGATATCTTCCATAATCGAATACGTCGTCGTGCTCCTTTGAACAGCTCCACGAGCTCCGCCATGACTCCTGGAGGAGAGGCAGATGGCCATAAAGCCTTGGCAACACTCTGCATTGCTTGCCGAACTCGCTCGTGCATCTAGAACATCTCTTGTACCAGGTCACCTTGAGATCCGGACATCTCCTCTTTGGGACGGCTAGTCAGCATACATGCAGACATAAATATGTCAGTTTCAGCCCTCGCCGATTTATAGGGAGGCAAATTTGAAGAGCATACTGAATATGATGCCTTGTAGCCTCCTATTCTCCTTGACAGCGCCAGCTAGCTGGGCTCGAACATCTTTCAGTTCTTCGCCCAGTTAGGTATGGGAATCCTGCAACTTATTATTCTCATCCCTGACCCGCGTCAGCACACGTTCGCCTGCCACATGTTGTCTTTTGGCCTCTTGTTCACCAGCCTGGGCTTCCTTCAGTTTCCCTCTCAGTTTCTCTACTGATTCTGTCAGCAGAAACATAGCAGTATTAATACAGCTGGTATTTGATTATACTTTTTTCTGATGGGTAGAAGCATTACCAGGAGGTGCCTCCCTGGATTTTCCAATTCGGCGGTAGCTGCAGTTAGCTGAGTCTGACACTTTGCCAGCTCTTGAGACAGCAGGCTATTCTTCTCCATAAGTGCCTGATTATACAATGATCCTTAAAACAGTTGTATCAACTGCTTTAAGTCTCAGGGGCTACTGGTATATAATTATTAAATCTACACTTACCCGCATATCTTTTAGATGCTAGTCCGTGGCTTTAGCAATTCCATCCTGAGCAGCTCGGATGTACGCATCGGCCGAGCTGAAGGCATCGAATGCCTCCTTTGAAAAGCCAGGGTAACAAAGAACGGCCCTCCGACGACGATGATTCATGGAGCTCTCCACTTCAGAGTTCGTGACGGACATATCGTCTGAATCCTATGCGAAAGGATAGTCCGTCGACACTCCCGTGTCAGCCCTCGTCCTCAGGGCAGGGTCTGGGACCTAACTAGTGGGCGCACGACCGGAAGGATCCCCGGACATAGTCCGGTGGACACTTTTCCTGATAGAATGCAGCGGATGACATCATGATTTGATGTGGCGACCAGGAGGCATATTTTTAAAAGAAAGTGTCGGTGTCAAAACCGGCGGATCTATAATGCGTGAACACTCTCACTTAGCCATAGAATTCTATAATTTTAAATTTCAGCGAAGCCCCTAATATTCGGAAGACCGAGTTCGGGGCGCTATCCACGCCTTGGCCGGATAGAGCCGGCTCCTCGCCCTAAGCGGCATAAGTCGCTAAGGACTCGAAAAACCTCTCGAACAGCGACCAGCTCTCGCTTCATCATGACAGTCAGTTTTAGCTTTCTCCACTAAGGTGCTCAACCCAGCTCAACCGGGGCACAATCGCAGTGGTTCTCCTAGTGCTACCTTAGCCGATATAGCGGAACGTAAGGCACCAAAACAAAGGAGCCTAGCAAACCCAACTATTGACCCAAGACATGATTCGGAGCCGATGCATATAATGCTATAAGTTTGGGGTGCCGCACTTGTTAAAGTGTTCGAACTTCTCACACCATATTGAGGGGTGCTAAAGCCCCTGGCGTATTTTGGCCGTACCAAAGTGTACGGGTGCAACATGTAGTTAAGGAACATATATGAATATAAAAAAGGTAATGCAAAAATAGACAAAAGCTATGCATTGTTTATTAAAGAGGGCTGCGATCAAAGCAGAACGATACAATTAATGTGATGAGCAAAAGGTTGGACTATTTAACATGTCCGCTCCAGGGGCAAGCTGCGGAATAATATGCGAAACAGGTATACTGCTCGTGATAGAGACCACCTGGGAGTTCCATAATGCGGCGTGGCTTGTCTGCTTCCCTGGTTCTTGCATCGTTTGTGCAGCAATTGAACTGCCAAACAGGCCTTCCGAAGAGTGGAGTCCTGAAAGTAAGAGAAAATTAAAAAATCGGCAGCCCTTGGTATGGTTGAAGCCGTGTTTTGGGCGTGCCGTGATGGTGCCCCTCCCCCAGAGCCCATGGTATCTCTAGAGCATAGTTATGTACGCGAAGTACTGTCGTCGCCTTTTTTTGAGGGTTGGGGTTGGGGCCTCATTGCTACGCCTGCACGGATCCTGCCAGGAGGTCTTGTTGTAGGTTACTCCGGGCGCGCTTGACGGTGTCCGGTCGTTTAGTGGCCGGACTAGAGAACTGCCTAGAGAGGCTGCTTTGAACTTCCGCCGCAAGGGCCGCCATGTGCTCCTCCGTTCGGAGGGAGCGTTCGGTGTTTCCATTGACCGTAATTACTCCTCGAGGGCCTGGCATCTTGAGCTTAAGGTATGCGTAATGCGGTACCGCATTGAACTTAGCGAATGTGGTTCGCCCGAGCAGTGCGTGATAGCCACTGCGAAACGGGACTATGTCAAAGATTAACTCCTTGCTTCGGAAATTATCCGGAGATCCGAAGACCACTTCAAGTGTGACTGAGCCTGTACAGTTGGCCTCTACACCTGGTATTACACCTTTAAAGGTCGTTTTGGTGGGCTTAATCCTCGAGGGATCTATGCCCATTTTCCGCACTGTATCCTGGTAAAGCAGGTTCAGGCTGCTGCCGCCGTCCATAAGGACTCTAGTGAGATGAAATCCGTCAATAATTGGGTCTAGAACCAATGCGGCGAATCCGCCATGACGGGTGCTAGTGGGGTGGTCCCTTCGATCAAAGGTGATCGGGCAGGAGGACCATGGGTTGAACTTTGGGGCGACTGGCTCTATCGTGCATACGTCCCTTAACGCGCGCTTCCGCTCCCTCTTGGGGATGTGGGTTGCGTATATCATGTTCACCGTCCACACTTGTGGGGGAAAACCCTTTTGTCCACTATTGTTCGGCAGCCGGGGCTCCTCGTTGTCATCGCTATGCAGCCCCTTGTCTTCGTTTTCGGCGTTTAACTTGCCTGCCTGCTTGAACACCCAACAATCCCTGTTGGTGTGATTGGCCGGCTTTTCAGGGGTGCCATGTATCTGGCATAAGCGGTCGAGTATTCGGTCCAAACTGGACGGCCCCCTAGGATTCCTTTTGAATGGCTTTTTCCGCTGACCGGATTTAGAGCCTCTGAATCTGGCATTAACTGCCGTATCATCTGCATTGTCGCTGTTAATGTGGTGCTTCTGCTTGTTGCGACGCGACCTGCCACCACTGTCCCTGGTGTCCGAATTACCAGGGTTCTTGGTTATATTGTTGCTACGAGCAAGCCAGCTATCTTCTCCCGCGCAAAAGAGGGTCATGAGTGTCGTGAGTGCTGCCATAGATTTCGGCTTTTCCTGTCCAAGGTGCCGGGCCAGCCACTCATCACGGATATTGTGCTTGAAGGCTGCTAGGGCCTCAGCGTCCGGACAGTCGACTATTTGATTTTTCTTTGTTAGGAACCGTGTCCAGAATTGCCTGGCTGATTCATCTGGCTGCTGAATTACGTGACTTAGGTGATCGGCGTCTGGGGGTCGCACATAAGTGCCCTGGAAACTGTCGAGGAATGTGGCTTCCAGGTCCTCCCAACAACTGATTGATCCTGTTGGCAAGCTGTTAAGCCAATGCCGAGCTGGTCCTTTAAGCTTGAGTGGGAGGTATTTGATGGCGTGGAAATCATCGTCGCGGGCCATGTGGATATGAAGGAGATAATCCTCAATCCATACCGCAGGATTTGTTGTGCCATCATATGATTCGATGTTTACGGGTTTGAAACCCTCGGGGATTTGATGATCCATTATTCCGTCTGTGAAGCAGAGTGGGTGTGCGGCGCCTCTATACTGGGCTATATCATGACGTATCTCCAGTGAGCCTTGTCTACTGTGTTCGGCCCTGCCGAATTTGTGGCTGGATCGACGGATGCCGTCTCGAGCCGTGGCCGTAGTATGAATCCCAACCTTGCTGGCCGTAGTCCGGCCAGGGCTCTCCTGATAAAGTGAGAGACTTCAGTGACTTCAGGATATCGCCGAGAGGCGAGTGCTGAAAGATGTCCGCGGCAGTGAACTCCATGATCGGCGCCCAATCGGATTCGATCGGCAGGGGCGCGGAGGGTTCGGAGTCCAGAGGTGATTCTGGCTCCTTGGAGTCACGAGTCTCGCAGAGTACGGGGCTGGTGTTCGGCTCAATCTTCGTTAGGGTCGTAGCCCCCAAGGTGGCGTCCAACCGCCCATCCTCGATCGGCGCAGTTGGCTCCGAATTAAGGGTTGAAGCCGATGCGGGTGCGGCCTCCAGGGCACTGTTCGGCGATAGAGCTAGATCATGCTTGTCGTGACAGTGCGGCGCGCTCGGCAGTGGCTCGAATCCGTCGAAGATCAAGTCCCCGCGGATGTCAGCCGTGTAGTTTAAATTTCCAAATCTGACCTGATGGCCAGGGGCATAGCTTTCGATCTGCTCCATACGGCCAAGCGAATTGGCCCGCAGTGCGAAGCCGCCGAAGACGAAGATTTGTCCGGGGAGGAACGTCTCACCCTGGACTGCATCGCTATCGATGATCGTAGGAGCCATCGAGCCTGACGGCGACGACACAGAGGAACTCTCAATGAAAGCACCAATGTCGGTGTCAAAACCGGCGGATCTTGGGTAGGGGGTCCCGAACTGTGCGTCTAGGCTGGATGGTAACTGGAGGCAAGGGACACGAAGTTTTACCCAGGTTCGGGCCCTCTCAATGGAGGTAAAACCCTACGTCCTGCTTGATTAATATTGATGATATGGGTAGTACAAGAGTAGATCTATCACGAGATCGAGGAGGCTAAACCCTAGAAGCTAGCCTATGGTATGATTGTTGATGTGTATGTTGTCCTATGGACTAAAACCCTCCGGTTTATATAGACAGCGGGTAGGGTTAGGGTTACATAGAGTCGGTTACAATGGTAGGAGATCTGCATATCCGTATCGCCAAGCTTGCCTTCCACGCCAAGGAAAGTCCCTCTCGGACATGGGACAAAGTCTTCAATCTTGTATCTTCATAGTCCAGGAGTCCGGCTGAAGGTATAGTCTGGCCATCCGGACACCCCCTAATCCAGGACTCCCTCAGAAAGCCTTACCTCTTTGATGAAGGTCCTGCCGTATTATCGTTTGCCTTTCTCTTCGAAGACGTTCTCGGTGCGGGAGCCGCTCTCCTTGGAGATGCTTCTGGTGCGCATTGCGGCGTCGAGCACCTCCCCTTTGAAGCACGAAATAGTGCGGTGGGTGAGGCATAATAAAGAGGCTCTTTCGAAGAAGGTGTGTGTTAAAATTACATACATGCGAAGCTGGGAGGAGGCCGGGATAATCGACAATGATGGGCACTTTCGTACCATCATAGCTCATCTGGTAGAACACTCCATTTTCAAGCTCCACAAATATGTCCGGATCCTCTTAGAATTCGGGGTGAAGGTCACGGTTGTGACCCTCCAGCTGGGGGCGGGGCTATGGATCCCCTCGCTAGCCTTCCGCCATTCCTGTTGTGTGTGGATAGGTTACTATCCATTAGAAATGATCCAGGGAGAGGATTGAGTAAAATGGTGGAATTAGAACTTACCCAACTAGGAGGATTATATATAGAAAATCCATCTCGACATTGGAGATGAGTGAACTCCTTCTTCTCCCCTTTGTACAGTTCGGCCAATATTTTGGCCAAAGCGGCGGGGGTTTTCGGACCCTTCCGACTGCAGCATGAGGCGTCATCTTCCCCATTATAGTGCCACATGGGAAGAACTCTGTATTGGAGTGGTTGGACCCCCCGCACTATGGAGATCTCCATTACCTCAATTATCGATAATCCGAACTGGGCAAGCATCTTAATGTTGCCCATCAACTGACTGACTTCCGCGCTATCCTCCTCCTTGAAGTTCCGAGGGCGCCAGCTGTGGCGTTTCTTCAACGAAGCACTTGAAAATTCGGGGATACCCATTCAGACTGGGTCAGGAAGAGCGACGTCGTCAATATAGAACCATTCAGAAGGCCACTCTTCGGAAGCCTTCTTCGGCGTGCCGGACAGGTATCCGGTCCCGGCTATGCGCCATACCTCGGCTCCTCCCACTTCGAATATTGATCCTCCTTGGTTACGAGGGACAAGGCAGAACATTTTCTCCATCATTCAAAATGGGCCTCACAGCCCAGGAATAGCTCACACAGAGCAACGTAACCCGCGATGTGCAGGATGGAGGCGGGAGTGAAACTGTGCAGTTGGAGGCCATAATACTCCAGAAGTCCTCGGAGGAAGGGATGAATTGGAAATCCGACGCCTCTTAGCAAGTAGAGAATGAAGCATACTCGTTCCCCCCTAGACGGATTGGGGAAATTCTTCACCTAAACCCGCCTTTGAAGGATGTCAATCCTGCTCGGACGGGGACTAGATCTGCGGGAGGAAGAAAGCCCTGTTTTTGCAGTTTCATCAGCTGACCGTGAGATACGGAACATCTCTCCCAATCACCTTTTTCAGAGCCGTGGGGACGAGAGGAAGAGCTGGGAGCGCTAGCCTTGTTGGAGTGGTTCCTCCTAGAAAGCTCTGAGGATTTTTCGCAGGGTGTGGAATGGATCTCAGATCTGTTCTCTTTAAATAGGCACCTCTTTTGTATAGTCAGGGTGGTATGTGCAAAAATACCTCGACCTCTCGTATTTGCTCGACATGTCGAAGCTGAAGTAAGGCGTGGAAGCCAATGGGAGCGACATTAAATGGAAAAGCCGAATACCGCTCTTTAAGTCACGGACTTTGAAGTAATCGAAGGAGGAACTCGCCGTGCAATGCCGAAGAGAATCTGCGCGCCGGACACCACGTCATTGAAGTCTGGTTTGGGGGCTACTGAGGGAGTCCTGGACTAAGGGGTCCTCGGGCGTCCGGCCTGTTGGACATGGGCCGAACTATTGGGCCATGAAGATACAAGATAGAAGACTTTCTCCTGTGACCGGATAGGACTCTCCTTTGCGTGGATGGCAAGCTAGGCGGCCAGATGTACTATTTCCTTTCTATGTAACCGCTTTGTACAACCCTAGCTCCCTTTGGTGTCTATATAAACCGGAGGGTTTAGTCCGTAGGGACAATCATAATCACATAGGCTAGACTTTTAGGGTTTTAGCCATTACAATCTCGTGGTAGATCAACTCTTGTAATACTCATATTCATCAAGATCAATCAAGCAGGAAGTAGGGTATTACCTCCATAGAGACGGCCTGAACCTGGGTAAACATTGTGTCCCCTGTCTCCTGTTACCATCAACCTTCGACGCACAGTTCGGGACCCCCTACCCGAGATCCGCCGGTTTTGACACCGATAGGCGGCACTCCGGAGACTCCGGGGCGTGTATAGCCCCACTCATTATTATGTGAGAGTGTCATGCGCGGAGACCTTCACATGCACTGGGCTTGCTTCATGGGTAGAACTTTCGGAGGTGCTGGATGTCCAGGCGTTCTGGATGGGAGTCTCATCCTACATCTCCAGGCGCGCGGCGCCAGGCCTGGAGACGTGGGCAATCCTAAACTTGCCCTCCCACATGGGCAAGAGCTTATGCAACCCTTCCCTGGAGAGAACATGCCTCAGGACGAGATCGCCCACCTCGAGCGTCCTGGAGCAGGCGCTGCGACGGTGGTATCGTCGCAGCGCCTGCTGGTATCCCGCCGCCCGGAGCGAGGTTTGACGGCGACGCTCCTCCCCCAACACGAGGTCCATCCCCCGCATGGCGTCCTGACGTGCCTCGTCGTACGTGAGGACCCGTGCGGAGCGATGCTTGACCTCGTGAGGGAGAAGCACTTCTGCAACGTAGACAAGGAAGAACGGGGTCTCGCATGTTGGCTTGGTGGCGGTGGTGCGGATGGACCACAGCACGGACTGGAGCTCGTCGTGCCAGCCCCTGCCGCAGGCCTCGAGCTTCTTCTTGAAGGTCCTTGTCTTGAGGCCTCTCAAGACCTCCGCATTGGCGCGCTCGGCTTGGCCATTGCTCCTGTGGTGTGCCACCGAAGCATAGCAAATCTGTGTTCCAAGTTTAGCACAATATGTCTTGAAGAGATTGCTAGTGAACTGCGAGCCATTGTCGGTGATCATGCGGTTAGGGACCCCAAACCGGCTCACGAGGCCCTTCATGAACTTAACTGCCGACCCAGCTGGGACGGTGCGAACGCATTCCACCTTTGCCCACTTGGTGAACTTGTCGATGGCGACGTAGAGGTAGCAATAGCCCCCGGGCGCTCGAGGGAACGGGCCCAGGATATCCATCCCCCAGATCGTGAACGTCCACATGACTGGGATAGTCTGGAGGCCCTAGGCCGGCTGGTGGATTTGCTTGGCATGGAACTGGCAGGCCTCGCAGGACCTTACCAGCTCGGCTGCGTCGTTGAGTATCGTGGGCCAGTAGAACCCGCTGCGGAACGCCTTGCCAACCAGGGTGCGTGACGACGAGTGATGCCCGCAGTCCCCGCCGTGTATGTCAGCTAGTAGCTCGCTCCCCTGCTTCCTGGAGATGCATCGCAAAGAAACATCATTTGGTCGTTTTCTGTACAGCTCACCGTCCTGGATGCAATACGCCGTAGCTTGCCGGGCCACGTGCTCCGCGTCCTCCTCTTTATCCGGCAGCGTCCCCCGTAGTAGGTACGCCTTGAATTCTTCAGTCCAACACCCCTCCTAAGTCTCAAGCGCAAGGAGCAGGCGTGCTCCTAAGGTCGGGCCGCAGGCATGCTCCTGAGGCCGGCCGCATGCGTGCCCCTGAGGTCGGGCCGCAGGTGTGCTCCTGAGGTTGGGCCGCAGGCGGGAGCTCCTGAGGTTGGTGGTGGGGGGCGCTCCTCCTGAGGCGGCGTAGGCTCCGCAGCCGGAGGGTCCGCTGAAGGCTTAAAGAGCCGCTCCTCGAAGACGCCAGGCTCCTGGGGCTGTCGCCTTGACTCCCTCTCGGCGATATCATCCGCTTCCTTGTTCGTGCTGCGGGGCACATGCTGCAGTTCTAGGCCAAAGAATTACTTCTCCATTTTGCGTACCTCCATGAGGTATGCCTCCATGTGCTTGTCCTTTGGTTCATACACTTTGTTGGAGAAGTTGACGTGAAGCTGAGAGTCGCCCTTGATGGTGAGGCGCTTCACCCCCAAGACCGCCGCAGCCTTGAAGCCGATGATCAAACCTTCATACTCCGCGATGTTGTTGGAGACCTTCTCACCCTGCTAGAAGCAGAGTTGCACGGCGTAGTAGAGCTTGCCTTGGGTGGGCGAGATGAGCACAACGCCATCCCCTGCGCCTTGGCGTGCAAAGGCGCCGTCAAAGTACATGACCCATCCATCTGGTGCTTCATTTCCTGGTGAGAGGGATCGGCTCTCGCCTGCTTCGGGCTCCGGAGTGTCGGTTCATTCTGCCACTAAGTCGGCGAGGGCGGCTCCCTTGATGAACCTGGTTGTGCTGAGCTCCAGCTGAAACACCTACAGCCTGATGTTCCACTCCGTGACTCTTCCCGCTGCGTTGGGACTTCGGAGCACCCTCTCCAGTGGGTAGGTTGAGACGACCTTAATTGGGTGGCCTTGGAAATAATGACGCAACTCGCGTGAGGCCACTAGGAGCGCGAGCAGGAGCTTCTGCGGCATGGGGTATCGTGCCCTTGCGCCCCGTAGCACCGTGGTGATGAAGTAGACCAGGTGCTCGACAAGGACGGGAGCGTCGACGGAACCCGAAGTCTCCGGAGGTTGGGACGCCTCCTGAGATGGAGGGACCTCAGGAGTTTGGTCTCCGATCGGGCCTCCACTGGCCTAGGACCGCCGTCTTGTAGGGCCTGATCATCCATTGGCATCGCTACGACTCTAGTGGCGTCGTCTCGCCCCTGCTGAAGGTGCGGCATTGCGCGACGAGCTCTTGACCTGGCGCTCCTCCCGGACAGCCGCCAGCGCCGTGCTGGCCGGGTGAGGCGTGGCGGCCAGATAGAGCACCAGAGGCTTGAGGGGGCGAGGCGCTACCATCACTGGTGGGCTGGTCAGGTATCTTTTGAGGTCTTGAAATGCCTGGTCGTCCTTCGGGGTCCACCCAAATGGGCCCTTCCTCCTCATCAGCTTGAAAAACGGCAGGGCGCGCTCCCCCAGCTTGGAGATGAAGCACCCCAGTGAGGTCACGCACCCCGCAAGCCTTTGCATTTCCTTGAAGGTTTGTGGCGGGCTCATGTCTTCTGTCGCCTTGACCTTCTCCGGATTTGCCTCGATCCCCCTGTGCGACACGAGGAAACCCAGCAGCTTGCCCAAAGGGACGTCGAATGATACGTCTCCAATGTATCTATAATTTTTTTATTGTTCCATGCTATTGTATTATCCATCAAGGATGTTTTATATGCATTTATATGCTATTTTATATGATTTTTGGGACTAACCTATTAACATAGAGCCCAGTGCCAATTTCTGTTTTTCCTTGTTTTTGAGTTTTATAGAAAGGGAATACCAAACGGAGTCCGGTTGACGTGCCATTTTTTTAAGATTTTTATGGACCAAAAGAACCCCCCAGAGTAAAAGAGTTGGGCCAGAAGAGTCCCGAGCGATCCACGAGGGTGGGGGCGCGCCCTACCTCCTGGCGTGAGACCTACGCCAAAAGTCCTATAAATACAGAAACCTCCAGAAAATAACCTAGATCGGGAGTTCCACCACCGCAAGCCTCCGTAGCCACTGAAAACCAATCTAGACCCATTCCGGCACCCTGCCAGAGGGGGGTGATATGTCTCGAACGTATCTATAATTTTTGATTGTTCCATGCTATTATATTATCAACCTTGGATGTTTTATATGCATTTATATGCTATTTTATATGATTTTTGGGACTAACCTATTAACCTAGAGCCCAGTGCCAGTTTCTGTTTTTTCCTTGTTTTAGAGTATCGCAGAAAAGGAAAATCAAACGGAGTCCAATTGACCTGAAACTTCACGGAACTTATTTTTGGACCAGAAGAAGCCCACGGAGTATCAGAGTTGGACCAGGAGAGTCCCAGGCTGCCCACGAGGGTGGGGGGGCGCGCCCACCCCCTGGGTGCGCCCCGTGCCTCGTGGACAGCACGGAGGTCCACCGACGTACTTCTTCCTCCCATATATACCCTAAAAACTTCGGGGAGCACAATAGATCGGGAGTTCCACTGCCAGAAGCCTCCGTAGCCACCGAAAACCAATCTAGACCCGTTCCGACACCCTACTGGAGGGGTGAATCCCTCTCTGGTGGCCATCTTCATCATCCCGGTGCTCTCCATGACGAGGAGGGAGTGGTTCTCCCTCGGGGCTGAGGGTATGTACAAGTAGCTATGTGTTTGATCTCTCTCTCTCTCTCTCTTGTGTTCTTGAGGTGGTACGATCTTGATGTATCGCGAGCTTTGCTATTATAGTCGGATCTTATGATGTTTTCTCCCCCCTTGACTCTCTTGTAATGGATTGAGTTTTCCCTTTGAAGTTATCTTATCGGATTGAGTCTTTAAGGATTTGAGAACACTTGATGTATATCTTGCGTGGGATACCTCTGGTGACAATGGGGTATTCTATTGATCCACTTGATGTATGTTTTGGTGATCAACTTGTGTGTTCCGCCCATGAACCTATGCATAGGGGTTGGCACATGTTTTCATCGTGACTCTCCGGTAGAGACTTTGGGGCACTCTTTGAGGTTCTATGTGTTGGTTGAATAGATGAATCTGAGATTGTGTGATGCATATCGTATAATCATACCCACGGATACTTGAGGTGACATTGGAGTATCTAGGTGACATTAGGGTTTTGGTTGATTTGTGTCCTAAGGTGTTATTCTAGTACTAACTCTAGGGCTGTTTGTGACACTTATAGGAATAGCCCAACGGATTGATTGGAAAGAATAACTTTGAGGTGGTTTCGTACCCTACCATAATCTCTTCGTTTGTTCTCCGCTATTAGCGACTTTGGAGTGACTCTTTGTTGCATGTTGAGGGGTAGTTATGTGATCCAATTATGTTATTATTGTTGAGAGGACTTGCACTAGTGAAAGTATGAACCCTAGGCCTTGTTTCAACGCATTGCAATACCGTTTACACTCACTTTTATCATTAGTTACCTTGCTGTTTTTATATTTTCCGATTACAAAAACCTTTATCTACCATCCATATACCACTTGTATCACCATCTCTTCGCCGAACTAGTGCACCTATACAATTTACCATTGGATTGGGTGTGTTGGGGACACAAGAGACTCTTTGTTATTTGTTTGTAGGGTTGCTTGAGAGAAACCATCTTTATCCTACGCCTCCTACGGATTGATAAACCTTTGGTCATCCACTTGAGGGAAATTTGCTACTGTCCTACAAACCTCTGCACTTGGAGGCGCAACAACGTCTACAAGAAGAAGGTTGTGTAGTAGACATCAGGGGAATCCCTTACCGGTGGCCATCTTCATCATCCCGGCGCTCTCCATGACGAGGAGGGAGTAGGTCACCCTCGGGGCTGAGGGTATGTACCTGTAGCTATGTGTTTGCCTCATACACTTCATCTTTTTAATATCTTTCATGAGTATGATGGAAAGGAAATTTGTGCCAACGTGTTAGAAGAAGAATGCATTAAAATGTTTGGCACTAAATCTTTGAATTATGAGCATGATTGCAATGTTGTTAGTATGAACTCCTTGAATATCCATAGTACTAATAACGATTGCACTAGTTATGATGAAAAATGTCTCCTATAAACATGTCAATTTTTGTGGAGTGCATTGGGTTTGCAAGTACACACCAAATAGGGAAGGTAGAACTTGCAATAGGCATAAGCATTTAGAAACTAAATGGTTGCAAGAAAGGCTAGAAGTTTGTGCTGAAAATTTAAATTTTCTTGGCCGTACTTGTGAACTTTGCAATGAACGTGGTCATTTAACCATCCGATTCAAATTGTTTCATGATCTAATCGTTCCAAAAATTTTGATGACTTGATTTCTCTTGCACATCATAATGAACTTAGTTTGCTTATGGGTTATGAAGAAATGAAACATATAACTAACTATCTTCCAGTATTTGCGCGTGATAAACTTCTTGGTTTTGATCTAGAGGAAATTTATATGTATTGTGCGGTGAATTGTATTGAAAATCCTTATATTGCCAATTACATAAAGAAAAAAACAAATAGAAGATGAAGAGAATACTAATGAAAGGGAAGAGACTTCCCAATATCCTCCTGTTATTTCTTATGATGAATCAGGTAACTAGGAGGAGCCTTCTATTCAACCAATCTCATTAATACGGAGCTCCAAAAAGAGGATTGAACCCACACATGATGTGGTGAAGAAGAAGAAAAGAAAAAGGAAGAGAGGTAAAAAGATAACTCTCCCAAATAATGCTACTCCTATTACTGTTGTGCCTCATGAAAATATAATTGTGGAAGATTATGCACTTAATGATGATCTTGTTATGCCTATTGCTTGTTGTGATGATTATGATTAGGAAGATAATGATACTTCTTATGATCTTGAAAATATTTTTGGCACTTGCTTGGAAGAATATGATAATTGCTATACTATTGGTGCTATCCATACTATTGATGATGAGGGTGATTATGCTTATGATATGAAAAGGCCCAAGCTTGGGGATGCTATGTTTGATGAAGATGATGTTTTTGAGAATATATTTTCTGCAATTAATGTTAGTCCCAAGCTTGGGGAAGCTATGATTAATGAAGATTATATTTGTAGTCTCCCAAGTTTTGATATGCAAATTTATTATGATAGCATGCCTCCTACTTATGATAATTATTAAAGTGGATTTGTAGAGGTCATGCCTTTATTTAGTAATGATTCCACTATCTTGGAAGAGGTTTCAATCGATTATGATGAGAACAAAGTTGCTACTTATGATAATTATTGTGATGATACATATGCTATAAAAAGTAGTGATGATTATATTTATAAAACTTATCATGATTATGATTACCCTTTTTCTGAACATTACTCTTTTAATGTGGAAACAATTTATAGTATTCGAGTCTCTTATGATACTCCCACTATTCCGATTGAGAAGAAATTTTCTTATGTGGAGAGTAATAAAATTTCTATGCTTGTAGATCATGAAAAGAATTCTTTATGTGATGGTTATATTGTTGAATTCATTCATGATGATACTGAAAATTATTATGAGGGAGGAATATATTCTTTTAGGAATTGCAATAATATCAAGTTTCCTCTCTATGTGCTTAAAGTATTGAAGTTATGCTTGTTTTACCTTCCTATGCAAGTTGATTCTTGTTCCCACAAGTTGTTTGCTCACAAGATCCCTATGCATAGGAAGAGGGTTAGACTTAAATGTTCTAGTCATATTCTTCATGGTGCTCTATTTATGTTTTAATTCTTATCTTTTATGTGAGCATCATTGAAATCATCATGCCTAGCTAGGGCGTTAAACGATAGCGCTTGTTGGGAGGCAACCCAACTTTATTTTTGTTCCTTGCTTTTTGATCCTGTTTAGGAATAAATAATTTATCTAGCTTATGTTATTATTGAGTTTTTATGTTTTAATTAGTGTTTGTGCCAAGTAGAACCGTTGGGAAGACTTGGGGAAAGTCTTGTTGATCTTGCTGTAAAAAACAGAAACTTTAGCGCTCGCGAGAATTGCTGACATTTTTTTATTGGAGAGTGCTATTTAGTTAATTATTTTTGAAGATGATTAATAGATAAATTCCTCACGTCCAGCAATTTATTTGATAATTTTATGAGTTCCAGAAGTATACATTTGATTCAGATTACTACAGACTGCTCTGTTTTTGACAGATTTTGTTTTCTATGTGTTGTTTTGCTTATTTTGATGAACCTATGAGTAGTATCGGAGGGTATGAACCATAGATAAGTTGGAATACAGTAGATATTACACCAATATGAAATTATAATGAGTTCACAACAGTACCTAAGTGGTGATTCATTTTCTTATACTAACGGAGCGTACGAGTTTTGTGTTAAGTTTTGTGTTGTGAAGTTTTCAAGTTTTGGGTAAAGATTCGATGGACTATGGAATAAGGAGTGGCAAGAGCATAATATTGGGGATGCCCAAGGCACCCCAAGGTAATATTCATGGACAACCAGGAGCCTAAGCTTGGGGATTCCCCGGAAGGCATCCCCTCTTTCGTCTTCATTCATCGGTAACTTTACTTGGAGCTATATTTTTATTCACCACATGATATGTGTTTTGCTTGGAGCGTCATTTTATTTTCTTTTATTTTTCTTGATGTTTGAATAAAATAACAAGATCTGAAATTATTAAATGTTAGAGAGTCTTCATATAGTTGCATAATTATTCGAGTACTCATTGATCGTCACTTATATCTTTCGGAGTAGTTTGTTGTTGCTCTAGTGCTTCACTTATATCTTTTTAGAGCATGGTGGTGGTTTTATTTTATATAAATTAATGAACTCTCATGCTTCACTTATATCATTTTGAGAGTCTTTATAACAGCATGGTAGTTTGCTTTGGTTATGAAACTAGTCCTAATATGATGGGCATCCAAGAGGGATATAATAAAAACTTTCATATAAGGTGCATTGAATACTATGAGAAGTTTGATACTTGATGATTGTTTGGAGATATGGAGATGGTAATATTAGAGTCATGCTAGTGAGTAGTTGTGAATTTGAGAGATACTTGTGTTAAAGTTTGTGATTCCCGTAGCATGCACGTATGGTGAACCGTTATGTGATGAAGTCGGAGCATGATTTATTTATTGATTGTCTTCCTTATGAGTGGCGGTCGGGGACGAGCGATGGTCTTTTTCTACCAATCTATCCCCCTAGGAGCATGCACGTAGTACTTTGTTTCGATAACTAATAGATTTTTGCAATAAGTGTGTGAGTTCTTTATGACTAATGTTGAGTCCATGGATTATACGCACTCTCACCCTTCCACCATTGCTTGCCTCTCTAGTACCGCGCAACTTTCGCCGGTACCATAAACCCACCATATATCTTCCTCAAAACAGCCACCATACCTACCTATTATGGCATTTCCATAGCCATTCTGAGATATATTGCCATGCAACTTTTCACCGTTCTGTTTATTATGACACGTTTCATCATTGTCATATTGCTTTGCATGATCATGTAGTTGACATTGTATTTGTGGCAAAGCCACCGTTCACAATTCTTTCATACATGTCACTCTTGAGTCATTGCACATCCCGGTACACCGCCGGAGGCATTCATATAGAGTCATATTTTGTTCTAAGTATGGAGTTGTAATTCTTGAGTTGTAAGTAAATAAAAGTGTGATGATCATCATTATTAGAGCATTGTCCCAGTGAGGAAAGGATGATGGAGACTATGATTCCCCCATAAGTCGGATGAGACTCCGGAAGAAAAAAAATAGGCCATAAAAAAGTCCCAAATAAAAAAATAAAAAAATGAGAGAAAAAGAGAGAAGGGGCAATGCTACTATCCTTTTACCACACTTGTGCTTCAAAGTAGCACCATGATCTTCATGATAGAGAGTCTCCTATGTTGTCACTTTCATATACTAGTGGGAATCTTTCATTATAGAACTTGGATTGTATATTCCAATGATGGGCTTCCTCAAAATGCCCTAGGTCTTCGTGAGCAAGCAAGTTGGATGCACACCCACTAGTTTCTTTTGTTGAGCTTTCATACACTTATAGCTCTAGTGCATCCGTTGCATGGCAATCCCTACTCACTTACAATGATATCTATTGATGGGCATCTCCATAGCCCGTTGATACGCCTAGTTGATGTGAGACTATATTCTCCTTTTTGTCTTCTCCACAACCACCATTCCATTCCACCTATAATGCTATGTCCATGGCTCACGCTCATATATAGCGTGAAGATTGAAAAAGTTTGAGAACATCAAAAGTATGAAACAATTGCTTGGCTTCTCATCGGGGTTGTGCATGATTTGAATACGTTGTGTGGAGAAGATGGAGCACAACCAGACTATATGATTTTGTAGGGATAGCTTTCTTTGGCCATGTTATTTTGAGAAGACATGATTACTTTGTTAGTATGCTTGAAGTATTATCATTTTTATGTCAATATTAAACTTTTGTCTTGAATCTTATGGATCTGAATATTCTTGCCACAATAAAGAGAACTACATGGATAAATATGTTAGGTAGCATTCCACATCAAAAATTCTGTTTTTATCATTTACCTACTCAAGGACGAGCAGGAATTAAGCTTGGGGATGCTGATACGTATCCAACGTATCTATAATTTTTGATTGTTCCATGCTATTATATTATCAACCTTGGATGTTTTATATGCATTTATATGCTATTTTATATGATTTTTGGGACTAACCTATTAACCTAGAGCCCAGTGCCAGTTTCTATTTTTTTCCTTGTTTTAAAGTATCGCAGAAAAGGAAAATCAAACGGAGTCCAATTGACCTGAAACTTCACGGAACTTATATTTGGACCAGAAGAAGCCCACAGAGTATCGGAGTTGGACCAGGAGAGTCTCGGGCTGCCCACGAGGGTGGGGGCGCGCCCACCCCCCTGGGCGCACCCCCTGCCTCGTGGATAGCCCAGAGGTCGACCGACATACTTCTTCCTCCCATATATACCCATATATATACCCTAAAAACTTCGGGGAGCACAATAGATCGGGAGTTCCGCCGTCAGAAGCCTCCATAGCCACCGAAAACCAATCTAGACCCGTTCCGGCACCCTGCCGGAGGGGGGAGTCCCTCTCTGGTGGCCATATTCATCATCCCGGTGCTCTCCATGACGAGGAGGGAGTAGTTCTCCCTCGGGGCTGAGGGTATGTACAAGTAGCTATGTGTTTGATCTCCCTCTCTTGTGTTCTTGAGGTGGTACGATCTTGATGTATCGCGAGCTTTGCTATTATAGTCGGATCTTATGATGTTTTCTCCCCCCTTTACTCTCTTGTAATGGATTGAGTTTTCCCTTTGAAGTTATATTATCGGATTGAGTCTTTAAGGATTTGAGAACACTTGATGTATGTCTTGCATGGGATACCTCTGGTGACAATGGGGTATTCTATTGATCCACTTGATGTATGTTTTGGTGATCAACTTGCGGGTTCCGCCCACGAACCTATGCGTAGGGGTTGGCACATGTTTTCATCTTGACTCTTCGGTAGAGACTTTGGGGCACTCTTTGAGGTTCTATGTGTTGGTTGAATAGATAAATCTGAGATTGTGTGATGCATATCTTATAATCATACCCACGGATATTTGAGGTGACATTGGAGTATCTAGGTGACATTAGGGTTTTGGTTGATTTGTGTCTTAAGGTGTTATTCTAGTACTAACTCTAGGGCTGTTTTTGACACTTATAGGAATAGCCCAACGGATTGATTGGAAAGAATAACTTTGAGGTGGTTTCGTACCCTACCATAATCTCTTCGTTTGTTCTCCGCTATTAGCGACTTTGGAGTGACTCTTTGTTGCATGTTGAGGGGTAGTTATGTGATCCAATTATGTTATTATTGTTGAGAGGACTTGCACTAGTGAAAGTATGAACCCTAGGCCTTGTTTCAACGCATTGCAATACCGTTTACGCTCACTTTTATCATTAGTTACCTTGTTGTTTTTATATTTTCAGATTACAAAAACCTTTATCTACCATCCATATACCACTTGTATCACCATCTCTTCGCCGAACTAGTGCACCTATACAATTTACCATTGTATTGGGTGTGTTGGGGACACAAGAGACTCTTTGTTATTTGGTTGCAGGGTTGCTGGAGAGAAACCATCTTCATCCTACGCCTCCTACGAATTGATAAACCTTAGGTCATCCACTTGAGGTAAATTTGCTTCTGTCCTACAAACCTCTGCACTTGGAGGCCCAATAACATCTACAAGAAGAAGGTTGCGTAGTAGACATCAGGGGGAATCCCTTACCGGTGGCCATCTTCATCATCCCAACGCTCTCCATGACAAGGAGGGAGTAGGTCACCCTCGAGGCTGAGGGTATGTACCTGTAGCTATGTGTTTGATCTCTCTCTCTCTCATGTTCTTGATTCGGCACGATCTTGATGTATAAGGATTTGAGAACACTTGATGTATGTCTTGCATGTGCTTATCTGTGGTGACAATTGGATATTCACGTTGTCCACTTGATGTATGTTTTGGTGATCAACTTGCGAGTTCCATGACCTTGTGAACTTATGCATAGGGGTTGGCACACGTTTTCGTCTTGACTCTCCGATAGAAACTTTGGGGCACTCTTTGAAGTTCTTTGTGTTGGTTGAATAGATGAATCTGAGATTGTGTGATGCATATCGTATAATCATACCCGCGGATACATGAGGTGACATTGGAGTATCTAGGTGACATTAGGGTTTTGGTTGAATTGTGTCTTAAGATGTTATTTTACTATGAACTCTAGGGCTGCTTGTGACACTTATAGGAATAGCCCAATGGATTGATCGGAAAGAATAACTTTGAGGTGGTATCGTACCCTACAATAATCTCTTCGTTTGTTCTCCGCTATTAGTGACTTTGGAGTGACTCTTTGTTGCACGTTGAGGGATTGTTATATGATCCAATTATGTTATTATTGTTGAGAGAACTTGCACTAGTGAAAGTATGAACCCTAGGCCTTGTTTCAACGCATTGCGATACTTAAGGCACCCCAAGGTAATATTCAAGGACAACCAAGAGCCTAAGCTTGGGGATGCCCCGGATGTCATCCCCTCTTTCGTCTTCGTCTATCGGTAACTTTACTTGAGGCTATATTTTTATTCACCAGATGATATGTGTTTTGCTTGGAGCATCATTTTATTTTATTTTGTTTTGTTTGCTGTTTGAATAAAATACCAAGATCTGAAATTCTTAAATGTTAGAGTCTTCACATAGTTACATAATTATTCAACTACTCATTGTGCTTCGCTTACATCTTTTGGAGTAGTTTGTCGTTTGCTCTAGTGCTTCACTTATATCTTTTTAGAGCATGATGGTGGTTTTATTTTGAAGAAATAGATGAACTCTCATGCTTCACTTATATTATTTTGAGAGTCTTTAGAACAACATGGTAATTTGCTTTGGTTATGAATTTAGTCCTAATATGATAGGCATTCAAGAGGGATGTAATAAATCCTTTCATATAAAGTGCGTTGAATACTATGAGAAGTTTGATACTTGATGATTGTTTTGAGACATGAGGATGGCGATATTAGATTCATGCTAGTTCAGTAGTTGTGAATTTGAGAAATACTTGTGTTGAGGTTTGCAAGTCCCATAGCATGCACGTCTGGTAACCGTTGTGTAACAAATTTCAAGCATGAGGTGTTTCTTTGATTGTCTTCCTTATGAGTGGCGGTTGGGGACGAGCGATGGTCTTTTCCTACCAATCTATCCCTTTAGGAGCATGAGCATGGTGCTTGGTTTTGATGACTTGTAGATTTTTGCAATAAGTATGTGAGTTCTTTATGACTAATGTTGAGTCCATGGATTATACGCACTCTCACCCTTCCACCATTGCTAGCCTCTCTAGTACCGCGCAACTTTCGCCGGTACCATAAACCCACCATTTACCTTCCTCAAAATAGCCACCATACCTACCTATTATGGCATTTCCATAACCATTCCGAGATATATTGCCATGCAACTTTCCACCGTTCTGTTTATTATGACATGCTCCATCATTGTCATATTGCTTTGCATGATCATGTAGTTGACATTGTATTTGTGGCAAAGCCACCGATCATAATTCTATCATACATGTCACTCTTGAGTCACTGCACATCCCGGTACACCACCGCAGGCATTCATATAGAGTCATATTTTGTTCTAACTATCGAGTAGTAATTCTTGAATTGTAAGTAAATAAAAGTGTGATGATCTTCATTATTAGAGCATTGTCCCATGTGAGGAAAAAAAGAGGAAGGCCAAAAAAAGAGAAGGCCAAAAAAACAAAAAAATGAGAGAAAAAGAGAGAAGGGGCAATGCTACTATCATTTTACCACACTTGTGCTTCAAAGTAGCACCCATGATCTTCATGATAGAGAGTCTCCTATGTTGTCACTTTCATATACTAGTGGGAATTTTCGTTATAGAATTTGGCTTGTGTATTCCAATAATGGGATTCCTCAAAATGCCCTAGGTCTTCATGAGCAAGCAAGTTTGGATGCACACCCACTTAGTTTCTTTTGTTGAGCTTTCATACATTTATAGCTCTAGTGCATCCATTGCATGGCAATCCCTACTCACTCATACTGATATCTATTGATGGGCATCTCCATAGCCCATTAATACGCCTTCTTGATGTGAGACCATCTTCCTCCTTTTTGTCTTCTCCACAAGCACCACTCTATTCCACCTATAGTGCTATGTCCATGGCTCACGCTCATGTATTGCGTGAAAGTTGAAAAAGTTTGAGAATACTAAAGTATGAAACAATTCCTTGGCTTGTCATCGGGGTTGTGCATGATCTGAATATTTTGTGTGAATGGAGCATAGCCAAACTATATGATTTTGTAGGGATCAACTTTCTTTGGCCATGTTATTTTAAGAAGACGTGATTACTTTGTTAGTATGCTTGAAGTATTATTATTTTTATGTCAATATTAAACTTTTCTCTTGAATCTTATGGATCTGAATACTCTTGCCACAATAAAGAAGATTACATTGATAAATATGTTAGGTTGCATTCCACATCAAAAATTCTGTTTTTATCATTTACCTACTCGAGGAGGAGTGGGAATTAAGTTTGGGGATGCTTGATATGTCTCCAACGTATCTATAATTTTTTATTGTTCCATGCTATTATATTATCCATCTAGGATGTTTTATATGCATTTATATACTATGTTATATGATTTTTGGGACTAACCTATTAACCTAGAGCTCAGTGCCAGTTTTTATTTTTTCTTTGTTTTTGAGTTCTACAGAAAGGGAATACCAAACGGAGTCCAATTGACGTGCCAATTTTTGATGATTTTTTATGGGCCAAAAGAAGCCCGCTGACGGTGTCCTGGACTAGGGGGTACTCACTACGCCGTCTCTCGATCTGTTAGATTGGGCCAAGGACCCCCATGGCCGTATACTCATGGGCCAGTTCGGACAGCTGCCGCATACAAGGAAGATTCCACACGACTTGGTGGTCAAGACAAGGACTTCTCCCCACCGACGTATTCAGCTAGGACTCTTGTTATCCTAGGCCTCTAGTGCATTATATAAACCGAGGCCAAGCTAGTCGATAGACATATACATACAATCATTACCATAGGCTAGCTTCTAGGATTTAGCCTCTCTAATCTCGTGGTAGATCAACTCTTGTACTACTCATATTATCAAGAATAATCAAGCGGGACGTAGGGTTTTACCTCCATCAAGAGGGCCCAAACCTGGGTAAAACATCGTGTCCCCTGCCTCCTATTACCATCCGCCTTAGATGCATAGTTCGGGACCCCCTACCCGAGATCCGCCGGTTTTGACACCGACATTGGTGATTTCATTGAGAGTTCCGCTGTGTGATCGGCAAAAAGATCGATTGCTCGCCTGCAGATCAACAGCGACTTCGGCATCTTCGTCACCAGCTCGACTGGTCACCTTGGTTCGACCAAGAACTGCGCCCCGTGTTCGAATCACCATGTTCGGACGAGGGCCTTCATCAAACATCAACTTCGATCTCTATCAAGATCAGGGAGGAATCATCTATGGAGCTCAAGGGCTCAACGTCAACATTGCCCTCGGGCGGCCGTGCTGTTTTTATGGACAACGAACTTGTATTAGCCGTCACCGCCTCCTCAAGCGTCGGTTTGACGATTGCTTCGGTGGAATAGTGCGGAATTACATCTATAACAGCCATGCAAAATTTTGTCGAGTTCCGATGGAGGAATTTCCGACGATCTACGATATACCGGAGCCCTGTCAAATCTGGACGTGAATCTGGACGAGTTTAGGGCGTGGTCTCCAGAGCCCAGCTCGGAGGTCCTTTGGAAGATCCAACCATTCAACTACTGCGGAATTCCCATATCTACCACCCCTCCAAGTTTCAGCTCGATTCGACAGTCCAAACTTCGGGAACCTTCCGATGAGTGGACCAATTTTTGGATCCGTTTTCTGCGCGAATACGGATCCGACCCGAATTCATGTTTCTTTGTGAACGTGATATTGGACAACCTTTTTAGAGGAATCCTCTTCTAGGGTATTGTACATTGTTTTTAAGCACGTGCCCGTAAATTTTTAAGCCTCCCCTGAGCTCGTCTTCATCATCATGCTGGTGTCGAACCAGTCCGGCAATATTGCTCCAAGGCTGCCGACCTGCGCTAGACACATCGTCACTTTGTTGAGCCGAGCTCAACTTCTTTGGATCATCATCTCGGCAAGCCAAACAACAGTCCGACATCACGAAGGATAAATCATCACCAACATCGCCGGCCCACGGATTACACGGAGCGGGCACACCGGCATCGCCGCACGGTCACTTCATCAAGCCGGCATCGACCACATCACGACCGGCATCGGCAGGGCCGCACTGTTGCTTCTTCAAGCCGATATCCATCATGCCGACCAACTTCGACTCATCGGCTGACATCGAGGTTTCGACATCTCGGCTGGACCAGGGGCTTCGACATCTCTTCATCAACCTACTCCGGAGACTTCAGCGTCACTAGCTGACCAGCTTCGTCACGTTAGCTGGACCAAGGGCTTTGCCTCCGCAAGCCAATCTTTGCCATCATCGACATGCCGTCGCTTTATCACCCATCAGGCAATGGGTGTGCGGATCGAGTCCCAATTTTGGGAGTCACCTTTCTTTGGATTGCTACAACAAATAAACCAGGTGCTATTAATCCTAGTATTTTTTGCTTGTTTGGGTTCATTTTTCCCAAGGAACTATTACTCCGGTTTGTCCATCATATGTACATAGGTCTATCAAATGGTGGCCGCATTAACAACGCTTGCATGGTGGTTCGGTCAGTCTCCATACATAGTCCGACGAACGCCGCATTCGGAACTCGAACCGACTTGTGAATTCAGGCTTTGCCACGCCTTTACCGCATCACGCCGACGCCCTGCATCGACATTGACTTTGGCACCAGGCCATATTTCTTTTATTACTCACTTTGCATAAATTATTTATTATGCAAATTTATTATTATTATTATTGCTATTATCTCTGGTTTGCCCTATTTTTTGTGCACATGAAAATTATCCGGGTTGGGCAGTATCATCGACTTGGCGTACTGACATACCACGTCACCTCAGCTGGACGGGGGGCTTCGTCAACACTTCATTACCCCATGCCAGGGACTTCGGCATCACTCTGCTGACCTACATTGACCGTGCTATGTCACCACTTCGGAGTGCCGAGCTCTTTGCTCCGCCACCTTGGGACCGGCTTGGGGGATGGAACCTTGTCCCGCATCAAGATCGGGCCGCGTCATCAATACCGAACACATTAACCAGCTAAGTTGCCTTCATGCTCAAAGTCTTAAATTTTTAACTTGTGTTCGGTTCGACCAAGCATTATACATTTTTGAAAAAAAGTTGCTTGTAGAGAATCTCCATGTCAAAACTTTGTTTGGACACACAAATTCAAATACCCCGTTTACTTGGGGGCTCCCTTGATGGAGCTTTTCCTCTTGCATATGATTATACTTGTACGGCTTCGTTCCTTGTTCGTGTATTACGCCACAATATGCACCATATTGACTTAAGCGATTTGCAAGTTGGGTTGCCTAGCTCTTGTGCTTACCCCTACGTTCCCGATTGTTCGGCTAGGGAGTAAAGGGAGCACCTATGCGATTGTCACGACCGGGTCCTCTGAGCTCTGACCTCAGATTGGGTGAATCTGACAGCTAGCGCTCTTATTGTTTTCAATCATGGTCGGCACACAACGGAACTCATGAGTACAAAAAATCTATTACACAAGTCTCTAGTAATAATGAGCACCGAAGAAAGGTATCGGTGGGGGTACTATTTTCTTCGAAGATGCTTCTTACACTTCGTTACTAATATAGCATAAGTTCCCTAAGCGCGCTTTGTCTGTTACAGCCTTATGGCCTGATTGCCTGGTCATCGGAAACACCGTCGATACTCTCGATAGGCGGAGTACATGACACTTTTCGGCCCTTGGCCGGAGAGGGACAAGCCAATGGTCGGTTAAGACGCGTTTAAAGTTCGGGTGAACACATATATGATATAAGTACTTCGGTACGTACAATCATTATACATAAAATTATTTTACCCAAGTCACTTGGGGGCTCTTAAAATTTATATATGAGCTGTAAAAGTGTTCTTCTTCTTAGTCGTTGCAAAGTTTTTATTATTTTTTATTATTTATCACTCCTTTTTTTCGACATGAGTGTGTGGTCACTAGCCGGGGAGCCTAATTTCTCTCTCAAAGCCGCTAGAGTTTAGTTTGCTAAACTGGCCTAATGAGAAGTACTCCGCCTTCGGGATAGGAGGTTGAAGCCGTAGGCTGACCCGCTTGAAGTCTTGAGATAGGATGTGTCATGTTAAAGCACGATGGAAGCACTTTTTTTCTACAGTCCAATTTTCGGATTGGCACCGGACACTTGATCTTGTTCGAACATCAAGTTTTTACTGACGTTTTTTCTGGTTTTCCAAGCTTATGGCACTTCCAAACTATTTGTGTGTTTTCAGCACAAGTCTCGCAGTGCAACGCCGAACACCTTTAGAGATTCGGCAAAAACATTCTCGGATATTGCTAAATATGCATCGGTTTCGAATTGTGTCTTCGGTCAATAGTTGGGTTGCCCGGCTCCTGCGCTTGCCTCCTATGTTCCGCTTTGTTCGGCTAGGTTTGCAAAGGGAGAACCACTGCGATTGTGCTTCTAGCTCACATGGTTAAGCACCTCAGTGGAGAAAGCCGAAAACTGACTGTCACAACAAGCGTAAACTGGTCAGTGATCCGATGACTGTGTTAAATGACGGGCCATTCATAACATTGGCCGAAATGTTTACGGCTTGACCTTGACTATCGCCGAACACTACCGGGGGCTAGTAACTGGCCTCCCAAACAAAATCCTCAATATTTTGCTCTTACATTAGAGCTGAGGTTTCATGATCATGCTTAGCATGACAACTCAAAGAAAGGAACCGATAGCGGGACTATTTTCTTTGAAAGACATTTATTATGTTAAACAGTAATATAACATATCTCTCTGCATACCTTTGTTTATAAAACTGTATGGCCAGATTGCCTTGTTTGTCGTAAATATTTGCCCTCATAAAGGCTTTATAAAGTAGCACAAACACTCCTCGGCTACTTGCCGAGGAGGTGGACGCCGATGGTCGGTCAACAAAGTTTTGTACAATGCGGATCCGACCATTAATGATGTACAGTACTTGGATACATGGAATCATTACACATAATTTGTGATTTTACTCTAGATATTGATCCTTAATTCGGCCACTTGTGCCTGCATTAAGGCTCGGGGGCTACTGGGCTTCGGGCTTATTATTTAGAAATATTAAAGGGGCACATCGATCCCCTGATCTGGTGTTGCCACCCGACCAGTGTCTCGGGGGCTACTGCATTGCCTATCCAATGCAGAAAATTTTAAGTGCAATACAGTTTCTGAGGAGATTTTGATCCTCAGGTTGGTCGGCCGCACCCAACCTGAGTCTCGAGGACTCTGCACACCGCTTTTTGTGTCCCGAAGAATTCTGCCGAGCTAGGACTTGATCCTCAGGCCGATTTTGCAAATCAACCTGAGTCTCAGCGGCTACTGGGATCAGCAGTCTTATGTCATCCTTCAGGTGCATCTCAGGTTTTAAACTGATACGCACCTTGAGGGCTACTGGCTATATATCTCGGCGGAGAATAAAATGCACCAATAAAAAATATTGACAAAAATCAGCCCACAGTCGGTGTGGTGCACCACCTCGGAAGCAGTCCGGCATAAAGCTTGGGCACTAGTGGCTGGCTCCATAGAGGGCATTTCCAGCATTAAGCTCGGCTAAACTCCTTCAACTTTTTTGAACCAAGGTGATTTATGACACCTCAGATATAGTCCAGTGTTGGAGCTCGAATACAGTCCGGCGTTGGAGCTTGGACACAGTCTGGCATTGAAACTCGGATACATTCCGGCGTTGGAGCCCGGATGCAGTTTGGCGTTGGAGCTCGGCTGTAACAATACTCTTATGCAATCCGGCGTTGGAGCTCGGATACATTCCGGCGTTGGAGCTCGGAAGCAGCCCGGCGTTGGAGCTCGGTTGTGAAAGATAAATCGGATGCAGTCCAGTGTTGGAGCTCGGATGCAAGAGGACACTGCCTCCCGGGAACAACTTCAAACCCGAGGTGTGGCATAAAAATAACAAGGCATTGATAAAGGCTGGAAACCTAAAGGGGCTGCTCGGATACCCGACGTATTAACTCTTTGGATGCACATTGGTGATCCTCAAGATCGAGGAAGATTTGTTGAACCAGTTTTCAAGACCGACGACCAAAGATGAAGAACAGTTCATAAGAATCGAGGAGCGTCCCCAACTTGAAGACCGGTTCAGGGGGCTACTGACGGTGTCCTGGACTAGGGGGTACTCACCACGCTGTCTCCCGATCTATTAGATTGTGCCGAGGACCCCCATGGCCATATACTCATGGGCTAGTTCGGATAGCTGCCGCATACAAGGAAGATTCCACAAGACTTGGTGGTCAAGACAAGGACTTCTCCCCACCGGCGTATTCGGCTAGGACTCTTGTTATCCTAGGCCTCTGGTGCATTATATAAACTGAGGCCAGGCTAGTCGATAGACATATACATACAATCATACCATAGGCTAGCTTCTAGGGTTTAGCCTCTTTGATCTCGTGGTAGATCAACTCTTGTACTACTCATATTATCAAGAATAATCAAGCAAGACGTAGGGTTTTACCTCCATCAAGAGGGCACGAACCTGGGTAAAACACGTGTCCGCTGCCTCCTGTTACCATCCGCCTTAGACGCACAGTTCGGGACCCGCTACCCGAGATCCACCGGTTTTGACACCGACACCCCCGAAGTAAAAGAGTTGGGCAGAAGAGTCCCGAGCCATCCACGAGGGCGGGGGCGCACCCTACCCCCTGGGCGCGTGTCCCTATCTCGTGGACGACTCGGAGACCCCCTGATGTGAGACCTACACCAAAAATTCTTATAAATACAGAAACCTCCAGAAAATAACCTAGATCAGGAGTTCCGCCGCCGCAAGCCTCTGTAGCCACCGAAAACCAATCTAGACCCATGTCGGCACCCTGCCGGAGGGAGGAATCCCTTATCGGTGTCCATCTTCATCATCCCGGCGCTCTCCATGACGAGGAGTCAGTAGTTCACCCTCGGAGCTGAGGGTATGTACCAGTAGCTATGTGTTTGATCTCTCTCTCTCTCTCTCTCTCTCGTGTTCTTGATTCAACACGATCTTGATGCCGCGAGCTTTGCTATTATAGTTGGATCTTAAGATGTTTCTCCCCATCTACTCTCTTGTAATGGATTGAGTTTTCCCTTTGAAGTTATCTTATCGGATTGTGTCTTTAAGGATTTGAGAACACTTGATGTATGTCTTGCATGTGCTTATCTATGGTGACAATGGGATATTCACGTGATCCACTTGATGTATGTTTTGGTGATCAACTTGCGAGTTTCGTGACCTTGTGAACTTATGCATAGGGGTTGGCACACGTTTTCGTCTTGACTCTCCGGTAGAAACTTTGATGCACTCTTTGATGTTCTTTGTGTTGGTTGAATAGATGAATCTGAGATTGTGTGATGCATATCGTATAGTCATACCCGCGGATACTTGAGGTGACATTGGATTATCTAGCTCACATTAGGGATTTGGTTGATTTGTGTCTTAAGGTGTCATTTTACTATGAACTCTAGGGCTGTTTGTGACACTTATAGGAATAGCCCAACGGATTGATCAGAAAGAATAACTTTGAGGTGGTTTCGTACGCTACAATAATCTCTTCATTTGTTCTCCACTATTAGTGACTTTGGAGTGACTCTTCATTGCACGTTGAAGGATTGTCATATGATCCAATTATGTTATTATTGTTGAGAGAACTTGCACTAGTGAAAGTATGAACCCTAGGCCTTGTTCCGACGCATTGCCATACCATTTTCGCTCACTTTTATCATTAGTTCCCTTGCTGTTTTTATATTTTCAGAGTACAAAAACCTATATTTACCATCCATATTGCACTTGTATCACCATATCTTCGCTGAACTAGTGCACCTATACAATTTACCATTGTATTGGTGTGTTGGGGACACAAGAGACTCTTTGCTATTTGGTTGCAAGGTTCTTTGAGAGAGACCATCTTCATCCTATGCCTCCCATGGATTGATAAACCTTAGGTCATCCACTTGAGGGAAATTTGCTACTGTCCTACAAACCTATGCACTTGGAGGCCCAACAACGTCTAAAAGAAGAAGGTTGTGTATTAGACATCAGTAAACATGCACTTCTCTGGATTGAGCCGCAGGTCCACCTGGCACAGGCTGGAGAAAGTCTCCTCCAAGTCTTGAATGAGGGTCCTCACCTCCCGAGATTTTACCACGATGTCATCGACGTAGGCCTCAGCGTTCCTCCCGAGCTGCTGGCCCAGGACGATGTGCATCAGCCGCTAGAAGGTTGCCCCAGCGTTGCGCAGTCCGAACGGTATGCAGGTGTAGTAGTATACCCCACACAGGGTCAGGAAGGCCATCTTCTCCATGTCCTCCACTGCCATCTTGATCTGGTGATAACCTGAGAAAACAGCTAGAAAACACAGCAGGTCTCACTCGGCGATAGAGTCGACGATCTGGTCCATGCGTGGAAGTGGGAACAGGTCTTGAGGGCAGGATTTGTTGAGGTTGGTGAAGTCGGCGCACATACGTTACATCCCGCCTTTCTTGGGCACAACGACAGGGTTCGCCAGCCACTCTAGGTACCAGACCTCGCGGACGACACCCGCAGCATGTAGCTTGCGGGTTTCCTGGACGATGAAGGACTACTTCTCCACGGACTATCATCGCGTCTTCTGCTTCACAGGGCGCACATTGGGGCACACCCTTAAGTTATGCTCGATTACCCCCCTTGGGACCCCCACCAGCTGCTTGGGCTCCGAGGCGAATACCTCCTTGGTCGCACGCAGGAACCTCACCAGTGCCTCTTCTTGGTCAGGATCGAGGTTGGCGCCTATGGTGAAAGTGGCTCCCGAAGCCCCGTCCTCCTCGACTGGCACTTGCTTGGTTTCAGCTCGATCTTGAGTGAACAACTCCTTTTTTGCTGGTGCAGCCCCCTTAGCCCCCGGGGCGGCTCCGTCGGTTGGGCGTGTGATACGTGTCCAACGTATCTATAATTTTTGATTGCTTCATACTATATTATATTCTGTTTTGGATGATTAATGGGCTTTGTTATACACTTTTATATTATTTTTGGGACTAACCTATTAACGGGAGGCCCAGCCCAGAATTGCTGTTTTTTTGCCTATTTCAGAGTTCCGCAGAAAAAGAATATCAAACGGAGTCCAAACGAAATGAAACCTTCGGGAACGTGATTTTCGGAATGAACGTGATCCAGAGGACTTGGACCCTACGTCAAGACATCAACCAGGAAGGCACGAGGTAGGGGGCGCGCATACCCCCCCCCAGGCGCGCCCTCCACCCTCATGGGGCCCATGTTGCTCCACCGACATACTTATTCCTCCTATATATACCTACGTACCCCCAAACTACCAGATACGGAGCCAAAAACCTAATTCCACCGCCGGAACCTTCTGTACCCGTGAGATCCCATCTTGGGGCCTTTTCCGGAGCTCCGCCAGAGGGGGCATCGATCACGGAGGGCTTCTACATCAACACCATAGCCTCTCCGATGATGTGTGAGTAGTTTACCTCAGACCTTAGGGTCCATAGTTATTAGCTAGATGGCTTCTTCTCTCTTTTTGAATCACAATACAAAGTTCTCCACGATTCTCGTGGAGATCTATTCGATGTAATCTTCTTTTGCGGTGTGTTTGTTGAGACCGATGAATTGTGGGTTTATGATCAAGTTTATCTATGAACAATATTTGAATCTTCTCTGAATTCTTTTATGTATGATTGGTTATCTTTGCAAGTATCTTCGAATTATCAGTTTGGTTTGGCCTACTAGATTGATCTTTCTTGCAATGGGAGAAGTGCTTAGCTTTGGGCTCAATCTTGCGGTGTCCTTTCCCAGTGACAGTAAGGGTAGCGGCACGTATTGTATTGTTGCCATCGAGGATAACAAGATGGGGTTTATATCATATTGCATGAGTTTATCCCTCTACATCATGTCATCTTACTTAAAGCGTTACTCTGTTCTTTTGAACTTAATACTCTAGATAAATGCTAGATAGCGGTCGATGTGTAGAGTAATAGTAGTAGATGCAGGCAGGAGTCCGTCTACTTGTCTCAGATGTGATGCCTATATACATGATCATACCTAGATATTCTCATAACTATGCTCAATTCTGTCAATTGCTCAACAGTAATTTGTTTACCCACCGTAATACTTATGCTCTCGAGAGAGGCCACTAGTGAAACCTATGGCCCCTGGATCTATTTTCCATCATATTAATCTCCCGTCAACAAGCTATTTCTGGTGCCATTTTTATTTCGCTTTATTTACTTTGCATCTTTATCATAAAAATACAAAAAATATTATCTGATCATATCTATCAGATCTCACTTTCGTAAGTGACCGTGAGGGATTGACAACCCCTTTATTGTGTTGGTTATGAGGATTTTATTTGTTTCTGTAGGTGCGAGGGACTTGTGTGTGGCCTCCTACTGGATTGATACCTTGGTTCTCAAAAACTGAGGGAAATACTTACGCTACTTTGCTGCATCACCCTTTCCTCTTCAAGGGAAAACCAACGCATTGCTCAAGAGGTAGCAAGAAGGATTTCTGGCGTCGTTGCCTGGGAGTCTACGCAAAAGTCAACATACCAAGTACCCATCACAAACCCTTATCTCCCGCATTACATTATTTGCCATTTGCCTTTCGTTTTCCTCTCCCCCACTTCACCCTTGTCGTTTTATATTCCCTCTCTCTCCGTCCTCCTTCTCTTTCCCTATTTGCCTCTTTTTTCCCGTTTCTTGTTTGCTTGTGTGTTGGATTGCTTGCCTGTCATGATGGCTCAAGATAATACCAAATTGTGTGACTTTACTAATACCAACAACAATGATTTTATTAGCACTCCGATTGCTCCTCTTACAGATGCTAAATCTTGTGAAATTAATGTTGCTTTGCTGAATCTTGTCATGAAAGATCCGTTTTCCGGCCTTCCTAGTGATGATGCCGCTACCCATCTAAACAACTTTGTTGATTTGTGTGATATGCAAAAGAATAAAGATGTGGATAATGATATTGTTAAATTGAAGCTATTTCCTTTTTCGCTGAGAGATCGTGCTAAAGCTTGGTTTTCGTCTTTGCCTAGTATTGATTCATGGAATAAGTGCAAAGATGCTTTTATCTCTAAGTATTTTCCTCACGCTAAGATCATCTCTCTTATAAACGATATTATGAATTTTAAGCAACTTGGTCATGAACATGTTGCACAATCTTGGGAGAGGATGAAATCAATGATACGTAATTGCCCTACACATGGTTTGAATATTTGGATGATTATACAAAACTTTTATGCCGGATTGAATTTTGCTTCTAGAAATCTTTTAGATTCGGCCGCGGGAGGCACTTTTATGGAAATCACTTTAGGAGAAGCTACTAAACTCCTAGATAATATTATGGTTAATTATTCTCAATGGCACACTAAAAGATCTACTAATAAGAAAGTGCATGCGATAGAAGAAATTAATGTTTTGCGTGGAAAGATGGATGAACTTATGAAATTATTTTCTAATAAAAGTGTTTCTTCAGATCCTAATGATATGCCTTTGTCTACTTTTGATTGAGAATAATAATGAATCTATGGATGTGAATTTTGTTGGTAGGAATAATTTTGGTAACAACGCGTATAGAGGAAACTTTAATCCTAGGTCGTATCCTAGTAATTCCTCTAATAATTATGGTAATTCCTACAATTATTCTTATGGAAATTTTAATGATGTTATTATTGTTGCAAATAGGAATTATGTGCCTGTAGATTTTATTGTTCTTGATATAGATTGCAATCCTTCATGTCCTATTATTCTTGGTAGACCTTTCCTTAGAATGATTGGTGCAATTATTGATATGAAGGAAGGAATATTAGATTCCAATTTCCGTTATGGAAAGGCATGGAACAATTCCCTAGAAATAAAATTAAATTACCATATGAATCTATTATGAGAGCCAGTTATGGATTTCCTACCAAAGATGGCAATACCTAGATCTATCTTCGCTTTTATGCCTAGCTAGGGGCGTTAAATGATAGCGCTTGTTGGGAGGCAACCCAATTTTATTTTTGTTCCTTGCTTTATGCTCCTGTTTAGTAATAAATAATTTATCTATCCTCTGTTTTGGTTGTGTTTTTTGTGTTTAATTAGTGTTTGTGTCAAGTAGAACCGTTGGGAAGACTTGGGGAAAGTCTTTTTAATCTTGCTGCAAAAAACAGAAACTTTAGCGCTCACGAGAACTGCTGCCATTTTTATTTGGAAAGTGATATTTAATTAATTCTTCTTTAATATGATTAATAGATAAATTACTCACGTCCAGCAATTTATTTTAGAATTTTTGGGGTTCCATAACTTGCGTTAGCTACAGATTACTACAGACTGTTCTGTTTTTTACAGATTCTGTTTTTCGTGTGTTGTTTGCTTATTTTGATGAATCTATGGCTAGTAAAAGAGTTTATAAACCATAGAGAAATTGTAATACAGTAGGTTTAACACCAATATAAATAAATAATGAGTTAATTACAGTACCTTGAAGTGGTGTTTTGTTTTCTTTCGCTAACGGAGCTCACGAGATTTTTTGTTAAGTTTTGTGTTGTGAAGTTTTCAAGTTTTGGGTAAAAGATTTGATGGATTATGGAATAAGGAGTGGCAAGAGCCTAAGCTTGGGGATGCCCATGTCACCCCAAGATAATCTAAGGACACCTAAAATCCAAAGCTTGGGGATGCCCCGGAAGGCATCCCCTCTTTCGTCTACTTCCATCGGTAACTTTACTTGGAGCTATATTTTTATTCACCACATGATATGTGTTTTGCTTGGAGTGTCTTGTATTATTTGAGTCTTTATTTGTTAGTTTACCAAAATCATCTTTTCTGTACACACCTTTTGAGAGAAACACACATGATTCAGAATTTATTAGAATACTCTATGTGCTTCACTTATATCTTTTGAGCTATATAGTTTTTGCTCTAGTGCTTCACTGATACCTTTTAGAGCACGGCGGTGGATTTATTTTATGGAAACTATTATTCTCTTGTGCTTCACTTATATTATTTTGAGAGTCTTAAATAGCATGGTAATTTTCTTAAATTGGGAAATTAATCCTAATATGCTAAGTATTCGAGACTAGTAAAAAACTTTCTTATGAGTGTGCTGAATACTAAGAGAAGTTTGATGATTGATGATTGTTTTGAGATATGGAGGTAGTGATATTAAAGTTGTTCTAGTTGAGTAGTTGTGAAATTGATAAATACTTGTGTTGAAGCTTGCAAGTCTCGTAGCATGCACGTATGGTAAACGTTATGTAAGAAATATGAAACATGAGGTGTTCTTCGATTGTCTTCCTTATGAGTGGCGGTCGGGGACGAGCGATGGTCTTTTCCTACCAATCTATCCCCCTAGGAGCATGCGCGTAGTGCCGAGGTTTTTGATGACTTGTAGATTTTTGCAATAAGTATGTGAGTTCTTTATGACTAATGTTGAGTCCATAGATTATACGCACTCTCACCCTTCCATCCTTGCTAGCCTCTTCGGTACCGTGCATTGCCCTTTCTCACATTGAGAGTTGGCGCAAACTTCGCCGGTGCATCCAAACCCCGTGATATGATACACTCTATCACACTTCATACATGTCACTCTTGATTCATTGCTATCCCGGTATACCGCCGGAGGCATTCATATAGAGTCATACTTTGTTCTAGTACCGAGTTGTAATCATTGAGTTGTAAATAAATAGAAGTGTGATGATCATCATTCATAGAGCATTGTCCCAAAAAAAGCGAAAGGCTAAAAAAAGGAAGGCCCAAAAAATAAAAAATAAAAATGGACAATGCTACTATCCTTTTTTTCCACACTTGTGCTTCAAAGTAGCACCATGATTTTCATGATAGAGAGTCTCTTGTTTTGTCACTTTCATATACTAGTGGGAATTTTTCATTATAGAACTTGGCTTGTATATTCCAACAATGGGTTTACTCAAATGCCCTAGGTGTTCGTGAGCAAGCAAGTTGGATGCACACCCACTTAGTTTCTTTTGTTGAGCTTTCATGCATTTATATCTCTAGTGCATCCGTTGCATGGCAATCCCTACTCCTTACATTAACATCAATCGATGGGCATCTCCATAGCCCGTTGATTAGCCGCGTTGATGTGAGACTTTCTCATTTTTTGTCTTCTCCACATAACCCCCATCATTATATTCTATTCCACTCATGGTGCTATATCCATGGCTCACGCTCATGTATTGCGTGAAGGATGAAAAAGAATGAAACAATTGCTTGGCTTGTCATCGGGGTTGTGCATGATGAGAGCATTCTTGTGTGACGAAAATGGAGCATGAATAAACTATATGATTTTGTAGGGATGAACTTTCTTTGGCCATGTTATTTTGAGAAGACATAATTGCTTAGTTAGTATGCTTGAAGTATTAGTGCTTTTATGTCAATATGACATAACCCCCATCATTATATTCTATTCCACCCATGGTGCTATATCCATGGCTCACACTCATGTATTGCGTGAAGGTTGAAAAAGAATGAAACAATTGCTTGGCTTGTCATCGGGGTTGTGCATGATGAGAGCATTCTTATGTGACGAAAATGGAGCATGACTAAACTATATGATTTTGTAGGGATGAACTTTCTTTGGCCATGTTATTTTGAGAAGACATAATTGCTTAGTTAGTATGCTTGAAGTATTAGTGCTTTTATGTCAATATTAATTTTTTATCTTGAATCTTTCGCATCTGAATATTCATACCACAATTAAGAGGGTTACATTAAGAAATTATACCAAGTAGCATTCCGCATCAAAAATTCTGTTTTTATCATTTACCTACTCGAGGACGAGCAGGAATTAAGCTTGGGGATGCTTGATACGTCTCCAACGTATCTATAATTTTTTATTGCTTCATGCTATATTATATTATGTTTTGGATGATTAATGGGCTTTGTTATACACTTTTATATTATTTTTGGGACTAACCTATTAACCGGAGGCCCAGCCCAGAACTGCTGTTTTTTGCCTATTTCAGAGTTTCACAGAAAAAGAATATCAAACGGAGTCCAAACGGAATGAAACCTTTGGGAACGTGATTTTCGGAACGAACGTGATCCAGAGGACTTGGACCCTACGTCAAGACATCAACCAGGAAGGCACAAGGTAGGGGGAACGTCTACCCCCCCCCCCCCAGGCGCGAACCTAATTCCACCGCCGCAACCTTCTGTACCCGTGAGATCCCATCTTGGGGCCTTTTCCGGAGCTCCGCCGGAGGGGGCATCAATCACGGAGGGCTTCTACATCAACACCATAGCCTCTCCGATGATGTGTGAGTAGTTTACCTCAGACCTTCGGGTCCATAGTTATTAGCTAGATGGCTTCTTCTCTCTTTTTGGATCTCAATACAAAGTTCTCCACGATTCTCATGGAGATCTATTTGATGTAATCTTCTTTTGCGGTGTGTTTGTTGAGACCGATGAATTGTGGGTTTATGATCAAGTTTATCTATGAACAATATTTGAATCTTCTCTGAATTCTTTTATGTATGATTGGTTATCTTTGCAAGTCTCTTCGAATTATCAGTTTGCTTTGGCAGACTAGATTGATCTTTCTTGCAATGGGAGAAGTGCTTAGCTTTGGGTTCAATATTGCGGTGTCCTTTCCCAGTGACAGTAGGGGTAGCAAGGCACGTATTGTATTGTTGCCATCGAGGATAACAAGATGGGGTTTATATCATATTGCATGAGTTTATCCCTCTACATCATGTCATCTTACTTAAAGCGTTACTCTGTTCTTTTGAACTTAATACTCTAGATGCATGCTGGATAGCGGTCGATGTGTGGAGTAATTGTAGTAGCTGCAGGCAGGAGTCGGTCTACTTGTCTCGGACGTGATGCCTATATACATGATCATACCTAGATATTCTCATAACTATGCTCAATTCAGTCAATTGCTCAACAGTAATTTGTTTACCCACCATAATACTTATGCTCTCGAGAGAAGCCACTAGTGAAACCTATGGCCCTCGGGTCTATTTTCCATCATATTAATCTCCTGTCAACAAGCTATTTCTGGTGTTAGTTTTTTCGCTTTATTCACTTTGCATCTTTATCATAAAAATACCAAAAATATTATCTTATTATATCTATCAGATCTCACTTTCATAAGTGACCGTGAAGGGATTGACAACCCCTTTATTGCGTTGGTTGCGAGGATTCTATTTGTTTGTGTAGGTGCGAGGGACTCGTGTGTGGCCTCCTACTGGATTGATACCTTGGTTCTCAAAAACTGAGGGAAATACTTATGCTACTTTGCTGCATCACCCTTTCCTCTTCAAGGGAAAACCAACGTAGTGCTCAAGAGGTAGCAGCGTGCTGCCGCGGCGGCCCTGAAGGCGGGCTTGAGAGCCTTCAGAGCTTCCTTGGTGTCCCCAGCCATGGTGAGAACGCCACTGCTCCCTGGCATCTCCATGAGGTTGTAGGCTGGCTGGGTCGCTGCCATGAACTAAGCCAGGGCAGGGTACCCAAGGATGGAGTTGTACGGGAGGCTGATGTGGGTGATGTCGAAGTCGATCAGCTCGGTGCGGTAGTAGTCGCGGGTACCAAAGGTGACCGGGAGGCGTATTTGCCGCAGTGGGCTGGTGGAGCCAATGCCGACTCCAGAGAAAGGCTTGGTGGGCAGAGCCGGCCGTATGGTACATGAAGCAAACCGAAAGCTTCCACGGAGAGCACATTGAGGCCGGCTCCACCGTCGATGAGGGTCTTAGTCACAGCCACGCTGCAGATGGTGGGTGTGCAGAGCATTGAGAGCGCGCCCGTGCCCGTGGTGATGGTTGGGTGGTCCTCTGAGCTGAACGTGAGGTCAGCCTGGGGCACCGCCCATCCCGAGGGAGCCCCCTGCCATACACGGGCAGGGCCCATCTGGCGGATGAAATGCTTGACGTGGCGATCCGTGGGTGGCGCCCGTGAACCACCAAGAAGGGCTGCTATGGCGGGGGGCGCCTGCGCCGCGAAGCACGCAACGAAGAGACCGCACAGATCCTCCCAGGAGGCTACCGAGGATACTGGCAGACTAAGCAGCCAGGCTCGTGGCACACCAGCCAGGGACAGGAGAACCAGTTGGCCATGACCTGGTCGTCGCCTCCAGCCTCGAGAACGGCCTCCTCATACGCCAGCAGGAAGGCTGCTAGATCTGCCGTGCCGTCGTAGCGAGCGACATCTCTGGCTTGAACTTGCATCGCCACCGCACCTGCCGCAAAGCAAGGGTGAAGGCCCGGACGCCCGTGGTGCATCCGCAGGAGCCCGCCGGCCTAATTGGAGGAGCGGCGTCTGCCATGGGAGCAGGATGAAGCAAGCGGAGAGGTGAAGCTTCGACGCACCCCTACCTAGCGCGCCAAATGTTGGATTGTGGGTTCCGGCAAACCCTTGAGGTTTGAACTCTGGGGTGCACACGAAGATCTCTCCCTAGCTCACTCTCGCAATGACCTCAAGGCCTAGCTTGCCGAACCCAAGGAACAAGAGACACGAGAGTTTATACTGGTTTGGTCCACCGTTGTGGTGTAATAACCTACTCCTGTGTGGTGTGGTGGATTGCCTCGTGGGCTGAGGATGAATCAGTACAATGGATGAACAACCTCCTGAGGAGAGGTGTTCTTGGGCTCGATGAGCTGGTGTGCTTGAGGATGGTCTGAATGTCCTCTCCCTTTACTATGGTGGTGGCTAGCCCTATTTATAGAGGCCCTGGTCCTCTTCCCAAATGTTAGGCGGGAAAGGATCGCACAACAGACAGTTTTGAAGGGAGACAACTAGTACAAGTTATCCTGACAAAAGGTGGTCTTCGCCTGCCAAAGGCTCTGGTGGTGATGCTGCTATGGGCTCCACGGTGACCTCCATCCTGCCGTCCTGCTGGTCTTGGTCTTGTTGCACCGATATGGAAACCTTTTCCTGATGCCTCGGGACTCCTTGCATGCGCTTGCTCCTTTAGCACCAAAGAGGAAACAGGTACTCTGCGCCCGCTGGTGCCCGCCTGGCCTTGGTCGTCATGGCTCACGTCACGCGGACCTCGCGAGGTGCCCCTTGCATAGATATCTCTGCTACTCGAGAGCCAACCTAGTGAGGCCGCCCCTGAGGAGGTCTTGGTGTCGTCCGCCTCGTGAGGCTTTGCCCCTCATGAGGGTCTTAAGTGGTTGCTACCTAAGGTGGGCCGTACAAGGCTGTTGGTGGAACCACGCCCTAGGCCGCAGGCAGGCAAGTCTGCGTACCCCTGTTCCTAGGACGCCGATAGCTGTCCCGAACCCGACTCGGGCTGTCATTACCGATGGGTCCGGATCATCCCCAAACATCCCTAAAACATCTTTGGTCTCTTATTCAGTCTACCTAACCTACTTCTCTCGGCCATTCAATTACGATCGAAGGGACCAAATACCCCTAACAAAAATCCACGGGCTATATATAGCGGGCAACCCTAGCCCTAGACTATCCAATCCATCCAATCCTCCTCAGCACCGCCACTCCTCTCCCTCGGGATCCATCCCAGCCAACAAGCTTCGCCTCCAACCAACTCCCCTATTTTTCGTGCGCCCCAACCAGCTCTTGCCAGCCCGCAGCCACCTCCCACCATCGATTTGGACAGTCAGATCCAGATCACAAGCCCCCCATCATGTCAGTTCTTCCCCACCAAAGCTCCTCGCAGCCTCAACGCTCGGAGGCGCCCGAGGCCCCGACCTCCATCACCGCGCCTCGCCTCGCTGGAGCAGTGCGTCGCCCGTGAGCCACCGACGAAGATCAGCAACTGATGTCTACTACACAACCTTCTTCTTGTAGACGTTGTTGGGCCTCCAAGTGCAGAGGTTTGTAGGACAGTAGCAAATTTCCCTCAAGTGGATGACCTAAGGTTTATCAATCTGTGGGGGGCGTAGGATGAAGATGGTCTCTCTGAACAACCCTGCAACCAAATAACAAAGAGTCTCTTGTGTCCCCAACACACCCAATACAATGGTAAATTGTATAGGTGCACTAGTTCGGCAAAGAGATGGTGATACAAGTGCAGTATGGATGGTGGATATAGGTTTTTGTAATCTGAAAATATAAAAACAACAAGGTAACTAATGATAAAAGTGAGCAAAAATGGTATTGCAATGCGTTTAAACAAGGCCTAGGGTTCATACTTTCACTTGTGCAAGTTCTCTCGACAATAATAACATAATTGGGTCATATAACAATCCCTCAACATGCAACAAAGAGTCACTCCAAAGTCACTAATAGCGGAGAACAAACGAATAGATTATTGTAGGGTATGAAACCACCTCAAAGTTATCCTTTCTGATCGATCTATTCAAGAGTCTGTAGTAAAATTACACGAAGCTATTCTTTCTGTTCAATCTATCCTAGAGTTCATACTAGAATAACACCTTAACACACAAATCAACCAAAACCCTAATGTCACCTAGATACTCCAATGTCACCTCAAGTATATGTGGGTATGATTATACGATATGCATCACACAATCTCAGATTCATCTATTCAACCAACACAAAGAACTTCAAAGAGTGCCCCAAAGTTTCTACCGGAGAGTCAAGACGAAAACGTGTGCCAACCCCTATGCATAAGTTCACGAGGTCACGGAACTCGCAAGTTGATCACCAAAACATATATACATCAAGTGGATCACGTGAATATCCCATTGTCACCACAGATAAGCACATGCAAGACATACATCAAGTGTTCTCAAATCCTTAAAGACTCAATCCGATAAGATAACTTCATAGGGAAAACTCAATCCATTACAAGAGAGTAGAGGGGGAGAAACATCATAAGATCCAACTATAATAGCAAAGCTCGCGATACATCAAGATCGTGCCGAATCAAGAACACGAGAGAGAGAGAGAGAGAGAGAGAGAGAGAGATCAAACACATAGCTACAGGTACATACCCTCAGCCCCGAGGGTGAACTACTCCCTCCTCGTCATGGAGAGCACCGGGATGATGAAGATGGCCACCGGTGATGGATCCCCCCTCTGGCAGGGTGCTGGAACAGGGCCCCGATTGGTTTTTGGTGGCTACAAAGGCTTGCGGTGGCGGAAGTCCTGATCTAGGTTATTTTATGGAGGTTTGCGTATTTATAGGAATTTTTGGCGTCGGTCTCACGTCGGGAGGGGGGGTATCTGAGTCATCCACGAGATAGGGGGACGCGCTTGGGGGGTAGGGCGCGCCCCCACCCTCGTGGACGGCCCGGGACTCTTCTCGCCCAACTCTTTTACTTCGGGGGCTTCTTTTGGTCCATAAAAATCATCAAAAATTGGCACGTCAATTGGACTCCGTTTGGTATTCCTTTTCTGTAAAACTCAAAAACAAGGAAAAATAGAAACTGGCACTAGGTTCTAGGTTAATAGGTTAGTCCCAAAAATCATATAAAATAGCATATAAATGCATATAAAACATCCTAGATGGATAATATAATAGCATGGAACAATCAAAAATTATAGATACGTTGGAGACGTATCAACCATCCCCAAGCTTAATTCATGCTTGTCCTTGAGTAGGTAAATGATAAAAACAGAATTTTTGATGTGGAATGCTACCTAACATATTTTTCGATGTAATTTTCTTTATTGTGGCATGAATGTTCATATCAGAAAGATTCAAGACAAATGTTTAATATTGACATAAAGATAATAATACTTCAAGCATACTAACCAAGCAATTATGTCTTATCAAAATAACATAGCCAAAGAAAGCTCATCCCTACAAAATCATATAGTTTGGCTATGTTTCATTTTCGTCACACAAAATACTCCCATCATGCACTACCACGATGACAAGCCAAACAATTGTTTCATACTTAGCCTTTTCAAACTTTTTCAACTTTCACGCAATATATGAGCGCGAGCCATGGACATAGCACTATAGGCGGAATAGAATGGTGGTTGTGGAGAAGACAAAAAGGAGGAATATAGTCTCACATCAACTAGGCGTATCAATGGGCTATGGAGATGCCCATCAATAGATATCAATGTGCATGAGTAGGGATTGCCATGCAACGGATGCACTAGAGCTATAAGTGTATGAAAGCTCAACAAAAGTAACTAACTGGGTGTGCATCCAACTTGCTTGCTCACGAAGACCTAGGGCAATTTGAGGAAGCCCATCATTGGAATACACAAGCCAAGTTCTATAATGAAAAATTCCCACTAGTATATGAAAGTGACAACATAAGAGACGCTCTATCATGAAGATCATGGTGCTACTTTGAAGCACAAGTGTGGAAAAAGGATAGTACCATTGCCCCTTCTCTCTTTTTCTCTCATTTATTTTTTTGTTTGGGCCTTCTCTTTTTTTGGCCTCTTTTTTTTCTTTGTCTTTATTTATTTATTTTTCGTCCAAAGTCTCATCCCGACTTGTGGGGGAATGATAGTCTCCATCATCCTTTCCTCACATGGGACTATGCTCTAATAATGAAGATCATCACACTTTTATTTACTTACAACTCAAGAATTATAGCTCGATACTTAGAACAAAATATGACTCTGTGTAAATGCCTCTGGTGGTGTACCGGGATGTGCAATGAATCAAGAGTGACATGTATGAAAAATTATGTATGATGGCCATGCCACAAATACAATGTCAACCACATTATCATGCAAAGCAATATGACTATGATGAAGCATGTCATAATGAACGGAATGGTGGAAAGTTGCATGGCAATATATCTCGGAATGGCTATGGAAATTCCATAATAGGTAGGTATGGTGGCTGTTTTGAGGAAGGTAAATGATCGGTTTATGGTACCGGCGAAAGTTGCGCGGCATAAGAGAGGCTAGCAATGGCGGAAGGGTGAGAGTACGTATAATCCATGAACTCAACATTAGTCATAAAGAACTCACATACTTATTGCAAAAATCTACAAGTCATAAAAACCAAGCACTACACGCATGCTCCTAGGTGGATAGATTGGTAGGAAAATACCACCGCTCGTCCCGAGGCGCCACTCATAAGGAAGGCAATCAAAGAAACACCTCATGCTTCAAATTTGTCACACAATGGTTACCATACGTGCATGCTACGGGACTTCCAAACCTCAACACAAGTATTTCTCAATTTAACAATTACTCAACTAGCACGACTCTAATATTACCATATTTATATCTCAAAACAATTATCAAGTATCAAACTTCTCATAATGCACTCTATATGAAAGTTTCTATTATACCCATCTTGAATGCCCATCATATTAGGACTAATTTTATAGCCAGAGCAAATTACCATGCTGTTCTAAAAGACTCTCAAAATAATATAAGTGAAGCATGAGAGTTCATTAATTTCTTCAAAATAAAACCACATACGTTCTCTAAAAGATATAAGTGAAGCACTAGAGCAAACGAGAAACTACTCCGAAAGATATAAGTGAAGATCAATGAGTAGTTGAATAATTATGCAACTATGTGAAGACTCTCTAACATTTAAGAATTTCAGATCTTGGTATTTTATTCAAACAGCAAGCAAAACAAAAGAAAATAAAATGATGCTCCAAGCAAAACACATATCATGTGGTGAATACAAATATAGCTCCAAGTAAAGTTACCGATGAACGAAGACGAAAGAGGGGATGCCTTCTGGGGCATCCCTAAGCTTAGGCTTTTGGTTGTCCTTGAATATTACCTTGGGGTGCCTTGGGCATACCCAAGCTTAGACTCTTGCCACTCCTTATTCCATAATCCATCAAATCTTTACCCAAAACTTGAAAACTTCACAACACAAAACTTAATAGAAAACTCGTAAGCTCCATTAGTATAAGAAAATAAATCACCACTTAGGTACTATTGTGAACTCATTCTAAATTCATATTGGTGTAATATCTACTGTATTCCAACTTCTCTATGGTTCATACCCTCCGATACTACTCATAGATTCATCAAAATAAGCAAACAACACAATGAAAATAGAATCTATCAAAAACAGAACAGTATGTAATAATCTGGAGATTCCGAATACTTCTGTAATTCCAAAAATTCTAAAAAATAGAACTACCAGGATAAAAAGTATATTGATCTACTGCAGTTGTAATTGGTATTTTCGCTCTCTGGTAAAAAATGATAATTATTTTCGTGAGCGCATACTTTCTTTTTTATCAGCAAGATCAAACAACAATCACCCAAGAAGATCCTAAAGGCTTTACTTGGCACAAACACTAATTAAAACATAAAAACACAATTATAACAGAAGCTAGATGAATTACTTATTACTAAACATGAACAAAAAGCAAAGGACAAAAATAAAATTGGGTTGCCTCCCAACAAGCGCTATCGTTTAACGCCCCTGGCTAGGCATGATGATGACAATGATGCTCACATAAAAGATAGGAATTGAAACATAAAGAGAGCATCATGAAGAATATAACTAGCATATTTAAGCCTAACCCACTTCCTATGCATAGGGATTTTGTGAGCAAAAAACTTGTGGGAACAAAAATCTACTTGCATAGGAAAGTAAAACAAGGATAACTTCAAGATTTTCAACACATAGAGAGGAAACTTGATATTGTTGCAATATGTAAAAGCATATGTTCCTCTCTCATAATAAATTTCAGTAGCATCATGAATGAACTCTACAATATAACCATCACATAAAGCATTCTTTTCATGATCTACAAGCATATAATTTTTATTACTCTCCACATAAGCAAACTTCTTCTCATGAATAGTAGTGGGAGCAAACTCAACAAAATAACTATCATGTGAGGCATAATCCAATTGAAAGTTAAAATCATGATGGCAAGTTTCATGGATATGATTATTCTTTGTAGCATACGTGCCATCACAATAATCATCATAGAGTGATGCTTTCATCATAATAAATTTTCTCATCAAAACTTGGGGGACAAAAAATATCATCTTCATCAAACATAGCATCCCCAAGATTGTGGCTTTGCATATCATTAGCATCATGGATATTCAAAGAATTCATACTAAAAACATTGCAATCATGCTCATAATCCAAAGATTTAGTGCCAAACATTTTAATACATTCTTACTCTAACACTTTGGCACAATTATCTAAATCCTTATTTTCACGAAAGACATTAAAAAGATGAACCATATGAGGCAAACCTTAATTCCATTTTTTGTAGTTTTATTTTATAGACTAAACTAGTGATAAAATAAGAAACTAAAATATTCGATTGCAAGATCTAAAGATATACCTTCAAGAGATAACCTCCCCGGCAACGGCGCAAGAAAAGAGCTTGATGTCTACTACACAACCTTCTTCTTCTAGACGTTGTTGGGCCTCCAAGTGTAGAGGTTTGTAGGACAGTAGCAAATTTCCCTCAAGTGGATGACCTAAGGTTTATCAATCCGTGGGAGGCGTAGGATGAAGATGCTCTCTCCCAAATAACCCTGCAGCCAAATAACAAAGAGTCTCTTGTGTCCCCAACACACCCAATACAATGGTAAATTGTATAGGTGCACTAGTTCGGCGAAGAGATGGTGATACAAGTGCAATATGGACGGTAGATATAGGTTTTTGTAATCTGAAAATATAAAAACAGCAAGGTAACTAATGATAAAAGTGAGCGAAAACGGTATTGCCATGTGTTGAAACAAGGCCTAGGGTTCATACTTTCACTAGTGCAAGTTCTATCAACAATAATAACATAATTGGATCATATAACAATCCCTCAACATGCAACAAAGAGTCACTCCAAAGTCAGTAATAGCGGAGAACAAACGAAGAGATTATTGTAGGGTATGAAACCACCTCAAAGTTATCCTTTCTGATCGATCTATTCAAGAGTCTGTAGTAAAATAACATGAAGCTATTCTTTCAGTTCAATCTATCCTAGAGTTCGTACTAGAATAACACCTTAAGACACAAATCAACCAAAACCGTAATGTCACCTAGATACTCCAATGCCACCTCAAGTATCCGTGGGGTATGATTATACGATATGCATCACACAATCTCAGATTCATCTATTCAACCAACACAAAGAGCTTCAAAGAGTGCCCCAAAGTTTCTACCAGAGAGTCAAGACGAAAACGTGTGCCAACCCCTATGCATAAGTTCATGAGGTCACGGAACTCGCAAGTTGATCACCAAAACATACATCAAGTGGATCACGTGAATATCCCATTGTCACCACAGATAAGCACATGCAAGTCATACATCAAGTGTTCTCAAATCCTTAAAGACTCAATCCGATAAGATAACTTCAAAGGGAAAACTCAATCCATTACAAGAGAGTAGAGGGGGAGAAACATCATAAGATCCAACTATAATAGCAAAGCCCGCGATACATCACGACCGCGCCGAATCAAGAACACGAGAGAGAGAGAGAGATCAAACACATAGCTACTGGTACATACCCTCAGCCCCGTGGGTGAACTACTCCCTCCTCGTCATGGAGAGTGCCGAGATGATGAAGATGGCCACCGATGATGGATCTCCCATCCGGCAGGGTGCCGGAACAGGGTCCCGGTTGGTTTTTGGTGGCTATAGAGGCTTGCGGCAGCAGAACTCCCGATCTAGGTTATTTTTTGGAGGTTTGGGTATTTATTGGAA
>NC_041384.1:158469885-158540316 GCF_002162155.2 Triticum dicoccoides | reverse complement strand
CGTCCACGAGACAGGGGGACGCTCCCAAGGGGTAGGGCGCGCCCCCACCCTCGTGGACGGCCCGGGACTCTTCTGGCCCAACTCTTTTACTTCGGGGGCTTCTTTTGGTCCATAAAAAATCATAAAAAATTGGCACGTCAATTGGACTCCATTTGGTATTCCTTTTATATAGAACTCAAAATCAAGGAAAAAACAGAAGCTGGCACTGGGCTCAAGGTTAATAGGTTAGTCCCAAAAATCATATAAAATAGCATATAAATGCATATAAAACATCCTAGATGGATAATATAATAGCATGGAACAATCAAAAATTATAGATACGTTGGAGACGTATCAGCAGTAACCCTGCCACTCTGCCTTCCCTCCTGTCTCTTTCTTTTCCTCACCCGTCTTCTTTTCTCTCTCTCACGCTCGCTCTCGCTCTCCCGGTGCAGGAACCCCATGGAAGCTCCGCCGTGCCGCCCTTTTGCACCCGTTCCAGCTGGGAATCAAATGGATCCGTCTTCCCCGGGTCCCCCCTGCCTCCATGCCCCACCGGAGTCCAGCACATCGCCAGCGGCTGCTCGCCACCGAACGGATCCGCCGATGTTCGCGTCGCCTACCTCACCCACGCTCGAACCCCTACTTTGTTGACCGCAATGCTCCTTTGCCCAGCCCCGCGTCGACTTCCCCTGCATAGGCGCCGTCCTTCGTCAAGTCCTGCCAGCGCCATGCCCCGCGACCCCTCCTGCTGCTACCGCTGCTTTGCTCTGTCGAAGACGACAAGCACCCGCCCGAGCCAGCAGTGCCATTGGCCGCATCCCGCGCCAAGTCGCTCCTCGTGCCGCTCCCCATCTTCCTCCTCGTCGTGCCGATCCAGGAGGGTCGACCTCGCCCAGCCTCCCGCTCGCCTTGACCGCGTCAACCAGCGGCTTGTCCCGTGCCTCTACTCCCTGTGTTGACCTGATCCGGCCTCCTTGTGCCCGCGCCTGGGCCGCGTCTTGCATCCATGCTGCGCCAAGGCCCAGCCTGCGTCCAGCCTCCCAGTCGAGCCGGCCAATGAGGCCTGGTGAGCAGCTCCCGCCCCCTGTCCATTGCTGGGCCAGCCTCTGTTTTGTCCCATTCATGTTTTTTTTTCAGTTATGCGATTTTGCCGGTTTATCCAGAGTTTACCAGATTTGCATAGAACACCCTAAACATCATGCATATAATAACTCATTAATCGTGCATCATATGTAAATAATTTATATATGTAAAATGCTTAAAATTTCATCTAGTTTCCTAATATGCAACTTTCATCCATGTTAAAATGTTTAAAATGTTGTTTGCATTTAATTTGCTTAATGACATGTTAAAATGATTTATTTAATAACTAAATAACCGTAGCTCTGAATTTAATAAACTTTACATGTAAATGGGGTAGAATATTGCATAGATTAACATGGTGGCATTACTTTGCATGTTTAACAACTCTAAAAAATTATAGGGTAGAACAGTACCAACTTCGAAATATGCATATGGGGAATTTTTGGACTTGTTGTTTGGTGTTCTGGCCTCATTTAAACTTGCCTAGATAGGTAGTTTTATTATGGTTCACCTCTTGCTATGTTAACCAACATTTAATATTGATGGGTAGCATAAACGAGAGTGAGCTAAATAATTGAATGTGGCATTTCGTCAATATGCAACTCTGTTGCATATTGAGCTCCACTTAATTTGTAGCATTGTTTATGCATTTTTCCATGACATGCCTCATTAAACCGGACATGCATCATACTTGGTTGCGCATCATGCCATGTTTATGTGTGTTGGTTTACCATGTTGTTTGCTTCTTTCCGGTTGTACTTCTTCTCGATAGTTCCGGTAACGTTGCGATTGTGAGGATTCGTTCGACTATGTTGGTTCGTCTACTTAATTGATTCGGTCTTCTTCCTAGCGGGATCTCAGGCAAGATGACCATCAGCTTGGATCTCACTACTATCTTTTCTATGCTAGTTGTCTCGATGCTATCGATATGTCGCTCTACCCTCCACTTGTTTATCAAGCCTCCCAATATGCCATGAAACAGCCTTTAACCTTTTCCACCATCCTAGCAAACCGTTGTTTGGCTATGTTACCGCTTTTCTCAGCCCCTCTTATAGCGTTGCTAGTTGCAGGTGCAGTTGCAGTTTGTTCCATGTTGGGACACGGATATGATGGAAATCATGGGATATCATAATACCTCTTATTTAGTTAATGCATCTATATACTTGGTAAAGGGTGGAATGCGCGGCCTTTTGCCTGGTGTTTTGTTCCACTCTTGCCGCCTTAGTTTCCGTCATACCGGTGTTATGTTCCTTGATTTTGCGTCCCTAACATGGTGAGGGTTTATGGGCCCCTATTGACAGTTCGCTTTGAATAAAACTCTTCCAGAAAGGCCCAACATTGGTTTTACCATTTGCCTAATAACAACTAAAACTTGCATAGGGACTTGCCGACCCCCGAGGTCCCTTAATCAACCCCCGGGCCAGTGCTCCACATGAGTGTTGGTCCACCTACCTAGCAGTCGGTGGTACCGCCTCGGGGCAACTCAAGGTATTTTGGCTATCGTCCACTTTTCATAGATGGTGTTATCCTAAGAACGGGATACACGCAGCTCTTATCGGGGTATCGACGCACCGGGTGGTCTTGCTGGTTTTGTTTTACCATTGCCAAAATGTCTTGTGCACCGGGATTCCGTGTCTGATCGAAGGGTCCCGCGATGGAGGATTTTCTTTGCGGATCATGAGCTTGTCATGGGCTAAGTTGGGACACCCCTGCAGGGTTTAAACTTTCGAGAGCCATGCCCGCGGTTATGTGGCAGATAGGAATTTGTTAATATCCGGTTGTAGTGGACTTGAAGTAAACTTAATTAAAATACATCAACCGCATGTGTAACCATGACTGTCTCTTTTCGGGGAAGTTCGAGAGGAGAACACGGTTGGGTTATGTTTGAACGTAAGTAGTTCAGGATCACTTATTTATCATTACTAGTTTGCGACCATTGCGCAGTTTCTCATCTTACTCTTGTACTCATAAGTTAGCCACCATATATTGCTTAGTGCTGCTACAACCTCACCACTTATCCTTTCCATACCCATTAAGCTTTGCTAGTCTTGATACCCATGGTAATGGTATTGCTGAGTCCTCGTGGCTCACAGATTACTACAACAATAGTTGCATGTATAGGTAATGCGATGATCTGATGCGAGTGTGATGCTTGCTTGTTTGGAGTTCTTCTACTTTTTCTTCTTCGATCAAGGGATAGGTTCCGGTTCGGGGAACCTGGGATTAGTAGGGTGGATGTCGTTCTCCTTTTTCGTTTGATTTCATCCATAGTCGGATCCTGCTCTTCTGTATGATGGTTGTTATGTATTGATGTATTGTCGTATGAATGTTGGAACATGTGGCGAGTGTAAGCCTTTATCTTGTATTCTCATCTATTCAGTACATGGTATGTTGTAATGATATCCACCTTGCTATGCGCTCGGAATGCGATTGTGCCCCGATCATGAGTTCGTCACGTGATTGGGATAAAATCACATCTTGGGCGCGACAAGTTGGTATCAGAGCCTTACCGACCTTAGGAGCCCCCTTGATTGATCGAACCGTTGCCATTGTTGAGTCTAGAAAAAACTATTTTGAGTCTAGTTATATCGAAGAGAGGAATTCTTTTTACTCCTCATCCCCTTCGTCGCTCTGGTGAGGACTCATGACGTAGATATTTTGACTTCACTCTCCTCTTTTTCACTCAAATTTTTTTAGGATCATGCGGGTATTGTTGGATTGTTCTGATATCACTGTGATGGGAATTCTGTCTTGGTGCCTCCTGACATTTAGGGGTTGTGGCAGTGTCCCGGGGAGTTGAGCTCCAATGTGTTTTTCTCACAGTGCTTATCGTTTCAGTTCCGAAATACCAGAGGTCACCGACATCGAAAACGCTTCTATACTCTTTGTGGTGAGAGTAGTTTGACAACACATAGTACTGGGGAGAGCAATCAGATGTATTGCCACAGTTAGTATATCGGATGTTTTCGAAGGTCTGAGGTACATGATTTCCGAGGGTTTCTTGGTTATGTGTTGACGGATGGATATAGTTGGAGTGTAGCATTTGTTAGTTGTGTGAGATATTTGTGCCTCCCTATATCCCCAACACTAGATTGCATAACCAGATAATTTCGGGAGTTAATAGGTGGGAATTCAAGTAGTTACTAAGGATATCTTTTCAACAGATGCATGATATGAGATTGGGGTTCGACGTCTAGTTGTCCGTCTATCCACGGTTGGTTTTACAGTGGTCTCATTGTGTCTTGAAGAGTCCTTGGCTATGCTGACTCGGGGATGCTTCGTATGTCATGTGCACTGCCTTGTACATGATGGTGTTTGATAACCCACAAGTATAGGGCATCACAACAGTTTTCAAGGGTAAAGTATTCAACCCAAATTTATTGATTCGACACAAGGGGAGCCAAAGAATATTCTCAAGTATTAGCAGTTGATTTGTCAATTCAACCACACTTGGACACTTAATATCGGCAACAAAGTGTTTAGTAGCAAAGTAATATGATAGTAGTGGTAATGGTAGCAAAAGCTAACAGTAGTAAAAGTAATGTTTTTGGTATTTTGTAGTGATGATAGCAATAGCAACGAGAAAGTAAATAAGCGAAGAACAATATATGAAAAGCTCGTAGGCAATGGATTGGTGATGGAGAATTATGCTGGATGCGGTTCATCATGTAACAGTCATAACCTAGGGTGACACAGAACTAACTCAATTTGTCAATGTAATGTAGGCATGTATTCCGAATATAGTCATACGTGCTTATGGAAAAGAACTTGCATAACATTGTTTGTCCTACCCTCCCATGGCAGCGGGGTCCTTACAGAAACTAAGGGATATTATGGCCTACTTTTAATAGAGAACCAGAACAAGGCATTAACACATAGTGAATACATGAACTCCTCAAACTACGGTCATCACCGGTAAGTATCCCAATTATTGTCACTTCAGGGTTAACGGATCATAACACATAATAGGTGACTATAGACTTGCAAGATAGGATCAAGAACACTCATATATTGATGAGAACATAATAGGTTCAGATCTGAAATCATGGCACTCGGGCCCTAGTGACAAGCATTAAGCATAGCAAAGTCATAGCAACATCAATCTTAGAACATAGTGGACACTAGGGATCAAACCCTAACAAAACTAACTCGATTACATGATAGATCACATCCAACCCATCACCGTCTAGTAAGCCTACTATGGAATTACTCACGCACGGCGGTGAGCATCATGAAATTGGTGATGTAGGATGGTTGATGATGACGATGGCGACGGATTCCCCTCTCCGGAGCCCCGAACGGACTCCAGATCAGCCCTCCTAAGAGGTTTTAGGGCTTGGCGGCGGCTCCGTATCGTAAAATGCGATGATTTCTTCTCTCTGTTTTTTTCTCCCCGAAACTCAATATATGGAGTTGGAGTTGGAGTCGGAGAGTCAACAGGGGGCCCACGAGGTAGGGGCGCGCCCTAGGGGGCCAGGCGCACCCCCACCCTCGTGGAGAGGTGGTGGGCCCCCTGGCCTTCATCTTTTGCAGGTATTTTTCTTATTTTCTGAAAAGTAGCTCCGTGAAGTTTCAGGTCATTCCGAGAACGTTTTCTCCTGCACATAAATAACACCATGGTAATTCTGCTGAAAACAGCGTCAGTCCGAGTTAGTTCCATTCAAATCATGCAAGTTAGAGTCCAAAACAAGGGCAAAAGTGTTTGGAAAAGTAGATACGTTGGAGACGTATCAACTCCCCCAAGCTTAAACCTTTGCTTGTCCTCAAGCAATTCAGTTGACAAACTGAAAGTGATAAAAAAACTTTTACAAACTCTGTTTGCTCTTGTTGTTGTAAATATGTAAAGCCAACATTCAAGTTTTCAGCAAAGATTATAACTAACCACATTCACAATAACGCATAGGTCTCAAGTTTACTCATATCAATAGCATAATCAACTAGCGAGCCATAATAATAAATCTCGGATGACAACACTTCCTCAAAACAATCATAATATGATATAACAAGGTGGTATCTCGCTAGCCCTTTCTGAGACCGCAAAACATAAATGCAGAGCACCTTTAAAGACCAAGGATTGACTAGACATTGTAATTCATGGTAAAAGAGATTCAGTCAGGTCATACTCAATGTAAACTAACAGTAATGAATGCAAATGGCAGCGGTGCTCTCCAACTGGTGCTTTTTAATAAGAGGATGATGACTCAGCATAAAAGTAAATAGATAGGCCCTTCGTAGAGGGAAGCAGTGATTTGTAGAGGTGCCAGAGCTCGGTTTTGAAACAGAGGTGAATAATATTTTGAGCGGTATACTTTCATTGTCAACATAACAACCAAGAGATGGCTATATCTTCCATGCTACACACATTATAGGCGGTTCCCAAACAGAATGGTAAAGTTTATACTCCCCCTTCCATCAACAAGCATCAATCCATGGCTTGCTCGAAACAACGAGTGCCTCCAACTAACAAGAGTCCCAGGGGGAGTTTTTTTTGCAATTATTTTGATTTAGTTTGCATAAAGCATGGGACTGGGCATCCCGGTGACCAGCCATTTATCTCGTGAGTGAGGAGCGGAGTCCACTCCTCTTGAGAATAACCCGCCTAACATGGAAGATACGGACAACCCTAGTTGATACATGAGCTATTCGAGCATACAAAACAGGATATTTATTTGAAGGTTTAGAGTTTGGCACATACAAATTTACTTGGAACGGCAGGTAGATACCGTATATAGGTAGGTATAGTGGACTCATGTGGAATAACTTTGGGGTTTAAGGAGTTTGGATGCACAAGAAGTATTCCCGCTTAGTACAGGTGAAGGCTAGCTAGCAAAAGACTGGGAAGTGACCAGCTAGAGAGCGACAACAGTCATGAACATGCATTAAAATTAATCAACACCGAATGCAAGCATGAGGATATAATCCACCATGAACATAAATATCGTGAAGGCTATGTTGATTTTGTTTCAACTACATGCGTGAACATGTGCCAAGTCAAGTCACTTAAATCATTCAGAGGAGGATACCACCCTATCATACCACATCATAACCATTTTAATAGCATGTTGGCACGCAAGGTAAACCATTATAACTCATAGCTAATCAAGCATGGCACAAGAAACTATGATATCTAATTGTCATTCCAAACATGTTTATTCATAATAGGCTGAATCAGGAACGATGAACTAATCATATTTACAAAAAAAAGAGGTCGAGTCCATACCAGCTTTTCTCATCTCAGTCAGTCCATCATATATCATCATAATTGCCTTTCACTTGCACGACCGAACGATGTGAATAATAATAATAGTGCACGTGACTAAGCTGGAATCTGCAAGCATTCAATAAACAGGAGAAGACAAGGCAATATGGGCTCTTTTGTCAGATAAACAATAATGCATATAAGAGCCACTTCAACAATTTAATTATGGTCTTCTCCTATCAACCCCCAAAGAAAAGAAAAGAATTAAAACTATTTACACGGGAAAGCTCCTAACAAGCAAAAGAAGAACATGAAATCTTTTTGGGTTTTCTTTTTTAATTACTACTACAAGCATGGAAATTAAACTAACTAAAAGCTACAACTAATTTTTTTTGGTTTTTCTTAAGGTTTATTAAACACACAAGAAGAAAGCATAAAAAGGAAAATAAATTAGCATGGATGATACAATGAAAAAGTATGAGCACTGACATCATGCAATGAGTGTGTGAACATAAATGTAATGTTGGTGGGAAATACGTACTCCCCCAAGCTTAGGCTTTTGGCCTAAGTTAGTCTACGGCCACGGCTGGACTGGCGGATATCCATAATAATAGTTGGGGTCGTACTGAGAAGAAGAAGAGGAAGACTCCGATTGCCACTGGCTGACAATCATCTCCGGATCCCACTGGTAATTAGACTGTTGTGAAGGATCAACTTGTGGTTCCGGCTCTGGCTCCTCAGCTGGTGCAGGGTTCCGGTAGGAGTGAATAGCCTTCAACGGAACAAGGTACGTGCCTACAGATAAATCAAACAAAGAAGGAGCAGGTAGGGTAATAGTCTCAGGATGGTGTTTATTAAAGAACAATTGATATTTAAGCTCTCCTTCCCTATTCTTAACAATAAAATCATGTGCCACCATACTTTTATATTCTAAATAAACACGAGGCAACACCTTTTCTTCCTTCTCATAATGCCTAATAGGTATGCTAAAATGTGCAGCTAGGCGTGAAGCATAGATGCCTCCAAAGATAGGGCCCTTTGTACGGTTCAGACTTAACCGTTTGGCAATAATGCCGCCCATACTAACAGAGTTATCAACATATAAACCATGGAGCAAAATAATAATATCAGGGATACTAAGGTTTCCACAGTTTCCGCAACCAATTAAGCAACGACTAGCAAATAATGCAAAATAACGTAAAACAGGAAAATGTATGCTAGTGATTCGTGCATCGGAAACCTTCCTTGTTTCCCCTACAGTGATAGTATCAATAAACCCCTCCACATCATCATGATGTGGTTCTTCTGTCTTGCCCTCAAAAGGGACTAAACAAACCCGACAAAAATCATAAAGTGACATCTCCTTATGCTCATCATATAAATAAAACTCCACTATAGGTGGTGAGCTCCTAGATTGGAAATGAAAGTTTTGCACAAAGATATTTGTGAGTAAGAGATACTGATCGCATTGGTCGTGGAGGAAAGCGGTAAGGCCTGCATTCTTAGCCAGTTCATGAAAATCTTCATAAATCCCGGCTGCTCTCAAGAAATCCTCGGAAGGCCATTCACACGCCCGAACCTCCGCGGTGCGAGGCAGATTATACTTAGGCTTTGGTGCCTTTTCCTTCGAGCTTTGGCTCGATGAGCCCCTCAAAAGTCTCCTCATCATTTTCTGAAAAATTCTGAAATTTTTAGTAACTTCAAAATAAAAGTAAACCAAACTCAATAATATTGATAGAAACTACTCCTACAAGTGCCTAGGCCCTATATCATGCATCAAAACTACTTTTGAGCGTATAAATTTGGCATGCCAGCTCAAGAACAGGGTCACCTAAGCAGCAAAAAATTGCAATGAATACAGCACTAGAACAAAAACTAATTGGACCAATGGAGGAGTCACATACCAAGGAATAATCTTCCCAAGCAGTTTTGTGAGAGGTGCTTTGAGCAAGGATATCAAAAATGGCAGCAAAGTGAGCTAGAACTCGTGCTTGAGCTGGATATTCGTGTTTGTGGGAGGAAGATGAAGTGTGTGGGTGCAGGAATAAGTGGAGGAGGGCCACCGTGAGCCCACGAGGCAGGGGGCACGCCCAGGGGGTAGGGCGCGCCCTCCACTCTCGTGGGCAGGTGGTTGGCCCCCCTGCTGTGTTCCCAGTGTCAAATATTCTCAAATATTCTAGAAAAATCATATTTAAATTTCAGGGCATTTGGAGAACTTTTATTTTTGAGGTATTTTTATATTGCACGGATAATCAGATAACACACAAAAAAAAATTTATTTTTATTTTATTTAATATAAAAAACAGAAAGTAAAAGTGGGATGCAGAAGGTTGTGCCTTCTAGTTTCTTCCATCTCATGGTCATCAAAAGGAATCCACTAACAAGGTTGATCAAGTCTTGTTAATGAACTCATTCCGAATAACATGGAACTGGAGAAATTTTGAATAACACTATGTTACCTCAACGGGGATATGCACACCCCCAATAATAAGAATATCATATTTCTTCTTGACAGTAGGAAGAGGAAATTCAAAACCTCCAAATATAATCGATGGAATTTTTCCAATAGAGTTGATAGTATGAACTCGAGGTTGTTTCCTCGGAAAGTGTACCGTATGCTCATTACCATTAACATGAAAAGTGACATTGCCTTTAGTGCAATCAATAACAGCCCCTGCAGTATTCAAAAAGGGTCTTCCAAGAATAATAGACATACTATCGTCCTCGGGAATATCAAGAATAACAAAGTCCGTTAAAATAGTAACGTTTACAACTACAACAGGCACATCCTCACAAATACCGACAGGTATAGCAGTTGATTTATCAGCCATTTGCAAAGATATTTCAGTAGGTGTCAACTTATTCAAATCAAGTCTACGATATAAAGAGAGAGGCATGACACTAACACCGGCTCCAAGATCACATAAAGCAGTTTTAACATAGTTTCTTTTAATGGAGCATGGTATGGTTGGTACACCGGGATCTCCAAGTTTCTTTGGTATTCCACCCTTAAAAGTATAATTAGCAAGTATGGTAAAAATTTCAGCTTTCGGTATCTTTCTTTTATTTGTAATAATATCTTTCATGCACTTAGCATAAGGATTGGTTTTGATCATATCAGTTAATCGCATATGCAAAAAGATAGGTCTAATCATTTCAGCAAAGCGCTCAGAATCCTCATCATCTTTTTTCTTGGATGGTTCGGGAGGAAAAGGCATGGGTTTCTGAACCCAAAGCTCTCTTTCTTTACCATGTTTCCTAGCAACAAAATATTTCTTATCATAACGTTGATTCTTTGATTGTGGGTTATCAAGGTCAATAGCAGGTTCAATTTCTATATCATTGGCATTACTAGGTTGAGCATCATCATGAACATTGTCATTAACATCACCACTAGTTTCAGGTTCATTACCAGATTGTGTTTCAGCATCAAAAATAGAAATATCATTTGGATTCTCAGGTGTTTCAACAATAGGATCACTAGAAGCATGCAAACTCCAATCATTTTTCTTTTTCTTCTTTTTAGAAGAACTAGGTACATCTATATTATTTCTGTGAGAATCTTGCTCAATTCTCTTAGGGTGGCCTTCAGGATACAAAGGTTCCTGAGTCATTCTACCAGTTCTAGTAGCCACTCTAATAGCATAATCATTATCTTTACTATTAAATTCATTGAGCAAATCATTTTGAGCTTGAAGTACTTGTTCTACTTGAGTGGTAACCATAGAAGCATGTTTACTAATAAGTTTTAAGTTCACCTTTAACATTAGCCATATAATCACCCAAGTGTTCAAGCATATTTGAATTGTATTTCAATTGTCTACCAAAATAAGCATTAAAGTCTTCTTTCTTAGGCATAAATTTATCAAACTCATCTAAGCATGGGCTAGCAAATTTAGTAAATGGGATTTCAGCTTTATCATATCTATAGAGAGAATTTACCTTTACTACCTGTGTCGGGTTATCAAGACCATGAGTTTCTTCAATAGGTAAAGGATTAAGATTATATGTTTCTTCAACAGGCGGTAAATTAAGACAATGTATTTCTTCAATAGGAGGTAAATTCTTAACATCTTAAGCTTTAATGCCTTTTTCTTTCATAGATTTCTTTGCATCTTGCATATCTTCAGGACTGAGAAATAGAATACCCCTCTTCTTCGGAGTTGTTTTAGTAACAGGCTCAGGAATTGGCTCCGGAGGTGTCCAATTATTTTCATTTGTCAACATATTATTCAATAGAATTTCAGCTTCATCCGGCGTTCTTTCCCTGAAAACAGAACCATCACAACTATCCAGGTAATCTCTGGAGGCATCGGTTAGTCCATTATAAAAGATATCAAGTATTTCATTTTTCTTAAGAGGATGATCAGGCCAAGCATTAAGTAATGGGAGAAGCCTCCCCCAAGCTTGTGGGAAACTCTCTTCTTCAATTTGCACAAAATTATATATATCCCTTAAAGCAGCTTGTTTCTTATGAGCAGGGAAATATTTAGCAGAGAAGTAATAAATCATATCCTGGGGACTACGCACACAACCAGGATCAAGAGAATTAAACCATATCTTAGCATCACCCTTTAATGAGAACGGAAATATTTTAAGGATATAAAAGTAACGAGTTCTCTCATCTTTAGTGAACAGGGTGGCTATATCATTCAATTTAGTAAGATGTGCCACAACAGTTTCAGATTCATAACCATGAAAAGGATCAGATTCAACCAAAGTAATTATATTAGGATCAACAGAGAATTCATAATCCTTATCAGTAACAAAGATAGGTGAAGTAGCAAAAGCAGGGTCAGGTTTCATTCTAGCATTTAGAGATTGCTTACCCCATTTAGCTAATAACCTTTTGAGTTCATTTATATTTTCGCAAGCTAAAGAAGCTTCTTGATCAAATACATAACCTTTAGGAATAACAAGTGATTCTTCATCATCACTTTCATCAGTATCATCAGATTCAATATTTTCAATTTCTCTAGCCCTAGCAAGTTGCTCATCAAGAAAATCACTAAGTGGCATAGTAGTATTAGGCATAGAGGCAGTTTCATCATAAGTATCATGCATAGCAGAAGTGACATCATCAATAACATGCAACATATCAGAACGAATAGCAGAAGCAGGTGCAGGTGTCGCAAACTTACTCATAACAGAAGGTGAATCAAGTGCAGAGCTAGATGGCAGTTCCTTACCTCCCCTCGTAGTTGAGGGATAGATCTTGGTTTTTGGATCTCTCAAGTTCTTCATAATGATAAGCAGATATATATCCCAAGTGACTCAAAGAATAGAGCTATGCTCCCCGGCAACGGCACCAGAAAATAGTCTTGATAACCCACAAGTATAGGGGATCGCAATAGTTTTCGAGGGTAAAGTATTCAACCCAAATTTATTGATTCGACACAAGGGGAGCCAAAGAATATTCTCAAGTATTAGCAGCTGAGTTGTTAATTCAATCACACCTGGAAACTTAATATCTGCAGCAAAGTGTTTAGTAGAAAAGTAATATGATAGTAGTGGTAACGGTAGCAAAAGGTAACAGTAGTAAAAGTAATGTTTTTGGTATTTTGTAGTGATGATAGCAATAGCAACGGGAAAGTAAATAAGCGAAGAACAATATATGAAAAGCTCGTAGGCAATGGATCGGTGATGGAGAATTATGCCGGATGCGGTTCATCATGTAACAATCATAACCTAGGGTGACACAGAACTAGCTCCAGTTCGTCAATGAAATGTAGGCATGTATTCTGAATATAGTCATACGTGCTTATGGAAAAGAACTTGCATGACATCTTTTGTCCTACCCTCCCGTCGCAGCGGGGTCCTAACGGAAACTAAGCAATATTAAGGCCTCCTTTTAATAGAGAACCAGAACAAAGCATTAACACATAGTGAATACATGAACTCCTCAAACTACGGTCATCACCGGTAAGTATCCCGATTATTGTCACTTCGGGGTTAACGGATCATAACACATAATAGGTGACTATAGACTTCGAAGATAGGATCAAGAACACTCATATATTGATGAAAACATAATAGGTTCAGATCTGAAATCATGGCACTCGGGCCCTAGTGACAAGCATTAAGCATAGAAAAGTCATAGCAACATCAATCTCAAAACATAGTGGACACTAGGGATCAAACCCTAACAAAACTAACTCGATTACATGATAGATCCCATCCAACCCATCACCGTCCATCAAGCCTACGATGGAATTACTCACGCACGGCGGTGAGCATCATGAAATTGGTGATGGAGGATGGTTGATGATGACGATGGCGACGGATTCTCCTCTCCGGAGCCCTGAACGGACTCCAAATCAGCCCTCCCGAGAGGTTTTTGGGCTTGGCAGCGGCTCCGTATTGTAAAACGCGATGATTTCTTCTCTCTGATTTTTTATCCCCAAAACTCAATATATGGGGTTGGAGTTGGAGTAGGAGAGTCAAACAGGGGGCCCACAAGGTAGGGGGCGCGCCCCCACCCTCGTGGAGAGGTGGTGGCCCCCCTGGCCTTCATCTTTTGCAGGTATTTTTCTTATTTTCTGAAAAGTAGCTCCGTGAAGTTTCAGGTCATTCCGAGAACGTTTGCTCCTGCACATAAATAACAGCATGGTAATTCTGCTGAAAACAGCGTCCGTCCGAGTTAGTTCCAGTCAAATCATGCAAGTTAGAGTCTAAAACAAGGGCAAAAGTGTTTGGAAAAGTAGATACGTTGGAGACGTATCACTGTTGTATGATTGAGCCCGTGTGGGCCCCACCACTAAAATTTTGGATGAAATCTCTATCATATGTTTGTTTTCGACTTATTTCACAATCCAATCCTTTGTTTTGTTTTGAGTTGTGGTATTCGAGTTGCTTCGATGTCAAGTGTTGATTCCATACCTTTCCTAAGTGGTGTTCTCATGTTTCTATGGGAGTGCTAATCCTTATTGATCATTGAGATGGTCATGTCAATTCTTTTCCAACCGGCGTGCTTCTCGTCAAGATGATCCTATCATTTTCCCCATTCGCAAGATCACTTCTCAGTTTTCCCAACGGTGTTTGTTTCATCCGTCCCAAGTTGCCTTTGTTCTTTCCCACCATCCCACCCTTTACTTCAAGGACTCGGATTTCTTAATCAAGTATCCATTTTATTCATGTGAACTTTCTTCATTATTTCCATCAATGTTCATATCTGGTTATTTCTCATGAAGATGCTAAGTAAGCTTCAAGTTTATCATTCTTCATTCTCATATTATTTTCCAGTGGATTCAATTCAAGCTCTAATGTTGATCATATCCCTTTCCCCGTTTCAAATGCTTTCCCTTGCCGATGCACCTCTTAATCTCTCACCTCTCTCTATTCATATCCGAAGTGTCGAAGATATCTCAGAAGATTTGTGTCTCCATTATCAATCCGTTCAAGCTATTTCAAGGTTGTTATCTCATTCAAGCCATTTAATTCAATCGGTGCAATATCTCTTTTCAAGCAATCTTTTCAATGGTGTTTCTTTTGAGTGGGCCCTAATCCACAAGTCTTTTCCCAGGATCTTACCCAACTCTTCTAATTTTTCAGAGTTATTCCCAAATTTGTTTTCAAGGTGTGACGTAAGAATGGATTCCATCATTCATATGCCTCCTTCAAGATCGCTTTCAATTTTTATTTCCTCTTTGGCTCAATCTTTCTATTCTTCATTACTCCGGAGTGTCTCAACGATTCATGATGGTGTTTCTCGTCGTCATTCTCGAATTTTGAAGACCGAAGAAGAATTTCTCCTAAATCTTGGTCCGTACTCTTGAAGATTCGTGGTTCTAGCTTCATGCCATCCTCTCAAATCATTTCCAGTCATGAGAATTCTTTTCATACCCATCCGAAGCATTTCATGAGTTCTTTCCATTTTATTCCTATGAAGGCCATCATTTCGAGTTTATTCATTCTCAATGTTCAGCTCTCATTCCCCAATTGTTCCGGTGCATCGTTCAAATATCCTTTAATCAGTTCATGATCTCTTCATTCTCTCGTATCTAAACTCCCTCAAGTATCTTCATTCGTTTGCTAATTTTTCCCGGTGTCTCGTTCTCTTTTCTTTGTTCGTTTTCAAAGTCTTACGATGGTCCATTCAAGATTCCTCTTCTCTTGTTATCATATCAATTCATTCGTTCTTTCCTAAAGCCTACCAGTGGATCGTTGAAGACCTTCCTCAAGTTTGTGCTATATATATCCTTAATCCTTCAAGAAGAATAAGTGGCATGCCAATTTCGTTGCTTGTTATCAATTTAAGTTGATGAACGGTAAGCATGACGTGATTCTTATCATCGAGGTGATTTAATTCCTTATCTCGGAGGCTCGTCAAAATTTCCGGATCAAGTATTTCATCCTTTTCTTTCGAGAGTCTCAAGCTCTCAATTATATCATCTCAAAGATCCATCTAAATCATTGCAAGGCTTCACCTTGTGTTTCAACTTCTATTTCTTTTCTATCATCCTTTTATTACCGGAGTTCTTCATGGAGGCTCTATATGATGGTTCATCAAGGATTCCTTTCATTCTTCAATTGTTCATCAATATTTCTCTCAACGTTAAGTTCCGGCAAGCTATACTCTAAAATAAACATGGTGCTCAACACACGTTTTGTTTTGAGGAGTTCAAGCATTCTTAATCTTGCATTCTGAAGTGCAATTCTTTCTATCTTATCTTTTGAGGTGGTGTTATGTCACTCTTGACAATTTTCCCTTTCGTGTTTCATGATTCACAAGTTGTCAGGAATGAGATATTTTAAACCCATCAGTTTTCATTTCGTTCACGAGATCTTTTCAACCTAACAATTTCTTCATTGGTGTTATCTTGGTATAGCTTCCAAAGCCTTCCCTAAGGAATGTTGCTAATTTTGGCGTCTATCAATAATCCAAGTTTCCTCCTATTCTCTCGATAAAAGGAGTTTTCATCTCCTTGTTAATCTCAATCCAGTTAACTATTTCAATTAGTGGTTGGTTGTCACCTCATAATTTTGAGATGTTTTCCATAAGCCCATAAAAAGCTTGTGCTTTTCGTTGTTGATTTCCCAACAACTCCGTTCAATCCTTCTTTTAAGGAGGCAATTTCAAATTCAATTGTGGCAGAAGTTTTTTTTCTCTTCTTCATTCTCTTAATTTCACTCTTTCATTTGTCCCGAAGGCATTGTGATGTTGCTCTCTCCATCCCATCATCTCGTTTTGCCAAGATCATGTTCTATTCTTTCCCTTGCTTATCCATTTAACCGAAGTGTGTGTCCTCTTTTCAAGTTCTTTTCATCTTATCAAGTTTCCTCCTCTTTTCCATCGGGGTGCTGCCGAAATTCTTTCCTTCTCATTCGTTGTCTATCTCGCTTGAACCTGAGTGGTTTCAAATTTTTTTTCTTTTCCCTTGTGTTCGTTTCATGTCTTTGCAACCTTTAAGGTTTGTGGTTTCACTCGTTTGTCAAAGAAACAACTTTGTTTTACCTATTCCTCTTCCGCTTCTCTCTGGTGCCATCCCTAGATCTCGGGGCGAGATCTGTTGTAAGTGCAGGAGTGTTGTGACGACCGAGACCGACGCTCCAGACGGCTTCCATGTTTTTCGTTGTTGCCGTGTGTTTTGTTTGCTTGTTGCATTCATCATGTCATCATGAGCATTGCATTCTCATGTTTTCATAAAACTTGCATCCGTTCGTGGTTGCCGCTTCTTCCTTGTCTCTGTCAGACCGTTATCTTCTCTCTTGTCTTCTCCATGGCAATGTTGTCATACCGTGATATGTCTCCAACGTATCTATAATTTATGAAGTATTCATGCTATTATATTATCAATCTTGGATGTTTTATATGCATTTATATGCTATTTTATATGGTTTTTGGGACTAACCTATTAACCTAGAGCCCAGTGCCAGTTTATGTTTTTTTCTTGTTTTAGAATATCACAGAAAAGGAAAACCAAACGGAGTCCAATTGACCTGAAACTTGACGGAGCTTATTTTTGGACCAGAAGAAGGCCATGGAGTAAAAGAGTTGGGCTAGAAGAGTCCCGGGCTGCCCACGAGGGTGGGAGGCGCGCCCACCCCCTGGGCGCGCCCCTACCTCGTGGACAGCCCAGAGACCCCCCATGAGTTATTCTCAACGCCAAAACCTCTTATATATACAGAAACCTCCAAAAATTACCCTAGATCAGAAGTTCCGCCGCCGCAAGCCTCTGTAGCCATGAGAAATCAATCTAGGCCCTCTCTGGCACCCTGCTGGAGGGGTCATCATCACCGGAGAGCATGGAGGAGGATCCCGGAGGGGACATCATCGTCATGAAGGCCAAGGACCAGAGGGAGAACCTCTCCCCATCCAGGGGGAGGCCATGGAGGAGGAAGCACAAGGGGGAGAACCTCTCCTCCTCTCTCTCAGTGGCACCGGATTGCCATCGGGAGGGGAATCATCGCTGCGGTGGTCGTCTTCATCAACATCACCATCATCATCACCATCCTCATCTCTTTTACATGGTCCACTCTCCCGCACCCTGATGTAATTCCTACTTGAACATGGTGCTTTATGCCACATATTATGATCCAATGATGTGTTGCCATCCTATGATGTTTTGAGTAGATATCCTTTGTCTTTGGGTTGATTGATGATTTAGATTGGTATGAGTTGTATGTCTTATATTGGTGCTGTCCTATTGTGCCCTCCGTGTCGTGCAAGCGTGTGGGATTCCCGCTGTATAGTGTTGCAATATGTTCATGATTCGCTTATAGTGGGTTGCTGGAGTGACAGAAGCATAAATCCGAGTAAGGGGGTTGTTGCGTATGGGATAAAGGGGACTTAATGCTTTAATGCTATGGTTGGGTTTTACCTTAATGATCTTTAGTAGTTGTGGATGCTTGTTAGAGTTCCAATCATAAGTGCATATGATCCAAGAAGAGAAAGTATGCTAGCTTATGTCTCTCCCTCATATGAAATTGCAATGACGACTACCGGTCTTGTTAACAATTGCCTAAGACAATTCCGCACACTGATCCATCATTATTCCACACTCGCTATTTATAATATTTAGTAATATATTCTAACTTTATGATAACAACACCTACTTTATATTTTATCTCTCCGATACCATGCAAAGTTATCCTCTTCATACCCATAACGTAGTTTTATTTCTCGTTCCTAGTTGGAAGCAAACGTTCGGTGTACGTAGAGTCGTATCAGTGGCAGATAGGACTTAAGAGAATATTGATCTTCCCTTTAGCTCCTTGTGGGTTCGACACTCCATACTTATCACTTCCACCATTGGAAATTTCTACGATGATTCCCCGCATTTGGGGATTATCAGACCGCTTTGTCTCCATTGACCATTCTCAGTCCAACCGCACACTTGAGCACGTCCGCGTAACCCCTCTTTGCATAGTGCATTGACCCCTCGCCCGCGTCCGAAAGCTATCCCGAACCCGGATCATCCCCAAACATCCCTAAAACATCTTCGGTCTCTTATTCGGTCTACCTAACCTACTTCTCTCGGCAGTTCAATTACGACCGGAGGAACCAAATACCCCTAACAAAAATCCACTTGGTATATATAGCGGACAACCCTAGCCCTAGCTTGTCCAATCCATCCAATCCTCCTCAGCACCGCCACTCCTCTCCCTCAGGATCCATCCCAGCCAACGAGCTTCGCCTCTAACCAACTCCCCTATTTTCCGCGCGCCCCAACCAGCTCTTGCCAACCCGCAGCCACCTCCCACCATCGATCTGGACCGTCAGATCCAGATCGCAAGGCCCCCATCACGCCAGTTCTTCCCCACCAAAGATCCTCGCAGCCTCAACGCTCGGAGGCGCCCGAGGCCTCGACCTCCATCACTGTGCCTCGCCTCGCTCGAGCAGCGCGTCGCCCGCGAGCCACCGACGAAGACTAGCAGCCACCATGCCGCTCTGCCTTCTTCCTTCCCTCCTTTCTCTTTCTTTTCCTCACCCGTCTTCTTTTCTCTCTCTCAGGCTCGCTCTCGCTCACCTGGTGCAAGAACCCCATGGAAGCTCCACCTCGTCGCCCTTTTGCACCCGTTCCAGCTGGGAATCAGACGGATCCGTCTTCCCCGCGTCCGCCCCTGCCTCTCCGCCCCACCGGAGTCCAGCACATTGCTGGCAGCTGCTCGCCACCGAGCAGATCCGCTGTCATTCGCGTCGCCTACCTCACCCATGCTCGAACCACTGCTTCATTGACCGCACTGCTCCTTTGCTTAGCCCCGCGTCGACTTCCCCTGCACAGCCGCCATCCTTCGTCAAGTCCTGCCAGTGCCATGCCCCGCGACCCCTCCTACTGCTACCACTGCTCTGCTCTGTCGAAGACGACGAGCACCCGCCCGAGCCAGCAGTGCCGTTGACCGCGCGCGTGGGCCGCATCCCACACCAAGTCCATCCTCTCGCCGCTCCCTGTCTTCCTCCTCGTCACGCCGATCAAGGAGGATCGACCTCACCCAGCCTCCCGCTCGTGTTGACCGCGTAAACCAGCGGCTCGTCCTGCGCCTCTGCTTGTTACGTTGACCCGATCCGGCCTCCTCGTGCCCGCGCCTGGGCCGCGTCTTGCATCCGCGCTGCGTCAAGGCCCAGCCTGCATCCAGCCTCCCCACCGAGCCGGCCCATGAGGCCTGGTGAGCAGCTCCTGCCCCTTGTCCATTGTTGGGCGAGTTTGTGTTTCGGTCCGTTCATGTTTTTTCCAGTTATATGATTTTGCCGATTTATTCAGACTTTACCAGATTTGCACAAAACACCTTAAACATCATGCATATAATAACTCATTAAATGTGCATCATATCTAAATAATTTATATATGTAAAATGCTTTAAATTTTATCTAGTTTCATAATATGCAACTTTCATCCATGTTAGAATGTTCAAAATGGTGTTTGCATTTAATTTTTTTAATGGCATGTTAAAATGATTTATTTAATATCTAAATAACCGTAGCTCTGAATTTAATAAACTTTACATGTAAATGGAGTAGAAAATGCATAGATTAACATGGTGGCATTACTTTACATGTTTAACAACTCTAAAATTGTGTATAGGCTAGAACAGTACCAACTTCGAAATATGCATATGGGGATTTTCTGGACTTGTTGTTTGGTGTTCCGGCCTCATTTAAACTTGCCTAGAAAGGTAGTTTTATTATGCTTCACCTCTTGCCATGTTAACCAATATTTAGTATTGATGGGTAGCATAAACGAGAGTGAGCTAAATAATTGAATGTGGCATTTCATCAATATGCAACTCTGTTGCATATTGAGCTCCACTTACTTTGTAGTATTGTTTGTGCATTTTGCCATGACATGCCTCATTAAACCGGACATGCATCATACTTGGTTGTGCATCATGCCATGTTTATGCTTGTTGGTTTACCATGTTTTTTGCTTCTTTCTGGTTGTACTTTTTCTCGATAGTTCCGATAACGTTGCGATTGTGAGGATTCATTCGACTAAGTTGGTTCGTCTACTTAATGGATTCGGTCTTCTTCCTAGCGGGATCTTAGGCAAGATGACTATCGGTGTCAAAACCAGTGGATCTTGGGTAGGGGGTCCCAAACTGTGCGTCTAGGCGGATGGTAACAGGAGACGGGGGACATGATGTTTTTACCCAGGTTCGGGCCCTCTCGATGGAGGTAAAACCCTACTCCTTCTTGATTGATCTTGATGATATGAGTATTACAAGAGTTGATCTACCATGAGATCGAAGAGGCTAAATCCTAGAAGCTAGCCTATGGTATGATTGTTGTCCTTGGTCCTACGGACTAAACCCTCCGGTTTATATAGACACCGGAGGGGGCTAGGGTTACACAGAGTCGGTTACAAGGAAGGAGATCTACATATCCGTATTGCCAAGCTTGCCTTCCACGCCAAGGAGAGTCCCATCCGGACACAGGACGAAGTCCTCAATCTTGTATCTTCATAGTCCAACAGTCCTGCCAAAGGATACAGTCCGGCTGTGCGGATACCACCTAATCCAGGACTCCCTCAGCCGCCCTTGAACCAGGCTTCAATGACGATGAGTCCGGCGCGCAGATTGTCTTCGGCATTGCAAGGCGGGTTCCTCCTCCAATACTTCATAGAAGATTTTGAACATGAGGATCGTGTCCGGCTCTGCAAAACGAGTTCCACATACCACCGTAGAGAGAATAATATTTTCACAAATCTAATCTGTTGACGTACCACGTAGCGTGACATCACACCACAGCCAGGTCTTTATTCCAATCATTTTTCATAACCCATCTCAGCGTGTTTCGCGAGGCGGTTTCCTTGGCACGTCTTGTCGAAGCAGAGATCGTGTCCCCTTTATCACGGGATTCTCATCAATACGGACGTGGGTAACCCAACCGTGCCCATGGGTAGGACTCCTAGATCTTAGGCAAGTCCCAAATGGCCATGAGGAGGACGCTTGATATTCACCCTCTTTGTAAAGGGGACAAGGCTTTTTCCTCTCGATCTTAATCGAATCCGCCTCCCGCCTCGAGTTCGAACACCCAAAGCTCAGGTTTAGGCACTTCGGACCTTCAACTATGTCCGGATCCAACCTTCAAGGTCGGTGGATGCCTTCCTCCGTCACCGAGGAGGACATCAAGAAGTTGAGAGAGGCCAGATATCTGACCGCAGAAATTTCGCATCGGCTGCCTGCCCGAGGGCAAGTCGTCCCTACTCCCGAACCCAACGAGAGCGCCGTGTTTGTCTCCCACTTCCTCCGAGGACTAGGCCTCGCTCTGGATCCCTTTGTTAGGGGTCTTATGTTCTATTATGGGCTAGATTTTCACGATCTGGCCCCGGATTCCCTTCTTCACATCTCGACATTTATTGTCGTATGTGAGGCCTTCCTCCGCATTACCCCTCACTTCGGCCTGTGGCTCAAGACCTTCGATGTGAAGCCGAAGATGATTGAGGGGCAGCACGCAGCATGCGGAGGCACTTTAATAAGCAAAATCGCTAACGCTCCATGTCCCGGGGGTTGCTTCCTAGAGGTGTCCGGATTGTGGCAGCGGGAGTGGTTCTACATCACGGCTCCCCGAAGTGCCAAGTGGGTAGCTGCCCCCACCTTTCGCTCAGGCCCCCACCACAACTGATGTCATGGATCACCAGGGGGCTGAGCTGGGGTCCAGCCAAGGACGTGCCAATACCGCAAAGCCATATCCGAGATCTCTTTGAGAGAGATTTCAGTCTGGTTATGGTAGTGCAAGTTATGCTAGTTCGTCAAGTCCAGCCTTGCAAACGCCGGCCCCTTCGCATGTGGGAATCCAACCCGGAAGGACCGCGAGCTATTCAACATTTCCTCGGCATGACGCACGAAGAGATGTACAAATTGTTCTTAGGACCACAAATAATGTGTCCGTACATCACTGAGGATGCAGGTCTGAGCTGCAATCGCCCGGATACCCAAGTAAGTAGCCCCGCATCCGAACACACTGTCCATTTATTTATCGCAACATCGCCCTAAAAAAGTCGCTCTTTGACCAGGATTGGATAGTGAAGGCAAAGTTGATCAGGTGTCCGGTCCCCCTCCCTGAGACCTCACCAAATCCCGTGCTAACCAGGATGCTGGAGATCGCGCCTTATCAAGCGCCCTTGGGAGAATATAAAGGGGGGAACAAGGAGGCTAGCGCCTCCGCGAAGGAGGTTAGCCGGGGAGGAGGGACTGAAACTTCCTCTCCCCAGGGAAGGAAGAGGACCGCCTCCGAGGACCCGGAGACAATGGTCTCCAAACGGGGGAAGAAATATTCGCCGGAGGGTCTTGCCTCAGGGGCTACCCCGGCCGCACTATGCCCTCAAGGGGACCAGCCCTCCACCGAGCTGTAAGTAAAAGGGTACTTAATAATGAAAATTTCTCGCTTTACTTCTGAGGAAAATAACCGAGGCATTTATCTTGCAGTTCGGATCTTAGCCCTTCTCAGCAGAGCTCGTCTTCAGGGAATCTTCTTCCAGAGATGATGGAGAGCAAAACGCCTCCCCCTGCCATACCGCCTCATGAGGCGGGCGACCCGAGGTATCGTCGTGGAGGGTTTCTCCTGATCCGGCAAGGCCAGAAGGTAATCCTATGGCCACCCGAAGTCCTCAGTATCCGGCTCTTGAAGAGAGCAATCAAAAGAGTCCGGCACCTACCGGTGTGCGGTCGGACGTACTAAGGGATATGCTAGAGCAAGCGACTAACTCAGAAGAGCACCGCACGTTGATGGGTATGGTGATTGAAAGGATTTCGTCCGCCAAAAGCGGGTTGCATGAAGCCTTTATGAGTCTACTGATGGATTTTGAGGTACGCAAAATGATGTACATTTTTGACAGTACCGCACATTTTTAGATGTGCCCTGTGTAGATAGTAGCCCCTGAGACTCTGGTTGTCGTCGAAAACGGCGGCAAACAGAGGATCATAGTCCCAGGTAATAACCAGACCGCCTTTATGTGCAGGTGGTTGAAGCTCCGGTGGCTAGCCGGACTGATGGGTTTGCCGAACTAAGGCGGCAACTGGATGCGGCAGATGCCGACATCGTGCTTGTTAACAAGCGGCTTGACGAGGCACAGGGTATGTGATTTTTCTGGTGATTGTCACATAATAAGAGCAGCATGATGCCAGTATCTTTAATATGTTGTGACTGCAGATGGAGCTACCACCGTGAAGACCCTTCGGGCGGAGCTTGCCCGAGCCAAGGAGCAAGAAAGGAGTAGCAATGCGGCCGCTTTAAAGCTGGCCAAAGAGTTAAGGGCCGAACAGGCCACGCATTGCGAGAGCAAAGAAAAATAGCCAAGATGGATGTAGAGTTAAAAGATGCTGCTGACCATTACTAGCTTCTTGAATAAGAAAACTGGGCGAAGGCGACGGACCTGGAAAAGGCCCGGGTGGCTGCCAAGGAAGCCCGCTCCAAAATTAGAGTGACGAAGGAGGAGCTGCATCAAGCTGCGGATATTGTATCTGGGAAGCCCTTCTTGTTGCGGACTAAGTTCGGGGATCCGAAGTATGCACCTCTGGACCGACTATGGAGTTCTGCGGACGCCTATGTGGATTTGGCTGCAAGTGCTGCTGATGCGGCCGAGTACTTCAAGGATCGGAAAGATCACGAAGTGGAAAACTGTTTTGGTCACAGTTTCATGCTCCAGCCCGTCCGCTGTTGTTGAATGAACAAATGGCCGAGTGGGCTGAGCTCCATAGATTATCCGAACTTGCCATGAGGTCCGTTGTGGATCATCTGTGGCCGAGAGGGCCAAGGCTGAATAGCTACTTTAGCTTAGTGCAACAATTCCTTGGTGTTGTGCCACACATCAATGTTGTAAAGAGGTCGGCGTGCATAGAAGGCTCGCGGATGGCCCTTTCCCGTGTCAAAACATACTGGGTGGAGATGGATGCCACCACTGTTGCGGCACAGGGTTCGGCCATAGGCCGAGTGGCTGCCGAGCACTACTTTGAAGAAGTTCTTGAAGGCGCTCGTTCGATAGAGGCTCAGTGCTCGAAGAATATTATGTTTGAGTGACATGTATTCCCATTGTATAAACAATGTTTTATTGAGTTTATCAAGGCTGTATTTATACTTTTGCCCGAAAGTACTATGATGCCTCCTGTGCGGCCGTTTATGTATATATGTATATAACCTAAAAGATGGCAGTCGTCGGCTTCAGCCCCCACGCATATAATGCGGGAAAGCTCACAGAAGACGCATGTTCACACTTGATCCAACGTCTTGGTCCATTAAGGAGATGATAGCGCAGTGAACTAGGCAATCGGACTATAATGCTTTAACACTTTCACTTAGCCAGAAGAGTTTGACAATGGGGCTACTATATAGCTCCTGGTGGCTCCGCGCTCATCTGAATTCGGGGCGCGTACATGCCTGGCCAGGAAACGGCCCTTCATTAATGTAGAGGAATCCCGAAGATTTCGCTAGGTCATCGAGTGGTTGACCAGTCTCACGCTATATCATGACAGTCAGTTTTCGGCTTTCTCTACTGAGGAGCTCGTCCGGATGAACCAGGGCACAATCGCAGTAGTTCTCCTGGTGCCGCCTTAGCTGATAGAGCAGAACGTAAGGCAGCAAAACACAAGAGCCAGGAAAACCCAACATTTTACCAAAGACATGATTCGGAGCTGATGCATATAAGGCCAAACTCGCGACGCCGAACACTCCCTAAGGTATTCGGTCTTTATGATGTAAACCGGGCTAAAAAGTGCCCTTTGTAATAAGCCCCTGGTGTCCAGGTACGTGCAATATTCTGACATGGCCACATGCCAATACGTTAGCATCCTTCTCAATTGTACTAAGAATCCGGGGGATGTGTATCAACAAGAGACAGTAAAAAAGGTTTACGCAGGGTCTTAATCTAAAAAGAATCCTTGGAACGGGTCCCTGCTGCACGTCTGCGACTGTGTCTCCGTTGTGCCGTATCCTGGACGGGTGTAGCACAATGGTCATCTGTAAAAGAGAGGAACTTAGTTGAAAAGTTGTCGTGCAAAAAGGTAGGTTATACTAAATAAACCATATACAGTTCAAGATGAGTAAAGTTGAGCCTAATTGTCACTTGTTTACATGCTTTGAGCCCCTTGTATTGTTATAGGGGTATAGCCATCAAACCTGTATCAATTATATATAGCTGCACCAGACTCGTCTAACCGTGTCCCTGGTCTTATCGACCTATCAGATGCTCTAGTTGGTGAGGCCATCTAGTGTGCGGCTGCCAAGGTGGCCGCATGGTCTTCCGCGTGCAAGGAGCGCTCAATATTTCCATTTACTGTAATGATGCCATGTGGACCGGGCATCTTAAGCATGAGGGAAGCGTAATGCGGTATTGCATTAAAGCGAGCGAAAGCTTCGCGTCCGAGTAGTGCTTGATAGCCACTTTGGAACGGAGCGATGTGGAAGGTTAGCTTTTCGCTGCGGAAGTTATCGGGAAAGCCGAATATAACCTCTAGTAGCAGTGAGCCCGTGCAATGGGCTTATGGGCCTGGTGTTACTCCTTTAAAGGTAGTATTGCTATGGCTGATTTTTGTTGGGTCTATCCCCATTTTGTGGACTCTGTCCTGATATATCAGGTTTAAACTACTGCCGCCGTCCATCAGGACTCGTGTGAAGTGGTATCCGTCAATTATCGGGTCTAACACCAAGGCAGCCCATCCTGCATGGCGGATACTTGCCGAGTAATCCCGATGGTCAAACGTGATCGGTTTGGACGACCAGTGGCAGAACTCCGCGGTGATAGGCCCTGGGGCATGTGTCTCTAGGAGTGCCGCTTTGTTTCTCCCCTTCATCACGTGTAACACATGTACTGTTTTGACTTCTGGTGGGAATTTCTTCTGTTCCCCAGTGCTTTGCTTGCGAGGCTCGTCCTCATCTTCGCTTGGTGTATCCTGCCCCTTGTGTTCGGCGTTGAGTTTGCCGGACTGCTTGAAGACCCAACATTCTCTATGGGTATGATTTGCAGGTTTATCGGGGGTGCTATGGATCTGACATAGTTTGTCCAGAATCTTGTTCAGGCTGGACAATTCGTCTTTGTTGCCTTTGGAGGGCAGCTTTTGCTGACCTGGCCGAGAGCTTCTGAATCCGGCGTTTACCTCCGTGCTCTTCGGGCTGTCTTCTTTATTCCGGTGCTTGGCTTCCCGTTTCCGTCCCTGACTTTGGATGTACTTGGGTCACTGGTGCTGCATTGGGCTAACCAGTTGTCCTCGCCCGCGCAAAAGCGGGTCATGAGGCTTGTTAATGCTGCCATTGTTCTCGGCTTTTCTTGGCCGAGGTGTCTGGCAAGCCATTCGTCTCGAACGCTGTGCTTGAAAGCTGCTAAGGCTTCGGCATCCGGACAGTTGACTATTTGGTTCTTTTTAGTGAGAAACCTGTTCCAAAGCTTTCGGGCTGACTCTCCGGGCTGTTGAGTTATGTGACTTAAATCGTCTGCATCCGGTGGTCGGACATAGGTCCCTTGAAAATTTGCCCGAAAAGCGTCTTCGAGCTCTTCCCAGCTTCCAATGGAGTTTTTGGGGAGGCTTTTAAGCCTATGCCGAGCTGGCTCTTTGAGCTTGAGGGGTAAGTACTTGATGGCGTGGAGATCGTCTCCTTGAGCCATGTGGATATGGAGGATGTAGTCCTCAATCCAGACCCCAGGGTCTGTCATTCCGTCATACGCCTCTATGTTTACAGGTTTGAATCCCTCTGGAAATTCATGGTCCAGCACCTCATCGGTGAAACATAGGGGGTATGCGGCACCCCTGTATTTGGGTGTACCGTGGTGTTCGGATTTTTTTGTGTTGCATTGCATGCTGGAGCGCGCTTTCTTGGCCCGTAGATGGATCTGGTTGCGCCGTCCTTTTGATGCGAGCCCTCACATGGATCGCGTACTGGCTTGTGTGCGATGTCGTTTGCCGCCCTATGTTGGCCACGAGGTCGTCTATCCGACCGGATGGCTGTTTTGTTTTTTGATTGCGGGGGATTTAAGGCCTCCTCATCGAATTCAGGTAGCAGCTTTCACTTCGGATAGCTCTTTGTGTGGCGACTACCGCCGTACTTTGCTGCAGTGTTGAGTACTTTACTCCATCTAATTCTGAGTGTGTCTTGTGCAGTCCTGAGCCTTTGCTTCTGCTTTTTCAGACTCCTCGCAGTGACGACAAGCCTTTGATGGGTATTCTGTTGCTCCGGGCACCTGTCCGGTGTGATGTCATCCGGACTGTTATCTTCGCCGGAGTCGGGTTGTTCGGTTTGATTCTCCGTGTTGCTGCGGTCGGACAGTGGTTCAATGCCGTGTTTGTTGTCCGCTGGCTTACCCTTCCCTATCGCTGAGTCTATATGATTGTTGTTTCTGCCGAGGCGAGATTTGGAGCGGCGCTTACGCCGCCGCTTTGACTGCTTCTCGAGGGAACGATCCTTCGCTGCGTCCTGCCGTTCCTCGTCGTCATTTTCTTTGGGTGTGTCCACCATGTATACATCATATGATGAAGTGGGTGTCCAGTGCCCTGTGGGCAGTGGCTCCTGTTTGTCTCTTGCATTGTCCTCCATACTGTCGATGTCTTCAGAGTCGAAGGCGAGCATGTCGGTCAAATCGTCGACAGTGGCTACTAAGTGGGTGGTGGGTGGGCGGCGAATTTCTTCATCGTCCGCATCCCAATCTGGCCGGCCATAGTTCGGCCAGGACTCTCCTGACAAGGAGAGAGACCTTAATGAGTTCAGTAGGTCGCCAAAGGGCGAGTGCTGAAGGATATCCGCGGAGGTGAACTCCATGATTGGCACCCAGTTGGATTCGATAGGCACGGGCGCAGGCGGTTCGGAGTCCGTGGCCGGGGGAGAATCCGGCAGTTCGGCGTCACGGCTCCCATGAAGGGTAAGGTCGATACTCGGCTCGATCGCCGCTGAGAATGCGGCCTCCGTGGCGGGGTCTATCCACCCGTCCATGGATGGCGCAATTGGCTCTGAATTGAGGGTTGGAGCGGTTGCCGGTGCGGTCTCCTGAACACTGTCCGATGGTAGAGCTAAATTATGCTCATCGTGACCGTGCGGCGCACTCGGTGGGGGCTTGAATCCGTCGAAGATCAAGTCTCTGCGGATGTCAGCCGTGTAGTTTAAGCTTCCAAACTTGACCTGGTGGCCAGGGGCGCAACTCTCGATCTGCTCCAGATGGCCAAGCGAGTTGGCCCACAGTGCGGAGCCGCCGGATACAAAGATCTGTCCGAGGAGAAAAGTCTCACCCCGGACTACATCGCTATTGATGATTGAAGGAGCCATCGAGCTTAACGATGACGACACAGAGGAACTCTCAATGAAAGCACCAATGTTGGTGTCAAAACCAGCGGATCTCGGGTAGGGGGTCCCGAACTGTGCGTCTAGGCGGATGGTAACAGGAGACGGGGGACACGATGTTTTTACCCAGGTTCGGGCCCTCTCGATGGAGGTAAAACCCTACTCCTGCTTGATTGATCTTGATGATATGAGTATTACAAGAGTTGATCTACCACGAGATCGAAGAGGCTAAACCCTAGAAGCTAGCCTATGGTATGATTGTTGTCCTGGGTCCTACGGACTAAACCCTACGGTTTATATAGACACCAGAGGGGGCTAGGGTTACACAGATTCGGTTACAAGGAAGGAGACCTACATACCCGTATTGCCAAGCTTGCCTTCCACGCCAAGGAGAGTCCCAGCCGGACACGGGACGAAGTCTTCAATCTTGTATCTTCATAGTCCAACAGTCCGGCCAAAGGATATAGTCCGGCTGTCTGGATACCCACTAATCCAGGACTCCCTCAATGACCGTCACCTTGGATCTCACTACTATCTTTGCTATGCTAGTTGTCTCGATGCTATCGATATGTCATGCTACCCTCCACTTGTTTGTCAAGCCTCCCAATATTCCATGAAACAACCTCTAACCTTTTCCACCATCCTAGCAAACCGTTGTTTGGCTATGTTACTGCTTTGCTCAGCCCCTCTTATAGCGTTGCTAGTTGCAGGTGCAGTTGCAGTTTGTTCCATGTTGGGACATGGATATGATGGAAATCATGGGATATCATAATATCTCTTATTTAATTAATGCATCTATATACTTGGTAAATGGTGGAAGGCTCGGACTCTTGCTGGGTGTTTTGTTCCACTCTTGCCGCCTTAGTTTCCGTCATACCGGTGTTATATTCCTTGATTTTGCGTCCCTAACACGGTGAGGGTTTATGGGCCCCTCTTGATAGTTTGCTTCGAATAAAACTCTTCCAGCAAGGCCCAACATTGGTTTTACCATTTTCCTAATAACAACTAAAACTTGCATAGGGACTTGCCGGCCCCTGAGGTCCCTTAATCAACCCCCGGGCCAGTGCTCCACATGAGTGTTGGTCCACCTACCTAGCAGTCGGCGGTGCCGCCTAGGGGCAACTTGAGGTATTTTGGCTATTGTCCACTTTGCATAGACGGTGTTGTCCTGAGAACGATATACGCGCGACTTCTATTGGGGTATCGACGCACCGGGTGGTCTTGCTGGCTTTGTTTTACCATTGTCGAATTGTCTTGTGCACCGGGATTCTGGATCTGATCGGAGGGTCCCGCAATGGAGGATTGTCTCCGTGGATCGTGAGCTAGTCATGGGCTAAGTTGGGACACCCCTGTAGGGTTTAAACTTTCGAGAGCCATGCCCATGGTTATGTGGCCGATGAGAATTTGTTAATATCTGGTTGTAGTGGACTTAAACTAAACTCAACTAATACACCAACCGCGTGCGTAACCATGATTGTCTCTTTTCGGGGAAGTTCGAGAGGAGAACACGATTGGGTTATGTTTGAACGTAAGTAGTTTAGGATCACTTATTGACCATTTCTAGTTCGCGACCGTTGCGTAGTTTCTCATCTTACTCTTGTACTCGTAAGTTAGCCACCATATATTGCTTAGTGCTGCTGCAACCTCACCACTTATCCGTTCCATACCCATTAAGCTTTGCTAGTCTTGATACCCATGGTAATGGTATTGCTGAGTGCTCATGGCTCACAGATTACTACAACAACAGTTGCAGGTACATGTAATGCGATGATCTGATGCGAGTGCAATGCTTGCTTGTTTGGAGTTCTTCTGCTTCTTCTTCTTTTGATCAAGGGATAGGTTCCGGGTCGGGGAACCTGGGATTAGTAGGGTGGATGTCGTTCTCCTTTTTTGTTTGATTTCATCCGTAGTCGGATCCTTCTCCTCTGTATGATGGTTGCTATGTATTGATGTATTGTCGTGTGAATGTTGTAACTTGTGGCGAGTGTAAGCCTTTATCTTGTATTCTCATCTATTCAGTACATGGTATGATGCAATGATATCCACCTTGCTATGCGCTCGAAATGCGATTGTGCCCCGATCATGAGTTCATCACGTGATTGGGATAGAATCGCATCTTGGGTGCGACAATACCTACCGCCACTGTGTTGCATCATCCCTCCCTCTTTGGGGAAATACCGACGTAGCTTCAAGTGACATCAAAAGGAATTTCTGGCGCCGTTGCCGGGGAGGATCATCTAAATCTACCATGTTCCTAATCACAAATCGCATATCCTCGCAATTTACATGATTTGCCATTTGCCTCTTGTTTTTCTCTCCCCCACTGCACAAAATTTTTCCGTTTTATTCGCCCTCTTTTTCATTCGCCATTTTCTCGTCAGATCTCATGTTTGCTATCTTTTCTTATGTTGACATGTGCCTTCAATTTGCTTGCATCTTTGCTTGCTAAAATTCTATTGATATGGATCCTCATCCACTTGCTAATCCTATCAAAAGATCCAATTATGATAAACCAATTGCTAGTGAATTGAGTTCACTAGATTATCTTTATGAAGTTTTGCTTGAGATTTATGAATCTGAAAATTGTGATGAAGTGTTAAACGAAGAAATTTATAAAGTGATTCCTGGTAGCTCCTTGAATGAAAAGCATGATTGCAATGATGTTATTATAAATTCTATGAATGTCAATTGTGCTAGTGATATGCAAAACCCCAAGCTTGGGGATGCTTGTTTTGCTATGTCCACTACTTATTGCAATGATCTTGATTGGGGTGATAATGATTCTTATGATCTTGAAAATTTATTTAAACCTCATGATGAATATGTTTATGATAATGTTAAAAGTGGGTTTGGAGAGTCCATGACTTTATTTGATGATAATCCCACTATTTTGGAAGAGTGTCAACTTTGCATGGATGTGGATCATGAAGAGAAAATTTATATGATAGCTATATTGTTGAATTTGATTATGATCTTACATGCAATTATTATGAGAGAGGAAAATATGGTTGTAGAAATTTTCATGCTACTAAATTACCTCTTTTTATGTTGAGATTGTCAATGTTTTATTCCTCTTCTTTGCTAAATATTTCTAGTATTGATAATTTGTTTTCTTATAAAATGCCTATGCATAGGAAGTATGCTAGACTTAAATGTGTTTGTCACATGTTTCATGATGCTCTCTTTGTGTTCAATTATTATCTCTCGTTTGAGCATCGTTGAAATCTTATGCCTAGCTAGGGGCGTGAAACAATAGCGCTTGTTGGGAGGCAACGATACATCTCCAACGTATCTATAATTTTTGATTGCTCCATGCTATATTATCTATTGTTTTGGACATTATTGGGCTTTATTATCCACTTTTATATTATTTTTGGGACTAACCTATTAACCGGAGGCCCAGCCCAGAATTGCAGTTTTTTGCCTGTTTTAGGGTTTCAAAGAAAAGGAATATCAAACGGAGTCCAAACGGAATGAAACCTTCGGGAACGTGATTTTCTCAACGAACAAGACCCGGGAGACTTGGACCCTACGTCAAGACACAAAAGAGGAGGCCACGAGGTAGGGGGGCGCGCCTACCCCCCCAGGCGCGCCCTCCACCCTCGTGGTCCCATGTTGCTCCACCGACGTACTCCTTCCTCCTATATATACGTACGTACCCCCAAACGATCAGATACAGAGCCAAAAACCTAATTCCACCGCCGCAACTTTCTGTATCCACAAGATCCCATCTTGGGGCCTCTTCCGGAGCTCCGCCGGAGGGGACATCGATCACGGAGGGCTTCTACATCAACACCATAGCCCCTCCGATGAAGTGTGAGTAGTTTACCTCAGACCTACGGGTCCATAGTTATTAGCTAGATGGCTTCTTCTCTCTTTTTGATCTCAATACAATGTTCTCCCCCTCTCTTGTGGAGATCTATTCGATGTAATCTTCTTTTTGCGGTGTGTTTGTTGAGACCGATGAATTGTGGGTTTATGATCAAGTTTATCTATGAACAATATTTGAATCTTCTCTGAATTCTTTTATGTATGATTGGTTATCTTTGCTAGTCTCTTCAAATTATCATTTTGGTTTGGCCTACTAGATTGATCTTTCTTGCAATGGGAGAAGTGCTTAGCTTTGGGTTCAATCTTGCGGTGTCCTTTCCGAGTGACAGTAGGGGCAGCAAGGCACGTATTGTATTGTTGCCATCGAGGATAACAAGATGGGGTTTTCATCATATTGCATGAGTCTATCCCTCTACATCATGTCATCTTGCTTAAGGCGTCACTCTATTTTTAACTTAATACTCTAGATGCATGCTAGATAGCGGTCGATGAGTGGAGTAATAGTAGTAGATGGAGGCAGGAGTCGGTCTACTTGTCTTGGACGTGATGCCTATATACATAATCATACCTAGCTATTCTCATAACTATGCTCAATTTTGTCAATTGCTCAACAGTAATTTGTTCACCCACCGTAGAATACTTATGCTCTCGAGAGAAGCCACTAGTGAAACCTATGGCCCTCGGGTCTATCTTTATCATATTAATCTCCAACTACTTAGTTATTTCCTTTGCTTTTTTACTTTGCCTTTATTTTACTTTGCATCTTTATCACAAAAATACCAAAAATATTATCTTATCATATCTATCAGATTTCACTCTCGTAAGTGCCCGTGTAGGGATTGACAACCCCTATTCGCATTGGTTGCGAGGATTTATTTGTTTTGTGCAGGTACGAGGGACTCGCGCGTAGCCTCCCACTGGATTGATACCTTGCTTCTCAAAAACTGAGGGAAATACTTACACTACTTTGCTGCATCATCCCTTCCTCTTCAGGGAAAACCAACGCGGTGCTCAAGAGGTAGCAAGAAGGATTTCTGGCGCTGTTGCCGGGGAGGTCTACGAAAAAGTCAACATTGCAAGTACCCATCACATACCCTTATCTCCCGCATTACATTATTTGTCATTTGCCTCTCGTTTTCCTCCCCCACTTCACCCTTGCCGTTTTATTCGCCCTCTCTCTCTCTATCCTCCCTCTCTTTCTCTATTTGTCTCTTTTTGCCCGCTTGATTTTTGTTTGCTTGTGTGTTAGTTTGCTTGCTTGTCACAATGGCTCAAGCTAATACTAAATTGTGTGACTTTACCAATACCAACAACAATGATTTTATTAGCACTCCGATTGCTCCTCTTACCGATGCTGAATCTTGTGAAATTAATACGGCTTTGCTGAATCTTGTCATGAAAGATCCGTTTTCCGGCCTTCCTAGTGAAGATGTTGCTACCCATCTAAATAGCTTCGTTGATTTGTGTGACATGCAAAATAAGAAAGATGTGGATAATGATATTATTAAATTGAAGCTATTCCCTTTTTCGCTTAGAGATCATGCTAAAGCTTGGTTTTCGTCTTTGCCTAAAAATAGTATTGATTCATGGAACAAGTGCAAAGATGATTTTATCTCTAAGTATTTTCCTCCCGCTAAGATCATCTCTCTTAGAAACGATATTATAAATTTTAAGCAACTTGATCATGAACATGTTGCACAAGCTTGGGAGAGAATGAAACTAATGATACGTAATTTCCCTACTCATGGTTTAAATTTGTGGATGATTATACAAAAAATTTATGCCAGATTGAATTTTGCTTCTCGAAATCTTTTAGATTCGGCCACGGGAGGCACTTTTATGGAAATCACTTTAGGAGAAGCTACTAAACTCCTAGATAATATTATGGTTAATTATTCTCAATGGCATACTGAAAGATCTACTAATAAAAAGGTGCATGTGATAGAAGAAATTAATGTTTTAAGTGGAAAGATGGATGAATTTATGAAATTATTTGCTAATAAAAGTGTTTCTTCTGATCCTAATGATATGCCCTTGTCTACTATGATTGAGAATAATAATGAATCTATGGATGTGAATTTTGTTGGTAGGAACAATTTTGGTAACAATGCGTATAGAGGAAATTTTAATCCTAGGCCTTATCCTAGCAATCCCTCTAATAATTATGGTAACTCCTACAACAATTCTTATCGAAATTATAATAAGATGCCCTCTGATTTTGAATCTAGTATTAAAGAATTTACTACTTCGCAAAAGAATTTCAATGCTATGATTGAAGAAAAATTGCTTAAGATTGATGAGTTGGCTAGGAACGTTGATATAATTTCTCTTGATGTTGATTCTTTGAAACTTAGATCTATTCCACCTAAGCATGATATCAATGAGTCTCTCAAAGCCATGAGAATTTCCATTGATGAGTGCAAAGAAAGAACCACTAGGATGCGTGCTAAGAAAGATGCCTTTATAAGAGCGTGTTCTTCTAGTTCCTATGAAAATAAAGATGAAGATCTAAAAGTTATTGATGTGTCCCCTATTAAATCTTTGTTTTGCAATATGAATCTTGATAATGATGGCACTGAATATGATCCACCTTTACCTAGAAGGCGTTCCAAGAATTCGGAATTTTTTGATCTTGATGCTAAAATTGATAAAAGTGGGATTGAAGAAATTAAAACCCTAGATGTTGCTAAACCCACTACTATGGATTTCAAGGAATTTAACTATGAAAATTGCTCTTTGATTGATTGTATTTCCTTGTTGCAATCCGTGCTAAATTCTCCTCATGCTTATAGTCAAAATAAAGCGTTTACTAAACATATCGTTGATGCCTTGATGCAATCTTATGAAGAAAAACTTGAATTGGAAGTTTCTATCCCTAGAAAACTTTATGATGAGTGGGAACCAACTATTAAAATTAAAATTAAAGATCATGAATGCTATGATTTATGTGATATGGGTGCTAGTGTTTCCACGATTCTAAAGACTTTGTGTGATTTTTAAGGTTTCCGTGATTTTGATGATTGCTCTCTAAACTTGCACCTTGAGGATTCCACTATTAAGAAACCTATGGGAAGAATTAATAATGTTCTTATTGTTTCAAATAGGAATTATGTACCCATAGATTTTATTGTTCTTGACATAGATTGCAATCCTTCATGTCCTATTATTCTTGGTAGACCTTTCCTTAGAACGATTGGTGCAATTATTGATATGAAGGAAGGAAATATTAGATTACAATTTCCATTAAGGAAAGGCATGGAACACTTTCCTAGAAATAAAATTAAATTACCTTATGAATCTATTATGAGAGCCACTTATGTATTGCCTACCAAAGATGACAATACCTAGATCTATCCTTGCTTGTTATGCCTAGCTAGGGGCGTTAAACTATAGCGCTTGTTGGGAGTGAACCCAATTTTATTTTTATTCCTTGATTTTTGATCCTGTTTAGTAAGAAGTAATTTATCTAGACGCTGTTTTGGTTGTGTTTTTTATGTTTAATTAGTGTTTGTGCCAAGTAGAACCGTTGGGAAGACTTGGGGAAAGTCTTGTTGAACTTGCTGTAAAAAACAGAAACTTTAGCGCTCACGAGAACTGCTGTCATTTTTATTTGGAAAGTGTTATTTATTTAATTCTTTTTGCATATGATTAATAGATAAATGCCTCACGTCCGGCAATTTATTTTAGAATTTTTGGGACTCCAGATCTTGTGCTTGCTACAGATTACTACAGACTGTTCTGTTTTTGACAGATTCTGTTTTTCTTGTGTTGTTTGCTTATTTTGATGAATCTATGGCTAGTAGGTATAACACCAACATAAATAAAGAATGATTTCATTACAGTACCTTGAAGTGGTCTTTTATTTTCTTTCGCTAACGGAGCTCACGAGATTTTCTACTTTAAGATTTGTGTTGTGAAGTTTTCAAGTTTTGGGTAAAGATTTGATGGATTATGGAACAAGGAGTGGCAAGAGCCTAATCTTGGGGATGTCCATGGCACCCCCAAGATAATCTAAGGACACCTAAAATCCAAAGCTTGGGGATGCCCCGGAAGGCATCCCCTCTTTCGTCTACTTCTATCAGTAACTTTACTTGGTGCTATATTTTTATTCACCACATGATATGTGTTTTGCTTGGAGCGTCTTGTATTATTTGAGTCTTTGCTTTTTAGTTTACCACAATCATCCTTGCTGTAGAAACCTTTTGAGAGAGCCATACATGACTTGGAATTTGTTAGAATACTCTATGTGCTTCGCTTATTTCTTTTGAGTTATATAGTTTTGCTCTAGTACTTCACTTATATCTTTTAGAGCACGGTGGTCGATTTGTTTTATAGAAACTATTGATCTCTCATGCTTCACTTATATTATTTTGAGAGTCTTAATAGGATGGTAATTTGCTTAAAATCCTAATATGCTAGGTATACAAGATTAATAATAAAAAATTTCTTAAGAGTGTTTTGAATACTAAGAGAAGTTTGATGCTTGATAATTGTTTTGAGATATGGAGGTAATAATATCAAAGTCGTGCTAGTTGAGTAGTTGTGAAATTGAGAAATACTTGTGTTGAAGTTTGCAAGTCCCGTAGCATGCATGTATGGTAAACGTTATGTAACAAATTTGAAACATGAGGTGTTATTTGATTGTCTTCCTTAAGAGTGGCAGTCGGGGACGAGCGATGGTCTTTTCCTACCAATCTATCCCCCTAGGAGCATGCGCGTAGTACCGAGGTTTTTGATGACTTGTAGATTTTTGAAATGAGTATGTGAGTTCTTTATGACTAGACCTGGCCATGGGCAGCCCGGCCCGGCCGGCCCGGCCCGACCCGGCCCGAAAAAGCCCGACCCGGCCCGGCCCGACGCTGCTCCCGGGCCGGGTTCAGGCCTCGATTTTGAGCCCGGTGGCCTGGCCGGGCCGGGCCTGGGCCCGTCATTTTTGCAGTTTTCTGAAGAGGCCCGACCCAAGGCCCGAGGCCCGACGGGCTTTTGCATATACGGGCCGGGCTTGGGCCTAAAAACTAGGCCCGATGGTGGGGTCGGTCTAGGATCTAGAAGTAGATGTGTCTAGAGGGGGGTGATTAGACACATAATGCTCAAGTTGCAATTTTTTTAACCTTTTTCGGTTTAAGTGGAGTTTAGGCACAATTTCAACACACACAATACATATCAAGCAAGCATGCAAAGAGTATATGAGCAGCGGAATGTAAAGCATGCAACTTGCAAGAATGTAAAGGGAAGGGTTTGGAGAGATCAAACGCAATTGGAGACACGGATGTTTTTCCCGTGGTTCGGATAGGTGGTGCTATCCTACATCCACGTTGATGGAGACTTCAACCCACAAAGGGTAACGGTTGCGTGAGTCCACACAGGGCTCCACCCAAGGGCAACGGTTGCGCGAGTCCACACAGGGCTCCACCCACGAAGGGTCCACGAAGAAGCAACCACCCACAAAGGGTCCACGAAGAAGCAACCTTGTCTATCCCACCATGTCCATCGCCCACACAGGACTTGCCTCACTAGCGGTAGATCTTCACGAAGTAGGCGATCTCCTTGCCCTTACAAACTCCTTGGTTCAACTCCACAATCTTGTCGGAGGCTCCCAAGTGACACCTAGCCAATCTAGGAGACACCACTCTCCAAGAAGTAACAAATGGTGTGTAGGTAATGAACTCCTTGCTCTTGTGCTTCAAATGATAGTCTCCCCAACACTCAACTCTCTCTCACAGGATTTGGATTTGGTGGAAAGAGGGTTTGAGTGGAAAGCAACTTGGGAAGGCTAGAGATCAAGATTCATATGGTAGGAATGGATTGTCTTGGTCTCAACACATGAGTAGGTGGTTCTTTCTCAGAACATATGAGTTGGAATGGTGTGTGTGTGTTCTGATGGCTCTCTCTTTGAATGAGAAGGAGGTGGAGGGGTATATATAGCCTCCACACAAAATCCAACCATTACACACTTTTCCAATCTCGGTGGGACCGTAACAATAAGCTCGGTCGGACCAAAAATGTAAACCTAGTGACCGTTAGTGATTTTCGGTGGGACTGACATGCAACTCGGTAGGACCGATATGGTTAGGGTTTGGGCATAACGTAATCTCGGTGAGACCGATTACACAAACTCGGTGAGACCGAATTTGGTAATTAGCTAACCAGAGAGTTGGTCAGGCAAACTTGGTGGGACCGATTTTCTCTTTCGGTGAGACCGAGTGGAACTCGGTGAGACCGAAAAGTTACAAAGGGGAAACACTGAGTTTACATTGCAATCTCGGTGGGACCGATTCGATCTTTCGGTGGGACCGAAAATATTAGGGTTTGGCAGTGGCTTATGACAAGTGAAACTCGGTGGCGCCGGATAGGAAGAATCGGTAGGACCGAGTTTGTCTTAGGGTTTAGGTCATATGTGGAAGTGGGAAAGTAGCTGAGGATTTTGGAGCATATCATTAAGCAACACCTCATCCCTCCTTGATAGTATTGGCTTTTCCTATGGACTCAATGTGATCTTGGATCACTAAAACGTAAAATGAAGAGTCTTGAGCTTGAAGCTTTAGCCAATCCTTTGTCCTTAGCATCTTGAAGGAGTTCCCACAACCTTTAGTCCATGCCACTCCATTGTTGAACTTACCTGAAACATGCTAGATAGAAATGTTAGTCCAACAAGAGATATGTTGTCATCAATTATCAAAACCACCTAGGGAGCACTTGTGCTTTCAATCTCCCCCTTTTTGGTAATTGATGGCAACATACATCAAAGCTTTAGATAAAGATGTAAAGAACAGCAAGTAAAGCTTTGGAAGGACATGTAACGAGCATAGGCTCCCCCTACATGTATGCACTCATGTAAATATGAAATATAGAGGCATGTGAGAGCATAACCATGACAGAGTAGGCAATGTGTTACATGCATCTTGGCCATATGCATCAGAGTAAAAGATTATCAAGGAAAATACCTTCATGCTCATGAGTCCTTCTTGCAAACAGTATGTACATAAGCAAGAACTCCTCATACTCATGATTTTGATGCATATACTTACCTTGTGGTCTTGAGTTGGCTTAGGATGGAATGGACCTGCACAAATAAGGTTAGATAACACAGGTACATCCACTAGCCAGAGCAAACAAAAGAAACCACAAGAATACCAAGACTGAGATGACATGTAGAGAGTGAGTACAAGGTACTACATTGAATTCAACATGTCCCCAAGAATAAAGATATGCAATGAATTTGACTGATTTCCTTTCCTTAGGTGTCTTGCTCCCCCTGAATCGTACATGAGATATTGGGAGAAGATAGGAAATAGAAAATCAGAGCTGAAAGATATGAATAGAACTTAATTCAAATGAGTTCATATGAACATGTCTTTCCCCCAAAAAGACACGTGGCATCTCTCCTCTTGAACATCAAGCATCTGGGATCCTTGAGTATTCTCTCCCCCTTGGAGATTTCTTTCTCCCCCTTAATATATGGGATCCTTGAGTGTTCTCTCCCCCTTAGTACTTTCTCCTTTGTAGGTGATAAGCTTTTGATGTGATCTCTCTCTCCCTGATGATAAGCTTTGATGTGATCTCTCTCTCCCCCTTTGACATCAATTTCCAAGAAGGTTTTTCCTGGAATCCGTCGAATAGGTTTGGTCCTTGAGATTCAGTACAAAGCAGGGAATAAAACTGTGATGCTTGTAGAGGACAAGATTCATTGAGTGGAGCTGGATCAGAAGAAATATAGAATATGTGGCAAACTGTTTTTCCTGTTGCGAAATCGGTGGCACCGAGTGGCATGTTTCGGTAGTACCGAAGGGATTCGGTTGGACCGAAAATGGCATTTCGGTGAAACCGAGTTCATCACAGAGAAAAACACTTGTCACCTCAGCTCACTAGTCAAGTAAGATCTCACAAAGATTTGCAATGAATTTGATGCAGAAATATGCAGAACAAGAACCAAGAAAGAAAAGAGTGAAAGTTTCTAGATGAAGTTTTTGTTTTTGTTTGAAAAAGAAGGAAACAAATATGTAAGGTACAAATGCAATAACTCAGAAAAGAACACAAGAGAACTTCATCTAGAATTGGGCGGTGACATAGTCACCTATGTTAGAGTATATTGACTTAGGAGTCAAGTGAGAACACTTGATCATAGGTCATACTCATCGTTTAAGCTCAAAATGGGGTTACCATTTTTCGTTTAAGCATCTTGATGTATTCACATCTTGTTGAGTTGCTTTGACTCATGTCTTGGAGTAAAGCTTCTCTAAGATGGAATAACATACCTTGGGTGGTGGTGTGGTTCTTGCTCATGTAGTTGAACTTGTGTGGGTGCTCAAGGTTGATGTAGTTCATCAAGAGTTGGGAGCACCACTTGGAGTTTGAGTTCATCTACCTACATGGGTTAGTTCTTGCAAGGAAGAGCACTTGTGTATCCAAAAATGACAATCATGAAACTTAACATCGAATTTGTCAAAGGATATGTTTGAGTAGTTTTGTGCATCCCTGTCTTCAACCACTATTGTGTAGAGTCTTGGTGATGTAGAGATTGCTCAAGATATGAGTGAGTCGCAATCTCATGGAATTAGATTCAACCAAGCACCTACATGGGTTAGACAACATGCAAGGTGCAAATATATCCAAGACATAAGATAGTTATCATAAGAGATATATCATGGATTAGTTATAAGCTCATGTCTTGCATGTATCCAATGGAGTTTCTACTCCAAGTTCGAAGCATCAATGATGTTCAATTCTCCTCTCAACCTGCAAAACACTTTCTCATCAAGTGGTTTAGTAAATATATCCGCTAATTGCTTGTCGGTGCGAACATGCTTAAGATTGATGTGACCCTTAGCAACATGATCTCGAATGAAATGATGACGAACTTCAATATGCTTAGTTCGAGAATGTTGTACAGGATTATGACCAATTTTGATAGCACTTTCATTGTCACAAAGCAGTGGAACATGTTTCACATAAATCCCATAATCTTTAAGAGTTTGGGTCATCCAAAGTAATTGAGCGCAACATGAACCAGCGGCAATGTATTCCGCTTCGGCGGTGGATAAGGATACCGAGTTTTGTTTCTTGGAAGACCAAGACACAAGAGATCTGCCAAGAAATTGACAATTACCCGAAGTGGACTTTCTATCAACCTTGTCCCCGGCATAATCCGAGTCAGAATAGCCAACAAGATCAAAAGAAGACCTCTTAGGATACCAAATGCCAAAATTTGGTGTATGGATTAAATATCTCACTATCCTTTTCACAGCCTTAAGATGACAATCTTTAGGAGCAGCTTGATATCGTGCACACATGCACACACTTAGCATAATATCGGGACGTGAAGCACATAGGTATAACAATGAACCAATCATAGAGCGATAAACCTTTTGATCAACAGGTTCACCATCTTTGGTCAAATCATTATGTCCACTAGTAGGCATGGGGGTAGACATACCTTTGCATTCTTGCATATTGAACTTCTTGAATAAGTCCTTGGTGTACTTTGTTTGAGAGACAAATGTACCTTCCTTAGTTTGCTTGATTTGCAACCCGAGAAAGAATTTGAGTTCACTCATCATAGACATCTCAAACTTCTCTGACATTAGCTTTCCAAACTTTTTACTAAAGAGAGGGTTAGTTGAACCAAATATGATGTCATCAACATAAATTTGGCATACAAATAGTTCTCCATTAACTCTTTTAGTAAAAAGAGTAGAATCAATTTTACCAATTTCAAAACCACTTGTAGTAAGGAACTTGGTCAAGCATTTATACCATGCTCTAGGAGCTTGTTTAAGACCATAAAGAGCTTTGTGAAGTTTGTAAACATGATTTGGTTTCTTAGGATTGACAAAGCCGGGAGGTTGTTTGACATAAACTTCCTCCTCTATTTCTCCATTTAGAAAAGCACTTTTAATGTCCTTTTGGTACAAGGTGATATTATGGTGATTAGCATAGGCAAGTAAGATGCGAATGGACTCAAGTCTAGCAACGGGAGCATACGTCTCACCATAGTCCATACCTTCGACTTGTGTGTACCCGTGGGCGACGAGACGTGCTTTGTTGCGAACCACTTGTCCATCTTCATCTTGCTTGTTGTGAAACACCCATTTGGTACCAATGATGTTGTGGTTGTTGTCGGGCTTCTCAACCAATGTCCAAACTTGGTTTCTCTCAAAATTATGTAGCTCTTCGTGCATAGCGTTTATCCAATCCGGATCTTCCAATGCTTCTTCAACCTTCATTGGTTCAATGCTAGAGATGAATGAATAGTTTTCACAAAAGTTAGCTAAACGAGTTTTTGAGCGAGTGATTCTCCCGGTTTGTATATCATTGAGGATTTGCTCGACGGGATGATCTTTGGCAATTCTTGCTCGAACTCGTGAGAGCTTTTGCTTGGGTCTTCGTTGAACATCTTCTTCATCTTGTTCTTCTTCTTGTCCTTCTTCATTGTTGACGTCATCGTTCTCTTGTCGTGGTGGAGAAGGAGGTTGTTGATGTTCATCTTGACGTACTTCCTCGTTTTCTTCATCTTGGTGTGTCCCACTTGTGGATGCTTCCGTGTCGATTCTTGGTTCACCTTGTCGTGAAGTATAAGCTTCCACTTGGATGAATGAAGTACTCTCCTTCACCTCCGTTGGACGAATTTTGCTGATGGACAAGTCTTGAATTGCTTCTGAAGAGTCTTTGTCTCCTACATCAATTGGCAATTGCTCTACTTGCGAGCCATTAGATTCATCAAACTTCACATCTACCGTCTCTTCAACCTTTCGGGTGAAATTGTTGTAGACACGGTAAGTGTGAGAGTTTGAGCCATAGCCAAGTAGAAAACCTTCAGGAGTTTTAGGAGCAAACTTTGAACGACGATGCTTATCAAGAATGTAGCACTTTGAGCCGAATACTCGAAAGTATCCAACTTGGGGTTTGTTACCGGTGAGAAGCTCGTATGCCGTCTTGCCGAGTAGCTTGTGAAGATATAAGCAATTTGTTGCGTGACAAGCTGTCTCAACCGCTTCTGCCCAAAAGTGCTTTGGCGTCTTGTATTCATCAAGCATCGTTCTTGCCATTTTGATGAGCGTCCGGTTTTTCCTCTCAACAACTCCATTTTGTTGAGGTGTGTACGTAGCCGAGAACTCGTGTGAAATCCCTTCTTCGTCAAGAAAAGTGTCCACATTTGCGTTCTTGAACTCCGTTCCGTTGTCACTCCGAACCTTCTTGATCTTCACATCAAACTGATTTTGGGCCTTCCTAGTGAAGTTTCTGAAGATCTTCTGGACCTGTGATTTGTCATTAAGAAAGAACACCCACGTAAATCTTGAAAAATCATCAACTATAACTAGACCAAAGGAATTTCCACCGAGACTCTTGTAGGCTTTGGGACGAAAAAGATCCATGTGAAGTAGCTCGAGTGGCCTCCTTGTGGTCATGATGTTCTTCACGGGATGTCTTCCTCCAACCTGTTTACCTGCTTGACAAGCACTGCAAAGTCTATCCTTATCAAATATGACACCGTTAACTCCAAGGATATGATTTCCTTTAATAAGCTTGTCAAGGTTTCTCATGCCAACGTGACCTAGTCGTCTATGCCACAACCAACCTTTTGAGGATTTAGCAACAAAGAAAGTTTTAGGTTGTGCCTTTTTAGAGAAATCGACAATGTAAAGATCACCTCTACGCATACTCGTAAAGACCATTTTATGATTGTCTCGACGAAATACTTGGCAATCTACCTCAGTAAATAGGACATTCAAACCGAAATCAGCAAGTCTAGATACTGAAAGTAAGTTGTAGCCAAGAGATTCAACGAGCATGACATTTTGAATGGAACTATCATGTGAGATGGCCACCTTACCAAGGCCAACCACTTTACCCTTTGAATTATCACCAAAGGTGACATATTTTCGAGGGCCGTTCTTTTCAGCAAGCTCACGAAACATCTCTTCATCTCCGGTCATATGATCAGTACATCCACTATCAAGAACCCATTCCTTTCCTCCTGATTCATATCCCCGAAGATTTGCCATAAGACCAAAATGTCTCATTGCATCATCAAGATCGAAGTCACTATCATCATCATCATAATATTCATGTTCATGATCTTGTGACTCATCATTTCCTAGAGAGGGTAATTCATTAGATAAATGATCAAAGTGGTTACTTTTATGAATTCTTATAGCTTCGAATATGATATCATTAATGATTCCAACATCTCCTTTAGCATGCTTAAGACTGGCAAGTTCAAACAGATATTTACCAAAACTAGGATCACTAGAGTTCATCTTACTCAAGGCAATAGATTTATGGAGAATTTGATCCAAAGTTTTCAAGGAATAATCGGGAAATCGTTCCTCAAGAAATTTCCATATGGTATAGGCACAATTGTGAGTAGGCAAACTGACAATCAAATTTTTGGGCAATCCTCTAATGATGAGCTCAATAGTTCTAAGATTGCGAATCATGTCAATATCTTCATCTAGGGTAGGATGCAAAGGATCAATATGAGGTGCACAAGGGCTGGCAATATACTTGTTCAAATGATATTGATTGAAGATTACAAGCATCTCATTTTTCCACTCATGGAAATGCTCTCCATCAAGAATAGGCACTCTATGTCTAAGACTCCCTAGAGTAGACACATCCATCTTCCTCCAATGGTGATTAAACCAAGGCAATGGAGACCAAAGCTCTGATACCACTTGTAGGATCTAGAAGTAGATGTGTCTAGAGGGGGTGATTAGACACATAATGCTCAAGTTGCAATTTTTTTAACCTTTTTCGGTTTAAGTGGAGTTTAGGCACAACTTCAACACACACAATACATATCAAGCAAGCATGCAAAGAGTATATGAGCAGCGGAATGTAAAGCATGCAACTTGCAAGAATGTAAACGGAAGGGTTTGGAGAGATCAAACGCAATTGAAGACACGAATGTTTTTCCCGTGGTTCGGATAGGTGGTGCTATCCTACATCCACGTTGATGGAGACTTCAACCCACAAAGGGTAACGGTTGCGCGAGTCCACACAGGGCTCCACCCAAGGGCAACGGTTGCGTGAGTCCACACAGGGCTCCACCCACGAAGGGTCCACGAAGAAGCAACCACCCACAAAGGGTCCACGAAGAAGCAACCTTGTCTATCCCACCATGGCCATCGCCCACACAGGACTTGCCTCACTAGCGGTAGATCTTCACGAAGTAGGCGATCTCCTTGCCCTTACAAACTCCTTGGTTCAACTCCACAATCTTGTCGGAGGCTCCCAAGTGACACCTAGCCAATCTAGGAGACACCACTCTCCAAGAAGTAACAAATGGTGTGTAGGTAATGAACTCCTTGCTCTTGTGCTTCAAATGATAGTCTCCCCAACACTCAACTCTCTCTCATAGGATTTGGATTTGGTGGAAAGAGGGTTTGAGTGGAAAGCAACTTGGGAAGGCTAGAGATCAAGATTCATATGGTAGGAATGGCATGTCTTGGTCTCAACACATGAGTAGGTGGTTCTTTCTCAGAACATATGAGTTGGAATGGTGTGTGTGTTCGGATGGCTCTCTCTTCGAATGAGAAGGAGGTGGAGGGGTATATATAGCCTCCACACAAAATCCTACCGTTACAGAGTTTTCCAATCTCGGTGGGACCGAATCAATAAGCTCGGTCGGACCAAAAATGTAAACCTAGTGACCGTTAGTGATTTTCGGTGGGACTGACATGCAACTCGGTAGGACCGATATGGTTAGGGTTTGGGCATAACGTAATCTCGGTGAGACCGATTACACAAACTCGGTTTGACCGAATTTGGTAATTAGCTAACCAGAGAGTTGGTCAGGGAAACTCGGTGGGACCGATTTGCTCTTTCGGTGAGACCGAGTGGAACTCGGTGAGACCAAAAAGTTACAAAGGGGAAACACTGAGTTTACATTGCAATCTCGGTGGGACCGATTCGCTCTTTCGGTGGGACCAAAAAGATTTGGGTTTGGCAGTGGCTTATGACAAGTGAAACTCGGTGGCGCCGGATAGGAAGAATCGGTAGGACCGAGTTTGTCTTAGGGTTTAGGTCATATGTGGAAGTGGGAAAGTAGCTGAGGATTTTGGAGCATATCATTAAGCACATGAAGCAAGAGGATCATTAAGCAACACCTCATCCCTCCTTGATAGTATTGGCTTTTCCTATGGACTCAATGTGATCTTGGATCACTAAAACGTAAAATGAAGAGTCTTGAGATTGAAGCTTTAGCCAATCCTTTGTCCTTAGCATCTTGAAGGAGTTCCCACAACCTTTAGTCCATGCCACTCCATTGTTGAACTTACCTGAAACATGCTAGATAGAAATGTTAGTCCAACAAGAGATATGTTGTCATCAATTATCAAAACCACCTAGGGAGCACTTGTGCTTTCAGTCGGGCCGGGCTCGGGCCCAGGTTTTTTGGCTCAGGCTTGGCTAGGCCCGGCCCGAAGCCCGGCCCGGCCCGAGGTTTGGCCAGGTATATTTATGACTAATGTTGAGTCCATGGATTATACACACTCTCACCCTTCCATCCTTGCTAGCCTCTTCGGTACCGTGCATTGCCCTTTCTCACATTGAGAGTTGGCGCAAACTTCGCCGGTGCATCCAAACCCCGTGATATTATACGCTCTTTCACACATAAACCTCCTTATATCTTCCTCAAAATAGCCACCATACCTACCTATTATGGCATTTCCATAGCCATTCCGAGATATATTGCCATGCAACTTTCCACCATTCCGTTCATCATGACACATTCATCATTGTCACATTGCTTAGCATGATCATGTAGTTGACATAGTATTTGTGGCAAATTCACCGTTCATAATTCTTTCATACGTGTCACTCTTGGTCCATTGCATATCCAGGTACACCGCCGGAGGCATTCATATAGAGTCATCTTTCGTTCTAGCATCGAGTTGTAATCATTGAGTTGTAAATTAATAGAAGTGTGATTGAGGGAATCTTGGATTTGGGGTCTCCGGACAGCCGGACTATACCCATTGGCCGGACTGTTAGACTATGAAGATACAAGTTTGAAAACTTTGTCTCGCGTCCGAATGGGACTCTACTTGGCGTGGAAGGCAAGCTAGGCAATATGGAAATGAATATCTCCTCCTTTGTAACCGACCTTGTGTAACCCTAACCCTCTCTGTTGTCTATATAAACCGGAGGGTTTTAGTCCGTAGGACAACAATGACAACACACAATCATACCATAGGCTAGCTTCTAGGGTTTAGCCTCTCTGATCTCGTGGTAGATCTACTCTTGTACTACCCATATCATCAATATTAATCAAGCAGGACGTAGGGTTTTACCTCCATCAAGAGGGCCCGAACCTGGGTAAAACATTATGTCCCCTGCATCCTGTTACCATCCGGCCTAGACGCACAGTTCGGGACCCCCTACCCGAGATCCACCGGTTTTGACACCGACATTGGTGCTTTCATTGAGAGTTCCTCTGTGTCGTCACTTTTAGGCCCGATGGCTCCTCCGATAATCAACAACGATGCGGTCTAGGGTGAGACCTTTCTCCCCGGACAGATCTTCGTGTTCGGTGGCTTTGCACTGCGGGCTAATTCGCTTGGCCATCTGGAGCAGATTGAAAGCTACGCCCCTAGCCATCAGGTCAGATTTGGAAGTTTGAACTACACGGCTAACATCCGTGGAGACTTGATCTTCGATGGATTCGAGCCACAACCGAGTGCGCCACACTGTCACGATGGGTATGACCTAGCTCTGCTACCGAATAGTGCCCTGGAGGCCGCGCCCGCATCAGCTCCGACCCTTAGCTCGGAGCCAACTGCGCCGATTGAGGACGGGTGGCTAGGCACAGCCTCGGGGGCTGCGGTCTCAACGGCGATCGAGCCGAACACCAGCCTCATCCTCTGCGAAGCCCGTGACTCCAAGGTGCCGGACTCTTTTCCGGACTCCGAACCTTCCGCGCCCCTGCCAATCGAATCCGATTGGGCACCGATCATGGAATTCACCGCCACGGATATCTTTCAGCACTCGCCCGTCGGCGACATTCTGAACTCACTAAGGTCTCTCTCTTTGTCAGGAGAGCCCTGGCCGGACTATGGCCAACAGGATTGGGATGCGGACGACGAAGAAATTCGACGCCCACCCACCACCCACTTCGTAGCCGCTGTCGATGATTTAACCGACATGCTCGACTTCGACTCCGAAGACATCGACGGTATGGACGACGATGTAGGAGACGAACAGGAACCAGCACCTATAGGGCACTGGAAAGCCACCTCATCATACGATATATACATGGTGGATACACCCAAAGAAGGCAATGGCGACGAGATAGCGGAGGATGAGCCCTCCAAGAAGCAACCCAAGCGCTGACATCAGCGGCGCCGCTCTAAGTCCCGCCAAAGCAAAAGTGGTGATACCGGCACAGGAGATAATAACACTCTGGATAGTGCCGATGATAACAACAATCCCCTCCAGCAAGATTTAGAGCAGGAGGATGGAAGAGCCAGCCCTCCTGAGAGAGCGGCAGACGGAGAAGAGGAGGATGATAATTACATGCCCCCCTCCGAAGACAAGGCAAGCCTCGACGATGACGAATTTGCTGTGCCAGAGGATCCCGTCGAACAAGAGCGCTTCAAGCGCTGGCTTATGGCCACGACAAATAGCCTGAAGAAAAAGCAGCAGCAGCTTCATGCTGATCAAGATCTGCTAGCTGACAGATGGACTGAAGTCCTCGCCGCCGAGGAATACAAACTCGAGCGCCCCTCCAAGAGTTACCCAAAGTGCAGGTTGCTACCCCGACTGGAGGAAGAAGTGTATGATGCGGCTGATTGGCCACCTCATGGCCGTGATAGAGAGGCATTATAGCCAAAAGCTCAGCCCGCACCCCGATGCCATTCAAATAAAAAAGCATGGGGAAACACGCCAGACCTGCGAAAAGTATTGGAGGACAAAGCAAAGCATGCAAGATCGATCTACGTATCACGAGGGCGCGCCACTATGCAAGACGATAAACGTCACGCCGGATACAGTAAAAGTAAATCTGGCCGGGCCGAACACAGTGGGCAAGACCCATTCGAGCTGCGTCGCGACATAGCCCAATACAGAGGGGCCGCACACCCCTTACACTCCACAGACGAAGTAATGGATCATCAAATCTGAGAAGGTTTCAAACCTGTAAATATTGAATCATACGACGGCACTACAGATCCTGCGGTATGGATCAAGGATTTCCTCCTCCACATCCACATGGTCCGGGGTGATGACTTACATGCCATCAAATACCTCCCACTAAAGCTCAAAGGACCAGCGTGGCATTGGATTAATAGCTTGCCAGCAGATTCCATTAGCTGTTGGGAAGATCTGGAAGCCGTATTCCTCAACAACTTTTAGGGCACTTATGTGCGACCGCCAGATGCCGATGACTTGAGCCACATAATTCAGCAGCCAGAAGAGTCGGCCAGACAATTCTGGACTCGGTTCCTAACAAAGAAAAATCAAATCATCGACTGTCCGGATGCAGAGGCCTTAGCGGCTTTCAAACACAACATCCGTGATGAGTGGCTAGCCCGGCACCTTGGTCAGGAAAAGCCAAAATCTATGGCAGTCCTCACGACACTCATGACCCGCTTTTGTGCGGGAGAAGACAGCTGGCTGGCTCGCAGCAATAACATGTCAAAAAACCATGGTACTTCGGATACCAAGGACGACAATAGCAGGTCGCGTCGCAACAAACATAAGCACCGCATTAATAGCGATAATACTGACGATACGGCAGTCAATGCCGGATTCAGAGGCTCTAAACCCGGTCAGCAGAAAAAGCCATTTAAACAAAGTACGCCGGGCTCGTCCAGTTTGGACCGCATACTCGATCGCTCATGTCAAATACACGGCACCCCCGACAAGCCAGCCAACCACACCAATAGGAATTGTTGGGTATTCAAGCAGGCCGACAAGTTAATTGTAACACCCTAGATGTAATTTACCTTATCTGTATCCCAACTCTTGCCGTTTCCGGCACTAAGCTATGATATTTGCTCATTGTCGGGTTTTTGTCTCCGTGTGTTGTTGTCTTTGTCATGCATCTCATATCATGTCATCATGCGCAATGCATTTGCATACGTGTCCGTCTCATGCATCCGAGCATTTTCCTCGTTGTCCGTTTTGCATTCCGGCGCTCCTATGTCACCCGGTGTCCCTTTCTACCTCTTTCCGTGTGCGGGTGTTAAATGTTTACGGATTGGACCGATACTTGTCATGCGGCCTTGGGTTACTACCGGTAGACCGCCTGTCAAGTTTCGTTCCATTTGGACTTCGTTTGATACTCCAACGGTTAACCGAGGGACCGAGAAGGCCTCGTGAGAGTTGCAGCCAAACACCTTTACTTGCTAGCCCAAAACCCACCAAAACCTCTCCCATCGTCTAGAGCGTTCGATCACGATCGCGTGGCCGAAAACCGCACTCCATTTGGAGCTTCCTAGCTCCCTCTACCTCTATAAATAGACCCTCCTCCGAAATTTCCGGGTCTTCTTCCCCCTAACGCTAGAAAAAACCCCTCTCCGCTGCCAGACAACGTCCGCCCTAGCCGGACGCACCGCCGCCGCCAATCCAGGGGCGCCACGTGTCCCGCGCGCCCCACATTGCCGCTTCTGCCCGCGCCGGCCCGCACGGCCCGTGCGGGGCCCTCCCCGGCCCGACACGAGCGCCGCCCCGCGCCTTTTCATCCGTGAGCGCGCCGCCTAACTGCCTCCTCTTGCCGGATCTCCGCCACCGCGCCATCGCCGGCAGGAGCCAAGCTCCGCCCTGGCGAGCTCCCCGCCGTGCTGCTTCCGCCCGACGCCGCCGCAGGTCACCGCCTCGTGGCCCCCTCATCGTCCGCGCCAAGTCCGGCTACCCGGCGACCCCGTGTCCCTCTCCGGTGAGGACCCAGTCCAACTCCGGCGACCTCAACCCCGGCCATCCTCAGCTTCCGCGCCGCGATCCGGATCTGGATCCGCCGCCGCAACAGTAACCCTAGATCCGGGGTTGACTTTCCCTCTCGCTCAATTATTTTTATGCAATCTTCATCATGCCATAACTCTGCATCCGTAGCTCCAATTTGTGCGTGTAGCATATCAAAATGTTCGTCTCGACGAGTACATCATTTCATCTCATTGCATCATTTTCATTTGAGCTCATCTTGATGCCCGAAATTCTGTTGGAAGAGGGCTATGTGAGGAAAGTTGCAGATCTGTTTCAGCAAATAGCCTTTTGTCATTTTTGCCATGATTCATGTGTGCATGCTATGATCCTGAGCTCTACATGTGTTTTGTTAAATGCCATGCCATCTTTACAGGGGTGTATTCCATGTATTTTTGTGATCTTCGTGGTGACTAGCACAAGCATGCAAAGTAGCTTACTCGGTGAAGCTAATTTCAGGGACCTAGAATTTCACTAAGTCCTTGTCCTGATGTTGTTTTTAACGTATGTTCATGTTGTTTCCTAGTGATTCGTGCCTCTTTTGAGCATGTTCAGTAAGGATGTTTTGTAGATAATTTTGTGCTCTATCCATCCATGTCTTTGTTTGCATTTATGGAGCACCCTAGCTTGGGTCAATTGAGCTCTACTTTTGCTATAAAATGTTCCTGGCAGATTGTTGACATGTTTAGCGATTTTGCCGAGGATGTTGTTATTGATCCGTGCATGCTATGTTATTGTTCTTGCCATGTCTAGCTCCTATGCCATGTCTTCTTGATGGATGTATGCTTAGTTTGTCATGAAATGCCTCGTAGTGAGTGCATCGAGCTCGTGAACATGCCTACTTGGTAATCTGTTTTGCATGCTCCAGTTTTTCACTAAGTCTGAATCTGTTTATGTTTTTGCTATGTTCACATGCTTGCAATTGTATTTTCTGATCCCTTTTGGCTCATGGTCACTAAGGGACTTTTTTTATATGATTTGAGTAGCTTCATGCCATGCCTTTCCTTGCCATGTTATATTCCTGTAGCATGTAGTTTTCATGCTCTAAAGTATGCTTCCTGATGTTAAATTCCTGATTTGTTGTTATTTCTCTAAGGCTGGAACCTGTTATCGTTTGCACTTTTGCCATGCTTGTTTGAACCTGTTAATGAGTGATTTAGCTGTAGCTCAATGTTCATCTTTTGTCAAGCATCATGAGTGGATCCATTCCATTTATTTTGTTGCTATGTTTGGGTGCTGTAGCATATTTAACTTGATGCATTTAGTTGCTCACTTGCTATTTATCGCAGATCGGTGCCATATTTGTTTTGCTTGCCATTTCCAAACCGTGCATCCGATTCCGGTGATATTTCGACCGAAATCATCCCCTCTTTCCAGTGGCACTCTTGGATTTCCTAGTTGAGGCTAGGTTCATTCATTCCTTTCCAAATCTTGCATATGCATCACATACCACATCCTGCATATCATACCATGTTTGCATCATGTTGCTTGAGCATTGCACGTGGTTGATTGTGTTCCTTTTGCTTGTTGTTCTTGTTTGGGTAGAGCCGGGAGACAAGTTCGTGAACGAGGAGCCCATTGAGTTCGCTTACGAGGATCAAGAAAACTCTGAGAACTTTGCAGGCAAGATGACCATACCCTCGAAATCACTTCTATCTTTGCTTACTAGAAGCTCGTTCTTTTGCTATGCCTATGCTACGATACCTACCACTTGCTTATCATGCCTCCCAAATTGCCATGTCAAACCTCTAACCCACCATGTCCTAGCAAACCGTTGTTTGGCTATGTTACCGCTTTTCTCAGCCCCTGTTATAGCGTTGCTAGTTGCAGGTGAAGATTGGAGATCGTTCCTTGTTGGAACTTGTTTATTGTTGGGATATCACAATATTATCTTGTTTACCTTAATGCACCTATATACTTGGTAAAGGGTGGAAGGCTCAGCCTTATGCCTGGTGTTTTGTTCCACTCTTGCCGCCCTAGTTTCCGTCATACCGGTGTTATGTTCCTTGATTTTGCGTTCCTTACGTGGTTGGGTGATAATGGGAACCCCTTGAAAATTCATCTTGAATAAAACTCCTCCAGCAAGGTCCAACCTTGGTTTTACCACTTGCCACCTAAGCCTTTTTCCCTTGGGTTTCGCGGACTCAAGGGTCATCTTTATTTTAAACCCCCGGGCCAGTGCTCCTCTGAGTGTTGGTCCAAACTAGAGTCCTTTGCAGCGCCCCCTCGGGGAAACTCAAGCTTTGGTTTTAGCTGTACGGAGCGCTCATCCGGTGTGCCCTGAGAACGAGATACGTGCGACTCCTATCGGGATTTGTCAGCACATCGGGCGGCTTTGCTGGTCTTGTTTTACCTGTCAAAATGTCTTGTAACCGGGATTCCGAGTCTGATCGGGTCTTCCCGCTAGAAGGAATATCCTTCGTTGACCGTGAGAGCTTGTGATGGGCTAAGTTGGGACACCCCTGCAGGGATTTGAACTTTCGAAAGCCGTGCCCGCGGTTATGGGAAGATGGGAATTTGTTAATGTCCGGTTGTAGAGAACTTGACACATGCCTTAACTAAAATACATCAACCGCGTGTGTAACCGTGATGGTCTCTTCTTGGAGGAGTCCGAGAAGTGAACACGGTGTTGGAGTAATGCTTGATGTAGGTTGTTCTAGGATCACTTCTTGATCATACTTTCTTGAACGTGCCTTGCCTTCTCTTCTCGCTCTCATTTGCATATGTTAGCCACCATATATGCTAGTCGCTTGCTGCAGCTCCACATCATACCTTTACCTTACCCATAAGCTTAAATAGTCTTGATCGCGAGGGTGTGAGATTGCTGAGTCCCCGTGACTCACAGATTCCTTCCAAAACCAGATGCAGGGACCGATGATTCCGCTCCAGGTGACGCGTTTGAGCTCAAGTGGGAGTTCGATGAAGACTCTCGTCGTTACTATGTGTCTTTCCCAGTTAATCAGTAGTGGTGCCCAGTTGGGGCGATCGAGGACTTTGTCGCATTTGGGGGTTGATCTTTATTTCGGTTCCGTAGTCAGACCCTGAGTGTATTAGATGAATGTAATGACTTATTTATGTATTTGTGTGACGTGGAGAGTTTAAGCCAACTATGTACCTTTCCCCTTTATTTATTTACATGGGTTGTTGTGAAGATTACCTCACTTGCGACATTGCTTTCAATGCGGTTATGCCTCTAAGTCGTGCTTCGACACGTAGGAGATATAGCCGCATCGAGGGCGTTACAAGTTGGTATCAGAGCCTTCCCCGACCTTAGGAGCCCCCTGCTTGATCGAATCGCTGGCGCTATTGAGTCTAGAAAAATGTTTTGAGTCTTTTAGGATTATATATATCGGAGAGTTAGGAATTCTTTTACTCCGCAGTCCCTTCGTCGCTCTGGTGAGGCATCTTGACATAGAGTTTTGACTCTTCTCTTCTCAAATTTCACTAAATTTTTTTTAGGATCACGCGGGTATCTTGGAATCATTCCGATGGTTTTGTGATGAGAACATTGTTCTTGGTGCCTCCTGACATTTAGGGGTTGTGGCAGTGTCCCGGGGAGTTGAGCTCCGAGGTGTTGTAGTCACAAAGTTATCGTTGAGGTTCTGGAATACCTGAGTTTCGCCGACATCAAAAATCTCTTTTATGCCGTTGTTGGTGAGATAACCTCGACGCCACCCAGTACTGGGGCGGGAGTTCGGGAGTATTGCCATAACTCGTATAATAGATGCTTTTCGAAGGTTGAGGTAAATGATTTCCGAGGTTTCTTGGTTATGTGTTGAAGGATGGATACAGCTGGATGTATGATTTGCTAGATTTGGGTGAGATATTATGCTTCCCCTGTATCCCCAACACCTGATTGCATAACCGGAAAGGTTCGGGAGTTTCATAGGTGGGAATTCCTGTAGCTCTAGTTCTTCTTCCGCAGATATTTGGTTTGTGATTGGGTAATCCTTACCAAGTATTTGCTCTTGTCCGTACCTTGTTGTTTTATTCTTCTACCTCAATTCTAAGTGGCTTCTCAATTTATGGAATGTGACCATTTCAATTGGAATTCATTCGTTCATTTTGTTCGGATGTGAAGACTATATGTTGCAATTTCAATCCGTTTGATTTAGCTTAAATATCTATCTGTCAAGATGCTAATGGATGTCACCTCTTCAGGATGGCTCCTCCAACGCGCACGACTCTGAATCCTGATCCGCCACCACCACCTCCACCTCCGGAGGCATGGCAAGCTGTGATGGCCGCTACCAATGCAAACACGCAGCTGATCATGCAGCTCTTGCAAGAGCGCACTCAAGGGAATCATGGCCATGGCAACAATCAGAATCAGTTTGCTACACTCAACCAGTTCCTCGCTAACCAGCCAAAGACCTTCAGCAACTGTGTCGAAGCAACAGACGCTGATGATTGGCTCATGGATATCTGCAAGCATTTCGAGTGCAGCAACGTCAGGCCTGAGGACTTTGTCAAGTTTGCCTCCTTCCAACTCAAAGACCAACCTGCAGAATGGTTTCAGCAATACAAAGATTCCAGATGAGGCCGTGTGATTACCTGGGATGAATTCCGTCAAGACTTCAAAGCTCATCATATTCCTTAGATTGTGGTTGAGAGCAAGTGTGAGGAATTACGCAACCTGAAGCAAGGCTCTTTTTCTGTTTACCAGTACAACATCATGTTTCAGAAGCTCGCCCGTTTCTCTAAGCAAGACGTCCCTGACGAGAAGAGCATGATATACCAGTTCAGGGGTGGTCTCAGAGAAGATCTTCAACTAGCTCTCGTCCTCTTTGAGCCCAAGAAGTACGATGAGTTTTACAACATGGCACTGAAACAGGAGGCTGCTCAACTGAAGTGCGATGCTTCCAAGAAGCGGGTCAGAGATGTGACTTCTTCTTCCTCAACTCAAGTGGTTTCTAAGCAGCAAAAGTATTGGCTGCCTCCTCCTCCTCCGTTCCATCAGCCTTATCAGCAGAAGAGCAAAGGTGGCAGTGGATCTTCCCACCCACCCAACCCAGGCTTTCAGAACAAGACTTCGTCTCAAGCTCCAAGATCAAGTGCTCCATATCACCGTCTGCTTTTAGAGGTCACGTGCAACAAGTGCCAACAAAAGGGTCACTATGCCAACAAATGCTTCAATCAGAGGCGTATTCCCTCTCCTCCTCCTGTGAGGTCTGCCAGTACCGCAGTGGTCAAACATAACCCCAAGCACGCCAAGGTCAATATGATGAATGCAGCTCAGGCAGAGGAATCGCCAGAGATGATCATGGGTAACCTTCATGTTAACGATATTCCTGCAAGAGTTCTTTTTGACACTGGTGCATTGCATTGTTTCATTTCTAAACCTTTTGCATCAAAGTATGAGTGTGATTATCAACATTTGCCAAGATCCTTATCAATTGTGTCCCCGGGCAAGCAAATGTCAGCTAATATCATGATCCCGGATGTTTCTATCATGATGCGTGACTGAATTTCTGGCTTCTCCAATTGTTCTTGGTGACTCGGATATTGATCTTATTCTCGGAATGGATTGACTTTCTAAGCACAAGGCTCAGCTTGATTGTGCTGCCAAGCAGATTCAATTGACACATTCATCTGAGGATGCGATCGTCTTTGCCGCTCGTGATGATACCATTCGACTGTTTTCTCTCAATGAGAAGGGCGAATTGGATGCCATCTCTCAGATTCCAGTCGTTTGTGAATATCAAGACGTCTTTCTAGAAGAGCTTCCAGGAATGCCTCCGCACCGGCAAGTTGAATTTGTCATCGAACTTGAGCCTGGCACGGAACCTGTTTGCAGACGTCCTTACAAGCTGGGACCGAAAGAGTTGAAAGAATTGAAGAAACAACTCGATCATCAAGAGCGTTTGGGCCTCATCTGACCTAGTTCTTCTCCGTGGGGTTGTGGAGTTCTTTTTGTGAAGAAGAAGGATGGAACAGACCGACTTTGTGTCGACTACCGCCCTTTGAACAAGAAGACCATAAAGAACAAGTACCCACTTCCCAACATCAATGAGCTTTTCGAACAACTCAAAGGTGCTAAAGTATTCTCCAAGCTTGACCTCCGTATTGGCTATCATCAGATTCACATTCTTGAAGAGGATATTCCCAAGACAGCATTCAGAACAAGCTATGGTTCATATGAATACACTATCGTGTCTTTCGGCCTCGTCAACGCTCCTCCAACATTCTCTCACATGATGAACTTCATCTTTAACCCCAACACTAATGAGTTTGTCTTGGTCTACCTCGATGACATTTTGGTTTTTTCCAAGAACAAGGAAGATCATGCCAAGCATTTGAGATTGGTGCTGGATAAGCTCAGAGAACATCAGTTCTATGCCAAGTTTTCGAAGTGCGAGTTTTGGCTCGATGAGGTTCTCTACCTTGGGCTTATCATTTTTGCCATGGGCATCGCTGTTAATCTTGAGAAGGTGTATGAAATTGTGGATTGGGAACCACCTCAGAATGTGAAGCAACTCTGCAGCTTCCTTGGGCTCGCAAGCTATTGCAGAAGGTTCGTTGAGAACTTTTCACAGATCGCGAAGCCTCTTTCCAACCTTCTCCAGAAGCACGTGAAGTACGTCTGGTCTCCTGATTGTGACATCGCTTTCAACACCCTGAAAGAGAAGTTAGTCACTGCTCCAGTTCTGACTCCTCCTGATGAATCCAAACCGTTTGAGGTCTTCTGTGATGCTTCCCTTCAAGGTCTTGGTGCAGTATTGATGCAAGAGAAGAAAGTTGTGGCTTATACCTCTCGCCAGTTGAAGTCCAACGAAAAGAACTACCCCACTCATGACCTCGAGTTGGCGGTAGTTGTGCATGCTCTTTTGACTTGGAGACATCTCTTATTGGGAAGAAAAGTGGACATCTTCACTAATCACAAGAGTCTCAAGTACATCTTCACTTAGCCTAATCTCAACCTTAGGCAGACTCATTGGGTCGAAATGATTCAAGAGTATAATCCGAGTATCGAATATACTCCAGGCAAGGCCAATGTAATTGCTGACGCATTGAGCAAGAAGGCTTACTGCAACAGTCTGATTCTCAAGCCTTACCAACCCGAGCTTTGTGAAGCTTTCCGCAAACTCAATTTGCAAGTTGTTCCTCAAGGTTTCCTCGCCAACCTCCAAGTCTCCCCTACTTTGGAAGATCAGATTCGCGAGGCTCAACTTCTTGATGCTATGGTGAAGAAGGTGAAGATTGGGATTGCCAAGAGTTAACCCAAGTACAAGTGCTATCGCCTTGATGACAAGGATACTCTATTCTTCGAGGATCGCATTGTTGTGCCTAAAGGTGACCTTCGTAAAGTCATTATGAACAAGGCTCACAATTCACTCCTCTCGTTCACCCTGGAAGTACAAAGATGTACCATGACCTCAAGCAGTCGTATTGGTGGACTCGAATGAAGCGTGAGATTGCCCAGTTTGTGAATGAATGTGATGTGTGCAAAAGAGTGAAAGCAGAACACCAACGACCAGCTGGTCTCCTCCAACCTCTTGCCATTCCAGAATGGAAGTTTGACCATATTGAGATGGACTTCGTGACTGGATTTCCAAAGTCCAAGCATGGCAATGATGCTATCTTCGTTGTCATCGACAAACTCACTAAAGTGCCTCATTTCCTTCCTATCAAAGAATCCATCGCAGCAACTCAATTGGCAGAGCTATATACCTCTCGGATTGTCTCTCTGCACGGCATTCCGCAGTTGATTTCTTCAGATCGTGGCAGCATCTTCACCTCCAAGTTTTGGGATTCTTTTCAGAAGGCCATGGGCACCAACATCCGTTTCAGCACAGCTTTTCATCCCCAAACTAGTGGCCAAGTCGAGCGAGTTAATCAGATTCTTGAAGATATGCTCAGGGCTTGCGTCATCTCTTTCGGTATGAAATGGGGAGATTGTCTTCCATATGCCGAGTTCTACTACAACAAGAGCTTCCAAGCGAGTTCGGGCAAGGCCCCATTTGAAATTCTCTATGGCAGGAAGTGTTGTACTCCTCTTAACTGGTCAGAGACTGGTGAACGTCAACTTCTCGGCAATGACTTGATCACAGAGGCAGAAGATATGTGCAAAGTCATTCACAAGAATCTCAAAGCCGCGCAATCACGCTAGAAGAGTTACTATGATAGTAAGCATTGTGATTTGGCTTTCGAGATCGGAGACCATGTCTACCTCCGCGTCTCTCCAATGGAAGGTACTCGTCGCTTCGGTATCAAAGCGAAGCTTGCCCCTAGATACGTGGGTCCTTTCAAGATCTCAAGCAAGAGAGGCGATCTCGCCTATCAACTTGAGCTTCCCTCCAACTTTGCAAACGTGCACGACGTGTTTCACGTGTCTCAACTCCGCAAGTGCTTCAACACTCCTGACCGCACCGTCAACTTCGAAAACTTTGATCTCCAAGAATACCTATCTTATCGTGAGCACCCAGTTGCTATTCTTGAAGAAACTGAGCGCAAGACTCACAACAAGTCGATCAAATTCCTGAAAGTCAAGTGGTCACATCATTCCGACCGTGAAGCCACCTGGGAACGCGAGGACCACCTCCGTTCTGAGTACCCGGTGTTTTTCCAGTCCTAGATCTCGGGACGAGATCCTTTCGTAGTGGTGGAGTGTTGTAACACCCCGGATGTAATTTACCTTATCTGTATCCCAACTCTTGTCGTTTCTGGCACTAAGCTATGATATTTCCTCCTTGTCGGGTTTTTGTCTCCGTGTGTTGTTGTCTTTTTCATGCATCTCATATCATGTCATCATGTGCATTGCATTTGCATACATGTCTGTCTCATGCATCCGAGCATTTTCCCCGTTGTCCGTTTTGCATTCCGGCGCTCCTATGTCACCCAGTGTCCCTTTCTACCTCTTTTCGTGGGTGGGTGTTAAATGTTTCCGGATTGGACCGAGACTTGCCATGTGGCCTTGGGTTACTACCGGTAGACCGCCTGTCAAGTTTCGTTCCATTTGGACTTCGTTTGATACTCCAACGGTTAACCGAGGGACCGAGAAGGCCTCATGAGAGTTGCAGCCCAACACCTTTTCTTTCTGGCCCAAAACCTACCAAAACCTCTCCCATCATCTAGAGCATTCGATCATGATCGTGTGGCCGAAAACTGCACTCCATTTGGAGCTTCCTAGATCCCTCTACCTCTATAAATAGACCCTCCTCCGAAATTTCCGGGTCTTCTTCCCCCTAACCCTAGAAAAAACCCCTCTCCGCCACCGGACAACGTCCACCCTAGCCGGACGCACCGCCGCCACCAATCCGGGGGCGCCACATGTCTTGCGCGCCGCCCCACATCGCCGCTTTTGCCCGCGCCGGCCCACGCGGCCCGTGCGGGGCCCTCCCCGGCCCGACGCGAGCACCGCCCCGCGCCTCTTCCTCCGTGAGCGCGCCGCCTTCCCGCCTCCTCTTGCTGGATCGTTGCCGCCGCGCCACCGCCGGCCGAAGCCAAGCTCTGCCCCGGCGAGCTCCCCGCCGTGCTGCTTCCGCCCGACGTCGCCGCAGGTCACCGCCTCGTCGGCCCCTCGTCGTCCGTGCCAAGTCCGGCTACCCGGCGACCCCACGTCCCTCTCCGGTGAGGACCCGGTCCAACTCCGGCGACCTCAACCCCGACCATCCTCATCTTCCGCGCCGCGATCCAGATCTGGATCCGCCGCCGCTACAGTAACCCTAGATCCGGGGTTGACTTTCCCTCTCGCTCAATTATTTTTATGCAATCTTCATCATGCCATAACTCTGCATCCCTAGCTCCGATTTGTGCGTTTAGCATATCAAAATGTTCGTCTCAACGAGTACAACATTTCATCTCATTGCATCATTTTCATTTGAGCTCATCTTGATGCCCGAAATGCTGTTGGAAGAGGGCTATGTGAAGAAAGTTGCAGATCTGTTTCAGCAAATAGCCTTTTGTCATTTTTGCCATGATTAATGTGTGCATGCTATGATCCTGAGCTCTACATGTGTTTTGTTAAATGCCATTCCATATTTACAAGGGTGTATTCCATGTTTTTTTGTGATCTTCGTGGTGACTAGCACAAGCATGCAAAGTAGCTTACTCGGTGAAGCTGATTTCAGGGACTTGAATTTCACTAAGTCCTTGTCCTGATGTTGTTTTTATGCCATATGTTCATGTTGTTTCCTAGTGATCTGTGCCTCTTTTTAGCATGTTCAGTAAGGATGTTTTGTAGATAATGTTGTGATCTATCCATCCATGTCTTTGTTTGCATTTATGGAGCACCCTAACTTGGGTCAATCGAGCTCTACTTTTGCTATAAAATGTTCCTGGCAGATTGTTGACATGTTTAGCGATTTTGCCGAGGATGTTGTTATTGATCCGTGCATGCTATGTTATTGTTCTTGCCATGTCTAGCTCCTATGCCATGTCTTCTTGATGGATGTATGCTTAGTTTGTCATGCAATGCCTCGTAGTGAGTGCATCGAGCTCGTGAACATGCCTACTTGGTAATCTGTTTTGCATGCTCCAGTTTTTCACTATGTCTGAATCTGTTTATGTTTTTGCTATGTTCACATGATTGCAGTTGTATTTTCTGATCCCTTTTGGCTCATGATCACTAAGGGAATTTTGTTATATGCTTTGAGTAGCTTCATGACATGCCTTTCCTTGACATGTTATGTTCCTGTAGCATGTAGTTTTCATGTTCTAAAGTGTGCTTCCTGATGTTAAGGTTGACGGAACCGGTGCCATATTTGTTTTGCTTGCCATTTCCAAACCGTGCATCCGATTCCGGTGATCTTTATATCGATTTCGACCGAAATCATCCCCTCTTTCCAGTGGCATTCTTGGATTTCCAAGTTGAGGCCAGGTTCATTAATTCCTTTCCAAATCTTGCATATGCATCACATACCGCATCACGCATATCATACCATGTTTGCATCATGTTGCTTGAGCATTGCACGTGGTTGATTGTGTTCCTTTTGCTTGTTGTTCTTGTTTGGGTAGAGCCGACAGACGAGTTCGTGAACGAGGATCCCGTTGAGTTCGCTTACGAGGATCAAGACAACTCTGAGAACTTTGCAGGCAGGATGACCATACCCTCGAAATCACTTCAATCTTTGCTTGCTAGAAGCTCGTTCTTTTGCTATGCCTATGCTACGATACCTACCACTTGCTTACAATGCCTCCCAAATTTCCATGTCAAACCTCTAACCCACCATGTCCTAGCAAACCATTGTTTGGCTATGTTACCGCTTTGCTCAGCCCCTCTTATAGCGTTGCTAGTTGCAGGTGAAGATTGGAGATCGTTCCTTGTTGGAACTTGTTTATTATTGGGATATCACAATATTATCTTGTTCATCTTAATGCACCTATATACTGGTAAAGGGTGGAAGGCTCGGACTTATGCCTGGTGTTTTGTTCCACTCTTGCCGCCCTAGTTTCCGTCATACCGGTGTTATGTTCCTTGATTTTGCGTCCCTTACGCGGTTGGGTGATAATGGGAACCCCTTGACAGTTCATCTTGAATAAAACTCCTCCAGCAAGGCCCAACCTTGGTTTTACCATTTGCCACCTAAGCCTTTTCCCTTGGGTTTCGCAGACTCAAGGGTCATCTTTATTTTAAACCCCCGGGCCAGTGCTCCTCTGAGTGTTGGTACAAACTAGAGTCCTTTGTAGCGCCCCCTCGAGGAAACTCGAGGTTTGGTTTTAGCTGTACGGAGCGCTCATCCGGTGTGCCCTGAGAACGAGATACGTGCGACTCCTATCGGGATTTGTTGGCACATCGGGTGGCTTTGCTGGTCTTGTTTTACCTGTCGAAATGTCTTGTAACCGGGATTCCGAGTCTGATCGGGTCTTCCCGCTAGAAGGAATATCCTTCGTTGACCGTGAGAGCTTGTGATGGGCTAAGTTGGGACACCCCTACAGGGATTTGAACTTCCGAAAGCGGTTCCCGCGGTTATGGGCAGATGGGAATTTGTTAATGTCCGGTTGTAGAGAACTTGACACATGACTTAACTAAAATACATCAACCGCGTGTGTAACTGTGATGGTCTCTTCTCGGCGGAGTCCGGGAAGTGAACACGGTGTTGGAGTAATGCTTGACGTAGGTTGTTCTAGGATCACTTCTTGATCATACTTTCTCTAACGTGCCTTGCCTTCTCTTCTCGCTCTCATTTGCGTATGTTAGCCACCATATATGCTAGTCGCTTGCTGCAGCTCCACATCATACCTTTACCTTACCCATAAGCTTAAATAGTCTTGATCGTGAGGGTATGAGATTGCTGAGTCCCCGTGACTCACAGATTCCTTCCAAAACCAGATGCAGGGACCGATGATTCCGCTCCACGTGACGCGTTTGAGCTCAAGTGGGAGTTCGATGAAGACTCTCGTCGTTACTATGTGTCTTTCCCAGATAATCAGTAGTGGTGCCCAGTTGGGGCGATCGGGGACTTTGTCGCATTTGGTGGTTGATCTTTATTTCGGTTCCGTAGTCGGACCCTAAGTGTATTGGATGAATGTAATGACTTATTTATGTACGTGGTGAGTGTAAGCCAACTATGTACCTTTCCCCTTTATTTATTTACATGGGTTGTTGTGAAGATTACCTCACTTGCGACATTGCTTTCAATGCGGTTATGCCTCTAAGTCGTGCTTTGACACGTAGGATAGATAGCTGCATCGAGGGCGTTACATTAATTTCCGAAAACAAAGATAAGGGGCCACATAGCGATGACGAGGAGGAGACCCAGCAGCCGAATACCGGAGGACAGAAGAGGTTCCCCCACAAGTGCGGACGGTGAACATGATATATGCAAGGCACATCCCCAAACGGGAACGGAAGCGTGCGCTCAGGGACGTATATGCATTGGAGCCAGTCGCCCCAAAGTTCAACCCATGGTCCTCCTGTCCGATCACCTTCGATCGCAGGGACCACCCCACTAGTATCCGTCATGGCAGATTCACCGCACTGGTCCTAGACCCAAACATTGACGGATTTCACCTCACTCGAGTCCTTATGGATGGCGGCAGCAGCCTGAACCTGCTTTATCAGGCACAGTGCATAAAATGGGTATAGACCCCTCAAGGATCAAACCCACAAAAACGGCCTTTAAAGGCGTCATTCCAGGTGTAGAGGCCCATTGCACAGGGTCAATTACACTAGAGGTGGTCTTCGGATCCCCGGATAACTTTCGAAGCGAAGAGTTGATCTTTGATATAGTCTCGTTCCGCAGCGGTTATCATGCACTGCTCGGGCGAACCGCATTTGCTAGATTCAATGCGGTACCGCATTATGTATACCTCAAGCTCAAGATGCCAGGGCCTCACGGAGTTATTACGGTAAATGGAAACACAGAGCGCTCTCTTCAAACAGAAGCGCAAAGCAGCCTCTCAAGGAAACCAACCAGTTCGGCGTTTCAAAACCCGAACACCGTCAAGCGCGCTCGGAGCAATCGGCAAACAGACCGACTGGCGCGATCTGAGCTCGCATAGCAATGCTACCCCCACCCCAGTCCCAGCCATATGGCGAAACTCGTGCCACGTGTACATAATTACGCATTAAAAATACCATGGGCACAGGTGGGGAGGGGGGCACAAATGTGGCATGCCCCAAGACGCGGCTTAAACCGCACTAGGGGCTCCCCGTTTGGTTATTCTTCTCTTTTTTCAGGACCTTACTCTGGAAACACTGTCCGGCAGCACTATTGCCGAACACATGATGCAGCAACCAAGGAGGCAGACAACTACGTCACACCACGGAATTTCCAGGTGGATTACAGTAACGAGCGAAATATTTAATTTGTACTATTCCTCAGCCTGCCCTTGGAAAGGACACAATCCTACTCTTTGCTTATCGCACTATCTGTATCATTCTGCTTTAACGCACCCTTTTTTAAATAAAAAATGCATAGTGCTGCACCTATTATTGCATTCTTGTTTTGTATATATGTGTCCATTAATGACGCCTTGCAACCGTACACTTTGGTATGACCGATACACCAGGGGCTTAAGTACCCATAATATGGTGTGAGAAGTCCGAACACTTTCACAAGTGCGGCACCCCGAACTTATAGCATTATATGCATCAGCTCCGAATCATGTCTTTGGTCAAATGTTGGGTTTGCCCGGCTCCTATGTTTTGGTACCTTACGTTCCGCTCTATCGGCTAAGGTAGCGCTAGGAGAACTACTGCGATTGTGCCCCACTTCTGCCGGGCTTAGCACCTCAGTAGAGAAAGCTAAAACTGACTGTCATGATAAGGCGAGAGACTGGTCGCTGTTCGGCGAGGTTTTCGAGTCCCTAAAGACTTATGCCGCTTAGGGCGAGGGGCTGACCCAGTCTGGCTTAAAGGCATGTATCGCGCCCCGAATTCGGCCTTCGGAATACCAGGGGCTTCGCCGAAATTTAAAATTATAGAATTCTATGGCTAAGTGAGAGTAATAAAGCATTATTAGTCCGGTTGCCTTGTTCGTTGTGCTGAGCACCTCCCTCAAAGGACCCAAACATGGGAACAAGAGTGCTCAGGTTTATCCCGAACACCCCGGCACTCGTAGCATGGGGGCAGAAGCCAAGGGCTAGCCATCTCTCAGATTGGATAAACGGCCAAACAAAAGGAAATATTTTAAATTCAAACAAGTGTTGCATAGCGCATATGTAACAAGTTTTCATAAACACAGGATCACACGAGCAAGTTTCACTCAAATATTACATCTTTTGTGCACTCGTCCGCTATGAGACGGGCACCCGGCAGAACACCCTCGTGGTACATCTTGGGGTGGCGGTGCTCCTTGCCCTCCGGCGGCCCTTCCTTGATCAGCTTCACGGCGTCAAGCTTGACCCACTGCAATTTCACACGGGCGAAAGCCCGGCTTGCATCTTCAATGCAGACGGATTGCTTGACGACCTCCAGCCGCGGGCAGGCATCCACAAGCTACCTCACCAGGCCGAAGAAGCTGTTCGGAAGGGCGTCGCCAGGCCACAGCCGGACTATAAAGCCCTTCATGGCCTGTTCAGCCGCCTTATGTAGCTCGACCATCTGCTTCATCTGGTCGCTCATTGGCACCAGGTGTTCGGCCTCAGTATACTGAGACCAGAACAGCTTCTCCGTTGAGCTTCCATCCTCGGCCTGGTAAAATTGTGCGGCATCAGACACGCTATGGGGAAAATCTGCGAATGCTCCTGGAGAGCTCCGGATTCGGGTAAGTAATCGGTAATTTACTTTTACATGCTTGCTTTGCATATAGAAAGCCTTACCCGCCGCTATCTTCTTCATTGCATCGATCTCCTGGAGGGCCTTTTGGGCTTCGGCCCTGGCACTTTTTGCGCTCTTGAGGGCCGCGGCAAGCTCAGACTCTCGCGTCTTTGAGTCAAGCTCCAACGCCTCGTGCTTCGCCACGAGAGCCTGGAGCTCTTGCTGCACCTCGTCCACCCGAGCCTCGTGCTTCTCTCGCTCGGTGCGCTCCTTGGCCACTTTATATTCGGCCTCGGACAATGCTTGCTTTAGGGTCGCCACTTCGGTCACGGCCCCTGGCAAATTCATGATAATCCTGTCATTTTGCAATCACATTCTTTTTATACATATACATAGACTAGGTACTACTTACCTTTATTCTCCTCGAGCTGCCTCTTGGTAAGGCCGAGCTCGTCCTGGGACCCTTTAAGGTCCTGCTTCAGTACGGCGACCTCCGCAGTCAGTGCGGAGGACGCCAGCAGCGAAGCCTGCATATGCATATTGACATACTCATATTAGACTCCTGCGATATTGTTTGATCCTCTGTTCGGCTTTTCTTTGCAAACACCGAACAGAGCATTAGGGGCTACTGTCTATGCGGTAATATTTTTCCTATACTTTAAACACTTACCTTAAAGCCTGTTAGAAGGCTGGCACAGGCTTCAGTCAATCCGCTCTTAGCGGACTGAACCTTCTGGATCACCACACTCATAATAGTGAAATGCTCCTCGTCAATGGAAGCGCTGCGAAGCGCTTCCAGCAGATTGTCCGGCGCCTCTGGATGGACAGAGGTCGCCGGTGCAGGCGTCTTGCCCCCCCTTTGAAGGAGGCTGCCTACCCGAGCCCGGAACCACTAGAGGTTCCGGCGCGGTGTTCGGCTGAGGGCCGAACTCGGAGCTCTCAGGGGCCCCTTCCCCTCGGCTCCCGGAGTCCGGAAGGTCGCCTTGAGGCGCCTCCGGGACTGTCTCCCCTCAACCCAGTGCCTCTTGAGACAGCACCTCGGCATCGTCAGCAGGATGAGGGGAGGTGGCGGTCGGGACTGGATCGCTATCCATGTCCGACGAGCCCAGGGAGCCGTCCGATGATACATCGATATTGGCTCGTGGCGGCCTGCATAATCATGTTTCGCCGTTAGGGAAAGCAGTGCGGCAAAGGAATGTTATGACTTACACTTGTATCCGAATACTTACGACTTCCCCAGGGGCTTGGCCTTGGGTAGCCACTTGTCTTCGCTATTGGCGGTGGTGGAGTAGTCCGTAGGGAGGGTCCGTCCTTTCTTGGACCCTCCGGCCTCCCCAGTTGGGGCGGCCTTCCTTTTCTTGTCTCCCCCATCTGGAGGGGGAGCATCCTCCTCGTCTTCGGGGGAGGATTGCGCCATTGAGTCCTCGGACGGTAAGTCCGGTGACGCCTGGCGTCGGGAACTCTTTCGGGTTCCCTTGGCCTTCTTGGTCTTCTCCGGCACCGTATAGGGAGCCGGAGTCAGCATCTTCGTCAGAAGAGCGTTTGCTGGGCCTTCGGGCAAAGGAGCCGGACAGTCGATCTGTCCGGCTGTCTCCTGCCAATCCTGTTAAAGGTACGGGAGTTTAGATCCCGCATGGAGCCAAGCTATGAAAAACATCTATCCTGTAAGAGGTCAAGGCAGCTTACCGCGCTGGCTTGGCGCTTCGCGCTGAATCCACGATCCTCAGTAGTAGGAGGGGGGACCTCGGCGCTCTTAAACAGCACCCTCCAGGCATCTTCGTGAGTTGTGTCGAAGAGCCTGTTCAGTGTTCGGTGCTGCGCCGGGTCAAACTCCCACAAGTTGAAGGCCCGTTGTTGGCATGGGAGGATCCGGCGGATGAGCACAACTTGGACTACGTTGACAAGTTTGAGCTTCTTGTTCACCATGCTTTGAATGCATGTTTGGAGTCCGGTCAGCTCTCCCGGACTACCCCAGGACATGCCCTTCTCTTGCCAGGAGGTGAGCCATATGGGGAAGCCAGATCGGAACTCGGGGGCCGCTACCCATGTAGGGTCACACGGCTCGGTGATATAGAACCACCCCGATTGCCACCCCTTTATTGTCTCCACAAAAGAGCCCTCGAGCCATGTGACGTTGGGCATCTTGCCCACCATGGCGCCTCCGCACTCCGCCTGGCAGCCGCCCACTACCTTCGGCTTGACATTGAAAGTCTTCAGCCATAAGCCGAAGTGGGGCATGATGCGGAAGAAGGCCTCGCACACGACGATAAACGCCGAGATGTTGAGGATGAAGTTTGGGGCCAGATCATGGAAATCCAGGCCATAGTAGAACATGAGCCCCCGGACAAATGGGTGGAGAGGAAATCCTAGTCCGCGGAGGAAATGGGTGAGGAACACCACCCTCTCATGGGGCCTGGGGGTGGGGATGAGCTGCCCCTCATCTGGGAGCCAGTGCGCGATGTCGTCGGGCAGGTATCCGGCTCTCCTCAGCTTCTTAATGTCTCCCTCCATGATGGAGGAGACCATCCACTTGCCTTCCGCTCCGGACATGGCTGGAGAAGGTTGAGGTGGGGAATGCGGACTTGGGCGCTGGAGCTCGAGTGCGCGAAAATGGATAAGCAAAGGAGGAAGAAGGCATGGATGAAAAGGTGAATCCTTATCCCTTTATATGGGCGGCCAAAACTAAGCGTCCCCACTAGCCTGGTAAAACTCGCTTGTCCCCCAAGCGCCATAATTGATGGCGCGGTTGGGTTACCCACACCCTTATTGATGAGAATCCCGTAATAAGGGGACACGATCTCTGCTTTGACAAGGCGTGTCAAAAAACTGCCTCGCGTTATGTGCGGGGCTAGTTAAAGGAAACGGTTCGAATAATCACCGGGCCGAGATGTAGTGACATGTTGCCAAAGTACGTCAGCAAATTAGATTTGTGAAATATTATTCTCTCTACGGTGGTATGTGGAACTTATTTTGCAGGGTCGGACACTATCCTTATATTCAAAATTCTTTCGTGGTGTATTTGGAGGAGGAACCCGCCTTGCAATGCCGAAGACAACACTGCGCGCCGGACTCGTCGTCATTGAAAGCCTGGTTCAGGGGCTACCGAGGGAGTCCTGGATTAGGGGTCTCCGGACAGCCGGACTATACCCATTGGCCGGACTGTTAGACTATGAAGATACAAAGACTTCGTCTCGTGTCCGGATGGGACTCTACTTGGTGTGGAAGGCAAGCTAGGCAATAAGGATATGAATATCTCCTCCTTTGTAACCGACCTTGTGTAACCCTAACCCTCTCCGGTGTCTATATAAATCGGAGGGTTTTAGTCCGTAGGACAACAACGACAACACACAATCATACCATAGGCTAGCTTCTAGGGTTTAGCCTCTCTGATCTCGTGGTAGATCTACTCTTCTAGTACCCACATCATCAATATTAATCAAGCAGGACGTAGTGTTTTACCTCCATCAAGAGGGCCCGAACCTGGGTAAAACATTGTGTCCCCTGCATCCTGTTACCATCCGGCCTAGACGCACAGTTCGGGACCCCCTACCCGAGATCCGCCGGTTTTGACACCGACAG
>NC_041384.1:158446528-158469553 GCF_002162155.2 Triticum dicoccoides | reverse complement strand
ACCAAAAAAGAGAGAAGGGACAATGTTACTATCCTTTGCCACACTTGTGCTTCAAAGTAGCACCTTAATCTTCATGATAGAGAGTCTCTTGTTTTCTCACTTTCATATACTAGTGGGAATTTACTTGGCTTGTATATTCCAACAATGGGCCTCCTCAAGTGCCTAGGTCTTCATGAGCAAGCAAGTTGGATGCACACCCACTTAGTTTTCTTATGTTGAGCTTTCATACATTTATAGCTCTAGTGCATCTGTTTCATGGCAATCCCTACTCCTTGCATTAACATCAATCGATGGGCATCTCCATAGCCCATTGATTACCCTCGTTGATGTGAGACTTTCTCCTTTTTGTCCTCTCCACATAACCCCCCTCATTATATTCTATTCCACCCATAGTGCTATGTCCATGGCTCGCGCTCATATATTGCGTGAAAGTTTATAGGTTTGAGATTACTAAAGTATGAAACAATTGCTTGGCTTGTCATCGGGGTTGTGCATGATGAGAGCATTCTTGTGTGACAAAAATGGAGCATGACTAAACTATATGATTTTGTAGGGATGAACTTTCTTTGGCCATGTTATTTTGAGAAGACATAATTGCTTAGTTAGTATGCTTGAAGTATTATTATTTTTATGTCAATATGAACTTTTGTCTTGAATCTTTCGGATCTAAATATTCATACCACAATTAAGAAGAATTACATTAAAATTATGCCAAGTAGCACTCTGCATCAAAAATTCTGTTTTTATCATTTACCTACTCGAGGACGAGCAGGAATTAAGCTTGGGGATGCTTGATACGTCTCCAACGTATCTATAATTTTTGATTGCTCCATGCTATATTATCTACTGTTTTGGACATTATTGGGCTTTATTATCCACTTTTATATTATTTTTGGGACTAACCTATTAACCGGAGGCGGAGCCTAGAATTGCTGCTTTTTGTCTGTTTTAGGGTTTCGAAGAAAAGGAATATCAAACGGAGTCCAAATGGAATGAAACCTTCGGGAACGTGATTTTCTCAACGAACAACACCCGGTAGACTTGGACCCTACGTCAAGACACAAAAGAGGAGGCCACGAGGTAGGGGCGTGCCTACCCCCCCGACGTGCCCTCCACCCTCGTGGGCCCCCTGTTGCTCCACCGACATACTCCTTCCTCCTATTTATACCTACATACCCCCAAATGATCATATACGGAGCCAAAAACCTAATTCCGCCGCCGCAACTTACTGTATCCACAAGATCCTATCTTGGGGCCTGTTCCGGAGTTTCGTCAGAGGGGGCTTCGATCATGGAGGGCTTCTACATCAACACCATAGCCCCTCCGATGAAGTGTGAGTAGTTTACCTCAGACCTACGGGTCCATAGTTATTAGCTAGATGGCTGCTTCTCTCTTTTTGGATCTCAATACAATGTTCTCCCCCCTCTCTTGTGGAGATCTATTCGATGTAATCTTCTTTTTGCGGTGTGTTTGTTGAGATTGATGAATTGTGGGTTTATGATCAAGTTTATCTATGAACAATATTTGAATCTTCTCTGAATTCTTTTATGTATAATAGGTATTCTTTGCAAGTCTCTTTGAATTATCACTTTGGTTTGGCCTACTAGATTGATCTTTCATGCAATGGGAGAAGTGCTTAGCTTTGGGTTCAATCTTGCGGTGTCCTTTCCCAGTGACAGTAGGGGCAGCAAGGGACGTATTGTATTGTTGCCATCGAGGATAAAAAGATGGGGTTTTCATCATATTGCATGAGTCTATCCCTCTACATCATGTCATCTTGGTTAAGGCATTACTCTGTTTTTAACTTAATACTCTAGATGCATGCTGGATAGCGGTCGATGAGTGGAGTAATAGTAGTAGACGCAGGCAGGAGTCGGTCTACTTGTCTCGGACGTGATGCCTATATACATGATCATACCTAGATATTCTCATAACTATGCTCAATTCTGTCAATTGCTCAATAGTAATTTGTTCACCCACCGTAGAATACTTATGCTCTTGAGAGAAGCCACTAGTGAAACCTATGGCCCCCGGGTCTATCTTTATCATATTAATCTCCTACTACTTAGTTATTTCCTTTGCTTTTTTACTTTTCCTTTATTTTACTTTGCATCTTTATCACAAAAATACCAAAAATATTATCTTATCATATCTATCAGATCTCACTCTCGTAAGTGGCCGTGTAGGGATTGACAACCCCTATTCGCGTTGGTTGCGAGGATTTATTTGTTTTGTGCAGGTACGAGGGACTCGTGCGTAGCCTCCTGCTCGATTGATACCTTGGTTCTCAAAAACTGAGGGAAATACTTACACTACTTTGCTGCATCATCCCTTCCTCTTCGGGGAAAACCAACGTAGTGCTCAAGAGGTAGCAAGAAGGATTTCTGGCGCCGTTGCCGGGGAGGTCTACGCAAAAGTCAACATACCAAGAACCCATCACATACCCTTATCTCCCGCATTACATTATTTGCCATTTGCCTCTCGTTTTCCTCCCCCCCCACTTCACCCTTGCTATTTTGTTCGCCCTCTCTCTCTCTCTCTCTATCCTCCCTCTCTTTCTCTATTTGCCTCTTTTTCCCCCCTTGCTTTTTGTTTGCTTGTGTGTTAGTTTGCTTGCTTGTCACGATGGCTCAAGATAATACTAAATTGTGTGTCTTTACCAATACCAACAACAATGATTTTATTAGCACTTTGATTGCTCCTCTTACCGATGCTGAATCTTGTGAAATTAATACTGCTTAGCTGAATCTTGTCATGAAAGATCCGTTTTCCGGCCTTCCTAGTGAAGATGCCGCTACCCATCTAAATAGCTTCGTTGATTTGTGTGACATGCAAAAGAAGAAGGATGTGGATAATGATATTGTTAAATTGAAGCTATTTCCTTTTTCGCTTAGAGATCGTGCTAAAGCTTGGTTTTCGTCTTTGCCTAAAAATAGTATTGATTCATGGAAAAAGTGCAAAGATGCTTTTATATCTAAGTATTTTCCTCCCACTAAGATCATCTCTCTTAGAAACGATATTATGAATTTTAAGAAACTTGATCATGAACATGTTGCACAAGCTTGGGAGAGAATGAAACTAATGATACGTAATTGCCCTACTCATGGTTTAAATTTGTGGATGATTATACAAATTTTTTATGCCAGATTGAATTTTGCTTCTAGAAATCTTTTAGATTCGGCCACAGGAGGCACTTTTATGGAAATCACTTTAGGAGAAGCAACTAAACTCCTAGATAATATTATGGTTAATTATTCTCAATGGCATACTGAAAGATCTACTAATAAAAAGGTGCATGCGATAGAAGAAATTAATGTTTTAAGTGGAAAGATGGATGAACTTATGAAATTATTTGCTAATAAAAGTGTTTCTTCTGATCCTAATTATATGCCCTTGCCTACTTTGATTGAGAATAATAATGAATCTATGGATGTGAATTTTGTTGGTAGGAACAATTTTGATAACAACGCGTATAGAGGAAATTTTAATCCTAGGCCTTATCCTAGTAATCCCTCTAATAATTATGGTAATTCCTACAACAATTCTTATGGAAATTATAATAAGATGCCCTCTGATTTTGACTCTAATATTAATGAATTTATTACTTCGCAAAAGAATTTCAATGCTATGATTAAAGAAAAATTGCTTAAGATTGATGAGTTGGCTAGGAACATTGATAGAATTTCTCTTGATGTTGATTCTTTGAAACTTAGATCTATTCCACCTAAGCATGATATCAATGAGTCTCTCAAAGCCATGAGAATTTCCATTGATGACTGCAAAGAAAGAACCGCTAGGATGCGTGCTAAGAAAGATGCCTTTATAAGAGTGTGTTCTTCTAGTTCCTATGAAAATAAAGATGAAGATCTAAAAGTTATTGATGTGTCCCCTATTAAATCTTTGTTTTGCAATATGAATCTTTATAATGATGGGACTGAATATGATCCACCTTTACCTAGAAGGCGTTCCAAGAATTCGGATTTTTTTTGATCTTGATGCTAAAATTGATAAAAGTGGGATTGAAGAAATTAAAACCCTAGATGTTGCTAAACCCACTATTATGGATTTCAAGGAATTTAACTATGAAAATTGCTCTTTGATTGATTGTATTTCCTTGTTGCAGTCCATGGTAAATTCTCCTCATGCTTATGTTGGAAATATGAGCAATTTACCAAATGATTTAATTAGCAGAAATATTAGACAAAGCATGACTAATATAACAGAGGCAAAACAAGCCAAGCGATTTTACAAAGAGAAGGTAAACAACATCTTCATATATGAACTGTAACTGGACATATCTAGAGCAGCCAGTATAGCAAGTTGTGTATATTACATAGAGTCTAACATATGTAGGGAAAATACTAGAACAAGGAACTGCAGCAGGACCTCTAACAAAAAGGAGAAGAACACGTACGGGACAGCAGCAGCAGAAGCGCTAGACTTGAGGTCGGTGTCCTCGCCTGCCATGTCGTCGAGGAGGTCGTGGACGTCGGGGAAGAAGTCGTCGGATTCCATGATGAAGAAGCCAGTAGTCAAGCGGAGCGCTCCCCAAAAACCTTATCACCCTTCTCCCGTACAGGACTCAAAAGGTGCGGTTCCGGAGGCCTACTGTCTCGACCTGCGGTGCACGCCGCAAGACGGGATGGGGAAGAACATAGCAGCAGTGCAGTGGTCGGAACTTTGTGGCGAGAGGAAGAGGAGCTTCTGTTGTGTCTCTCTGGAGAGGAGCGACCTCTCTTATATAGGCACAGGAGAAGGACGCGAAGAGGCTGCGGCGGGAGGTGAAGCAACAAAGGGAGACGAAGCGAACAGGCAGCGGCCAAAGAGGCGCGCCGTTCGAATTCAGTGTGCACTACAGAAAATGTTTCAACTCCCACGTGACCCTTCGTATACCCGTCGTGCGTGGCGAAAATTTAGACATCGGCTCGGCTCATTCCCGCAACCCGCGGTGCGGCGCGCCGTGACGAGGCGGACAGCGGAGGAGGAGCGCGCGTGGATGTCCCTCTTGTTCTCATGCTCATACATGTGGGGAAAGAACCTCCCTTATAAAGAGGTCCAACTCCCTCTAAACTAGAATGTGGGACTAAACTTTTTTTCCACCTCTTGCCTTGCACGAATGGGCTGCGTGGTCCTCTAGGATTTATTAGGAATTTCTGAAACTGCTATTGGGCTAGGCCCAAAATAGACAAAATTCCAGCAACCCCCCACCAGATCCCAGAGGCACACAAAATTTGCCTTTGGTTCCAAAACACTGTTTTATATACCGGTACTGCAGTGGAGACTGTTAAGTTGAACTTCCACCTAGAACTCTGTGCTACACTAGTAAGCAACTTGAACAGTCCACTGGGCCTTGAACTGCAAGTTTTCTGCGAATCTATCTTCACATAAAGCCTTGATCGATACGTGGCTACCGTGGGTCTTCCCCACGGGTAGAGCTTATGCGTCATACTCCGAGACCTTTCATGAGTTTACTAGAGAGAACCCTACTCTCATAGATTGCGAGGTTTAACAATCAGACTCATATAGGTGTGTTCTTCAAAAGATGTTCTGCAGGACGACATCTCTGCTTCAATGAGCCACTTAGAACACAGTAAGATATACATCAACCTGCCATGCAGATTATGAGAGTATTGCATCTTCATGGAGTGGTATTGTCGATAGTAAGGATACTCTCCTCTCAGTTGACCAACAGCTTGTCTTCCACATCTAATTCACAGGATCTCCGATCACAAAGAATTGGTTACCACTGTGAACAACTCATATTGTGGGTCTCATACCCATCTCCCTCGATGCATTATCTATCACATTACGTGATAGACCCTTAGTAAAAGGATCTGCCAGATTCTTAGACGTTTGGATATAATCCAATGCAATAACTCCGGAGTTTCTCATTTTCCTGACAGACTTTAACCTTCTCTGAACGTGTCTTGATGACTTCATGTTGTCCTTTGAACTGCTCACTTTCGTGATCACAGTTTGATTGTCGCAGTTCATAACGACACCCAGTATAGGTTTCTCAACAACCGACAAGTCATTCAAGAGCCGCCGAAGCCAATCTGCTTCGACCGTAGCTGTATCTAGTGTTGTGAGTTCTGCTTCCATTGTTGACCTCGTTAAGATGGTCTGCTTGCAAGACTTCCAAGAAACAGCGCCACCTCCATGAGTGAATACATATCCGCTCATGGCCTTTATCTCATCAGAATCTGAGATCCAGTTTGAGTCACTATACCCTTCAAGCACCTTTGGGTGCCCGGTGTAGTGAATTACATAATTTGCAGTGCCTTTCAAATAACGCAAAACTCTCTCTAGAGCTTTCCAATGCACATCTCCTGGTTTTCAAACAAACCGACTTATTTTGCTAACAGCAAAAGAGATGTCAGGTCTTGTAGCACTGGCTAAGTAGATAAGCGAGCCAATAATCTGAGAATACTTCAATTGGTTTCTAGCAATTCTTTGATTCTTTTGAAGCAACACACTAGCATCATATGGTGTTGGAGAGGGCTTGCAGTCACTATAGCCAAAGCGACTCAAGATCTTTTCCACATAGTGAGATTGAAGCAATGTAATCCCACCATCATCGTCTCTCAACAACTTGATGTTCAGAATGACATCAGCCACTCCTAAATCCTTCATCTCAAAACAACAAGATAGGAAATTTTTGACCTCCTTAATAACATTCAGATTTGTTCCGAAAATCAGTATGTCATCAACATACAAGCAAAGGATAACTCCCTCGCCCCCACCATGGCGATAGTACACACATTTGTCAGCTTCATTTACAACAAAGCCTGCAGCTGTTAAAGTTCTTTCAAACTTCTCATGCCACTGTTTGGGTGCTTGCTTGAGTCCATACAAAGACTTCAGCAACTTGCACACTTTTCCTTCCTGACCATCTAGTACAAACCCATCTGGTTGTTCCATATAAATTTCCTCGTCACTACAAAAAAATACACTTCCGTGATGATACGTGTTTGTCACAGTAGGCCGCGTTTTTTGTCATGCATGTACATCCATGACAAATTTATGACAGAATCAAGATAATCATACCTGTGCTGTCGTAGAAGTGTTCCATGACATTACCAAAATTATCATCACGGAAGTGTCCACTTCCATGACTATAAATCGCGCGTCACAGAAGTGCTTTCGCCAAGGGTGAACGACACGTGGCATCCACCGTAACGGAACACCGTTAAGCTATCGGGTCGGGTTTTGGATCCGATAACCCGTTAACAGCCCCGACCAATGGGAAATTTCCACGTGTAAAATTCTTATTGGCCGAACGAAACACGTGTCAGCTAGTCAGTGGGTCAGATAGGCGCCTATGATACATCGACACATGGCACGGCCCAACAGAGGCCCATTCCTGTAAAAAGGCCAGCCCGTTTGACTTGGTCAAAAGGTGGCGGGCCGGCCCATGTAAAGCCTGTTAACGGCTTGTTCGCATATAGCCCATTTACAGCCTGCTAACCCAAGGCCCGTTACGCCCTATTCGAATTAGGCCCAGTAGCGTCATCTGGGCCATCCAATATGATTCCAGCTCGTTTTCACTTCTGGCCCATGTATGGCCCATGATGTCTTTCGGCCCATATGAGGCCCTATGTAACTCTTGGTCTATTAACGGCCCGTGGTGAAACTGGCCCGTAATAAATAGTGTATCACTTTACACCCATTAACGACCCGTGGTGAAACTGGCCCGTAATGAACAGTGTATCACTTTATACCCATTAACGGCCCGTTATTCCGTTGGGCTGTTTCCAACCCATGTTATCTTATGGCCTTCTCAGAGCCCATTTATTCTTGGGCTAATTTCCAGCATTCGTTTACTTACGGCCCCTTACTGTCATTTTCTGCTTGTGGACCAAATTCAGCCCGTGGTTACAGTCGGCCCGTTTGTGGTCCGTTAATACGTTGGGCCATTTTCATAGCGTCATCAAATACGGCCTATTAACGATGGCCCGTTACGGTCGGCCCATGAACGGACGATTCCAACTCTAGCCCGTTTACGGCCATAATGCGGCCTGTTATTGGCCCATCTTTGGCCAATCGATCATACGGCCCGTATAAGGCCCATTAATGATACGACCCGTAGAAGGCCCATTGTTTCTACGGCCCGTAGAAGGCCTACTGTTTCTACATCCCATAGAAGGCCCACTGTTTCTACAGCCCGTAGGAGGCCCAGTGTCACTACAGTAAATATTAGCCCATGGTTATTGTGGCCTAGTTTTAAAAAATAGGTTATTGCAGCCACTAGTTAACCGCGGAAAAAGAACTGCAATGACTACAAGCAAACAAATAAACAAGACAACAAGGAAATAAATAAGCAAGCAACTAACGCTAGGCTATCATGGCTATTACACATATTACATCCACTAGGCATCAAAGTTCGCCACCAGTGCAAATGTAGGGAACAAAGCAGCATATCATATACACTGGCCGTCAAAATTGGCCACCAGTGCAAATAAATGCGGCAGCAAAACAAGAGCATAACTGAAACAACTTCAGAAGAGCTCAAGAAACGTTATCCTGGGTATCTACCATGCTGGCAATAAGCTTAGCAAGCTGATTAGCTTTGTCCTGTTTGGCGCTAAAATCCTCCAACGCTTGCCGTTGCACCAGAAAGTATGCATCTGAATGCTCCAGGGACTTCCGCAGTCCTTCCGCTTCTTATCGCAGCACAACTGATCGATGCCTTTCAACTTGTAGTTGAGACTCAAGAAACCAAACTGATTCAGACAGTGAGTTTGAATAGCTTGTGCAAGCGGTAGTGGCCAGTAACTCCAACACTAAACCAAGATAGGATGTGTCACTATCCCGAACCTTATCTGCATTACTTCCTTTACCGTTGCTTAATAAGGCACTCTTCCCCAATATTCTGTCAGCATTCTAAAAGAAGAAACAAGCAGACACATAACAAGTTTAGCATGTACTAGTATATGAAACTCATTTCGGTGAACCAGTTCATTAGTAAGGTGGACATGATTAAACTACCAAGTCTTCTATTGCCAAGTAGTAGTACATAATAAAAGCATCAAACAAACATATATCTATGTCCTATGGTAGCAATGGAATCTTAAATTAGAACAGTTGTTCTTCAGGTTTAGGAACTTGTTCTACATGAACAGAGTACAGTAAGACGCAAGAATATAATACTTAAAATAGAAAATGAGATCATAGACCTTACCACATTCTTGGTTCGGGACCAGTACAGAACAAGGCATTCCCAGTCATCGTCCAGTAAATGTGTGTCAGGAGAACGTAAGGGAATTTGATGAGTTTCTTTCCCAGTGGAGTACGTTTTCTTCAGGTAATTCCAATACTGCCACCAAGCATTCTTGAAGATAGCAGAGGTATTAGCATAGGTTACCTCATCCTGAGTTTCCAAATCGGTCCTTCTCTATAGAGAAAAATGGGAAAATTTGTTGTATTATAACCATCATGGAGGTAGGGTGTATGGGACGAAGCAAAGTAATTGCCCTGAATAACATTACTTACACATAACTCCTGGACAAACACCTTCAACTGGCATTTTCCTTCATCTTTAGTATAATATTTCCAAGATGGGAATATACGCACATACGATTTAACAACATCAAATGCGATTGATGCTAAACTACAACTAGCTGGTTGTGCTTCCTCCACAGGAATAGGCGTACTAACTGGTAGAGTTGGGGTTCGCCGTGATAGTACTGGCCCTTTGGGCACCAGAGCTGCCTTACTAATTGCTCTTGTTTGGGAGCTTTGTGGTGGAGATGGTGCTGTGTCAACAGGAACTGGGTTACTATTGGCTGGGGTTGGGGTTAGATTGGGTGAAGCTGGTTCTCTGTCCATCGTAGTAGGGGTACAATTTGCGAGAGTTTGGGTTATGTGTGGTAGGGCTGGTTCTTGTGCATGTACAACCGGGGTGCTATCTCCACTAAGAGGTAGCACTGTTTTATTTAAAGACCGTGTTTTTAGTCCGCTAGATACTGGCATCACCGCTCCAATTCAAATAGCTGATAAACAAGAAACATAGTTGAATGTACAGACATTGTATGAGAGACAGATGCAATAGATAATGTGGAAAAAAGAGGGCATGAAATAGTTGACATGTATATTGTTTAACTAAAACGGATAGCATGACATAATTTCACATATATGATGTCTATCTAAACTAGATAGCATAGCATAACATAATTCAATGATATGATGAATAACTAAACAGGATCGCATGACATAATTCACCTACATGTTATCTAAGTAATCAGGATCGCATCATTTAATTCACATATGTGATTTATATGCTAAACAGAGGGCATTCGATATGATGTCTGAACTAAGAACATGGTGTTGAATATTGTGTATATGATGTCTAAACTATGCAATGCAAGACACCGTATGCATGATATGAGCAGTATAACCGTGCCAAGTTAGAGCATACACCTCAGTGGGGGAATAGGACTGGTCATCTGTCTCTGAATCCATCTCTGAGGAGCTATCGGGACCCAACAAGAGATTTGCTTCGACAGGTAGCACTATCTGCTCTGAAGGCCTTGTTTTCACTCCAGATTTTTCCATCTCCCACCCAAATGGCTGATTCACAGGAAGAGTAGTTTAATGTACAAACATTGTCAACAAATGGAAATGTAATGAAGAAAAGGATGGGCAAGATATCATTCAAATATATGATGACTGGTTAAACAGGATGGCATTGCACATTTCACATATATTATGGCTGGCTAAAAGACATGAGACTGCATAATTCCCATATATGATATAGAAACTAAACATGTGGCATTACAGAACATGTCTAAACTAAGAAGATGACATATATGATGTCAAAAGTAGGCACTGCAAGGCAACATATGCATGATATGACTAACATCATCATGCCAAGGTAGAGAAAACACCTTGGGGGTAAATAGGAGTGGTCAGCGGTGTTCGAATCCGCCTCAGAACAGATATCTTCCGATGGATTACAATCTGGAGAGGGGTGGGGAGGGTTTGCCATTGAACCCACCATGGAGCGATGTCTGCATGACATTGTATTGCCGCGCAAAACTCTTCTCTTTTTCTCTGCATGTTCAGCATGACTGTGTACAATATCTGACATGCATACACAAAAAATATGGTGAGATTATGTAAGGAGAGCATGCAGAAATTTAGAGTGATGGTAACAACCAGTGTATCGATGTTTTTCCGTTGAACCAAAATAGCCCTAATGGATCGACGTGAATGTATAGTAATAAGTGATGCAACAAGTGTACAACCTCTTTGCCGTAGCCATGTCGCCCTCAGCATCATTGGGTTGGTCGCTGAAGTAGTTGAGGCAGAGGTGGCTGTCGGAGGTGTGGAGGAAGATCTGAGGAATCTGTAGACGGCGTCCAGGGCACTGCTCTATTGTGATGGATCATTCTGTCGTTGGAGCAGCTCCGGTGAGCCGTAAGACGTCAAGGCTGAAGCAGCACAAGACAGACATCGTCAATCTCAAGTGGGATTCTAATAGCATCTCCAATAGATGATGCAAAATGGATGTAAAATTAACATCACCAAAAACCACCTGACTACAACAAATGAGGAAAAAACTATTGACTCTGAACTTAACTGTCGAAACTAAAATTTACTGTGGAATCTGAATGCTACTGTCGAAACTGAACGCAATGGTAGCAGAGAGGCACTTGACATGTAGTTAATGGAGGGCATGAAGTTCATCTTCAACTTGCACCCCCCTGAGCTGCCAGCCACCACCGGCCGAACTGCCAGCCCCAGCGCCACCTCGCTGCCCCGAAATAACTCGCCACCGCCGCCCCGGCCAGCCCTCTAGCCCCCCCACCCTGAACCCTAAGATAGATAGTGGGGTACCTCTCCGGCGAGCCCCCATCCCCGCTGCGGGTGGTTCTTCCTTAACTCCGGCGAGCCCCCCAACCCCTGAAAATTGACTAACCCAAAAGTCAATTCAGTCGACTGAAGTGTGGCTTAGTCGGAGCAGAGCAGCAGCATGAGCAAGGGGGAGAGCAGCAGCAGCAGCTGGGCGAGCGAGCGATCGAGCGAGAGCCGGAGCAGCAGCAGCAGATCCGGCTGGTATGGACGCCGTCGCCGAAGGGGCCTCGCACTGGGGAGAGCTGCCGTGGAGATGTCGCCCGCGGCGCCGGCTTCAAGGTAGCCGCTCCATGGGGGTGCGGGATGGAGCACCATCGGCGCCAGGATGTCGAGTTAAGGAGAAGGTGCGATGCGATGAGTGTACAACCTCTTTGGTGGTGCCGAGTAGGCCTCGGCTTCATCCGAGGAGTTGGTGAGGATGCTGCGGTTCCGGTGGAGCAGGTTAAGGCGGCGCTGTGGGGATGGAGCAGCCGTGATAGACGAGGCGGTCGTCGGAGCAGCTCCTTGGAGGTGGAGGACGCGGCGGCTGAACCGGTGGCACGACCAGATGGACGACGGATTCTCATCCGAGGAGGTAGACGAGGGACGTCGAGCTATTGCGGTGGATGTCGGGGGACTAACCCACGAGCACCTATGGGACCGGCGGACCGAGTCCCTTTCAGTTCGGCGGGGGCGAGGGTCGCACGAAGAGTGGATCGAGGCGAAGCACACGAGCAGTTTACCCAGGTTTGGGCCGCACGGATGCGTAAAACCCTACTCCTGCTTTGTGGTTTGTATTGAGTTCTTGCTCGGGAGCGCGGAGTGCTATAGTACACCCCGGCAGCTAACGAGACCGAGCGTGAGTGTTCTCTTCCTTTTCCCTCTACGTTGCGCATGGGCCTCCTTTTGTATGCTCAAGGGGTCACCGACAGGTGGCAACGTAGACAAGGGTAAAAATGGAAAGGTGTTGCGGTTGGTACAGCTACCTGCTACAGTGTATCATACCTAACCCTGACGGCAGGGGACAAGGGCATTAAATGCCTATCTGCGTCGCCTAAATAGTGCAAAAGGGACCGTCAGGGACGCCACCGCTCGCCACGATGGCAATCTTGTCAGTGCCGCTTGCCACTGCGCACCGCTGGCTGCACAGCCTCCCGCCACGTATGCCTGGAAGGGCCCCAGAGCGACACGTTGGTGGATGTGCTGGAGCGCAGGCACAGAGTGGTGGCTAGCCGCGGCAAGCGCCTTGCCGCGGAGTTGTCTTGTCGCGTCCGGGAGCTTGTCGCTCACCGGGCCTTGCCGGGACGCGTGGCGCGTCGCGGCAAGTTCCTTGAGATGCCTTGGTTGGCCTTCCCGGCAAGCTCCTCTTGCCGGGGTCTTGTCTCCTTGGCTTGGATACTTTGTCCTTGAATGGCTCCAAAGGAACCACGGAGGACCTTGGCGGTCACCCGGCAAGCCTTGCCGCGGGATGCTGCGACTGCACGTGTACAAGTTCGGGATACTAGGGTACCCCTACTCTAGTACACTAACAGGAGCCCCCGGGCCTGGGCCATACACGGTGCCGAGCGCTGTTGGGCCAGGCCCAAAACAGGGCACGGGCATGCGCGGCCTGGGTTACGCCGTATCTCTTTTGCTTTACTCTGAACTTATTCCTTTCTAGGACTCTGGCCCAGAGAGCAGCGAAGAGAGCCAAGGTCCCGGTGATTGTCATCGAGGACGAACCCGCCGCGACAGTAGGGGGTGCGTCCGAGACAACCTTGCCGGACCCGGCAACTGTTCTCCAGAGCAGCCCCCAGCGTAAGTATATGGTTCACTTTCCGCTGTTAGGCGCGCATGGATACTCTTTCTTTGCTGACATCTGACTGTTCGTTTGTGTAGGAGCAGAGCAGCCCCACCAGGAGCGCCCGGAGGCCGGCCCCGAAATGCCAAGGGAGAGTCCTCCGGCAAGGGAGAGTTCTCCGGCAAGGGACAGCACCGGCGTCCCCCCGGCGGCGGAGACTACGACTGCCGAACCCAGTACAGGTAATCTTCTCTTCAAAGCTTCCCTTGGGTTCTTCTTCTTTTTGGGTATTTGCTTGACTTTTCTCACTTTTCCGGCCATCAGACCCATCTGCTGCGGAGCCGATGGAGACCGAGGTTGCTGCCGACGACGCCGCTGCCACTGAAGAAGCAGCCGGCGCTGATGACCCCACCGGCGACGAGGCCGCCAAAGCTGCCGCCGCAGCAGCTGGCGAGGGGTCTAGCGATCGCACTGACGGCCCTGAGGCCGCAAGAGCGCCAGGCGCTTCATCGACCGCCGACCCGTCCGCCGCTGCCGCAGCGCCAAGCTCCAAAGAGCCCCAGCCAGGCGTCTACTTGAAGGCCGGCGATGGCGTCTTCATCAACCTCCCCTGGGCGTCAAGCTCCAGGGCGCCGGTCGAGGGAGAGAGCTTTGATGGAGAGGTGCTCGCCTCCGCTGGGCTGACGCTAGTTGATGCGCCGAGCAGCAGTAGCAGCGAGCCTGAGGAGGAGCGGCTGCTGCGGAAGCTGTTGTCGCTCTACCGCGCGCGGCAAGCCAAGCTGGAATCCCGCGAGGCGCTTGTCGCGAAGGCGGGAGCGGACATCGAGAAGCGCGTAGAGGAGCTTCGGGGTCTCAACCAGGAAGCTCTCCGATCCCTGGCAGAGGAGCGGGAGCAACTTGCCGAAGAGCAGAAGGCCTTCTTCCTCAAGAAGGCCGAAGTTGAAGAGCAACAGCGGCTTGCCGCTGAGAAGCTGTCTGCGCAGGAGGGCGAGCTGGTTCAGCGGAAAGTTAACCTCGACAGCCACAAGGAGGAGCTTGCCGCGCGTGAGCAAAAATTCGGCGGAGCCCTTAAGCAAGCAGAGGATGCTGCCACAGTTGCCGAGGCCGCCAAGAAGGAGCTGGAGACGAAGGTGGTGCAGCTGGAGGCCGATCTCAAGGAGAGTGGTGAAGAGCTTGCCGCGCTCAAGCGTGAGCGGGAGAAGGACGCCCACAGCAACTCAGAGCTGCAGATTCGTCTCGCCGAGAATGGCAAAGAGCTTAGCGCCGCCAAGGACTCCAACGCAGATCTTGAGTTGAAGCTGACCACTTTGACCAAGACGCTGGACGGCGCCAGGGAGCAGGAGGTGGCCTTGAAGGAGGAGATCAAGGCTGACAAGGCGCTGCTGGCGAGTGCTGCCACCGCCCAGAATGCTTTTAGGGAGAATGTGGAGCACTGGACGGAGGGTCTCGTGAATGCTGCCGCAGATATCGACAGGGAGCTGGCGCAGCTAGGGGTGGAGGATCTCGGGTATACCTCTGATGAGAACCTCCAACCAAGCGCCAAGCTCACCTTGTCCTTCAAAGGCGTGGCAATGGCCCTCCAGCGGCTCCGGGAGAAGATCCCAAAGCAGTTGGCCGACGAGTCGCGCAAGATCTACACGGGAGCTCTTCAAAAGGTGTTGGTGAAGGTGGCCTTCCGCAACCCGGGCCTCAACCTCACCAACGTCCTCAAGACCCTGCCGCCGGATGCTGATCTGGAGGCGCTCAAGACCCTTGTCGCACCCATTGTGGACAAGGTGAGCGGGATCAAGAGGATTGAGGGCGATCGCGTAGACTAGGCCGCCCGTTTTCTTCTTTTCTTGTCGCTGCTGGTCATGTTATGAGAACAATCTGTTAGAGCCGCGACAAGCTACCTTATGATATAACTCTATTCCGGGTGACGATTGCAATGTTATTCCCTTTACTTGATTCCTCCCTTTGTATGTTTTTGCCCTACGCTTTTAGGGAACTTGCCGGTGCAGGCACCTTAGTCGCGAGCGCTGAGTGCGGGACGTCAGCAGCCTGCTGGCGGTGCCGCTACCGACAAGAAACCTTGTCGCAACTAGTCGCAGCTCACTTAAGTTGTTGAGCGGACTCGAAACAAAGTAAGGGCGCAACTAGCTACGAGTTGGTTCCTCCGCGCATAGGTTTTCCATACAAAGTGCGGTCATTCAAGGGAGATAACTTAAAATTTTAAAAAATCTGATTGCTCAAAGTTTGGCAACTTAGCTTTTCTGTTGTTTGCTTCCCGGTAAGGCGAAACTTTCTTGAACGACGCCTGGTCCATACCATTATCTTCTCCTTTCCCCCCCGGCAAACTTGTGGGCGAGGGAACCTTCCTTTCCTTGCGAAAAAAAGAAAGAGGAGAAAATAAAGATATGGAGCCTTACGGCTCGTTATTGCTTACCGGGGAGTAGGTGCTGCACAAAGTGTCAGATCACATATGCAAAAAATAGAAAGCATGAAATTGACAAGATGTGCGAAGCATATGTGCTTTACTTATGCACGGGGTCTACGCCCGGCTTTGTACAAAGGATTACATGCAACAGCGGCAAGACTTGTACAAAAGGTGGTTGCCGGAACAGGTTCCGGCAACCGCGCCTTACGGGTAAAACTTACGAAGATGCTCAATGTTCCAGGAATTGCTCACCGGAATGCTATCTTCGGTCTCAAGGCGGACAGCGCCAGGCCTAGTGACTCGTTTCACCCGGTAAGGGCCTTCCCACTTCGGCGTCAACTTGTTGGAATTCTTGGCGGACTAAACACGCCGAAGAACAAGGTCGCCTTCCTCGAGACTTCTGGCGTTAACTTTGCGGCTATGGTAGCGGCGCAAAGCTTGCTGGTAGCGAGCAGCTCGTACAGCAGCCTGAAGACGGTCTTCCTCAAGGAGTAGCGCGTCATCTTGTCGCAGCTGCTCTTGCTCAAGCTCATCATAAGCGAGCACTCGAGGTGACCTGTATACGAGTTCCATGGGGAGAACTGCCTCTGCTCCATAGACTAGAGCGAAAGGTGTCTGGCCAGTGGCTCGATTTGGCGTCGTCCTGATCGACCAAAGAACCACCGGCAGCTCCTCGATCCAGTTTCTTCCGCACTTGTGCAGCCTGTCGAAAGTCCTGGTCTTGAGCCCACGCAGCACTTCAGCATTTGCCCTCTCCGCTTGACTGTTTCTTCTCGGGTGAGCAACAGAAGCGAAGCAGACCTTGGCGCTAAGATCTTGGACGTACTGCATGAAGGTGCGGCTCGTGAATTGCGTACCGTTGTCGGTGATTATCCTGTTAGGGATCCCGAAGCGGCAAACAATCGACCTGAAGAACTTGACTGCTGACTGTGTTGTCACCTTCCTCACTGCTTCCACTTCCGGCCACTTTGTGAACTTGTCGATTGCAACGTACAAGTACTCAAAGCCCCCGACTGCTCAGGGAAAGGGGCCGAGGATGTCAAGCCCCCAGACCGAAAATGGCCAGGATAAAGGGATCGTCTGGAGAGCTTGAGCTAGTTGGTGTATCTTCTTGGAATGGAACTGGCACGCTTCACACTTGGTTACTTGTGCAGTTGCATCCTGGAGGGCTGTCGGCCAAAAGAAACCTTGCCGGAATGCTTTGCCGGCAAGTGCTCTTGCGCCAATGTGGTGACCACATATGCCTCCATGTATCTCTGCCAACAGCTTTTGTCCGTCTTCCCGGTAAATACACTTCAATTTCACACCATTGAGTCTTCTTCTGTACAGTGTGTTGTCGACAAACTGGTACATACTTGACTGTCGGGCTACTCTTTCCGCTTCTCCTTGCTCTTCGGGAAGTTCTCCTGTCTGAAGGAAACGGACAATCTGCTGTGTCCATGCTGGAGCTTGTGGCTCGACAACAAGGACTAAAGGCAAATCTGCTGCTGCGGGAACATCCGCTTCTACGGCGAGAACTTGCGGCTCTGCCGGAGCTTGACGTTCCCTGGCAAGCTTGCCGGAGCAAAACTTGTCGGGAGCTTCTGCTTCAATGGAACAAACCCTAGGGCTTGCCGGAGCAGACTGCTCCTCAGCGCTCTTGGCGTTGATCTTGGGGACCTTCTTGGCGGCGGCTTCGAGAAGCTCTGCCGGAAAATAGTCACCAGAAATCAACTTCCTCTTCTTGCTTTGTCCAGTTGATGGCATTACAGACGGTTGAGTCAGCTTGAGCACAAAGATCCCTGGTTCCACAGGTAACTTAAGTGCGGCACACTTTGATAGGCCATCGGCAATGGCGTCCTGCTTGCAGCTCTGGAGGTCATGGCCCTTGGTGCGGTGGATCTTGCAGTACTGCTTGTCGGTGCCGTCCTGCTTGTCGGTGACCGCCACAGTCTGGCAGTTGGTGCATGCAGCAATCTCCTTGCCGGAGCTACCAGCTTTGGCTTTCTTGGCGCCACCTTCGTTGCCGGACTGCTCAATGACTAGCACATCTTTGCCTTTCTTCTTCCTGTTGTTCCGCCGCCGGTTTTTCCTTGCCGGGGCAGCATCCTCGCTGTCAGATCCTCCTGCTCCTGTATTCTCTCCGGGGAGTTTCCTCCCTTCCTCAGCACGTGCACACTTGTCGGCCAGGGCATACAGCTCACTGACATCTCTGATCTTGCACATCGCCATCTCCTCCCGCATCCTGCGGTTACGCACGTTCTGATGGAACGCGCTGATGACCGCGACAGGGTGGACATCTGGGATGTTGTGCTGTACACGGCTGAATCTCTGAATGTACTTGCGTAGGGGCTCTCCTTCCTTCTGGGCGAGCAAATGAAGGTCACTTTCCTGGCCATGAGGTTTGTGGCCGCCTATAAAGGCGCCGACAAACTGATGGCATAGGTCTGCCCAAGAGGATATGGAGTTGTCCGGCAAGTGCATGAGCCAGGACCTGACGTTGGGCTTGACCACCAGCGGGAAGTAGTTGGCAAGGATCTTGTCGTCCCGCCCCCCGGCAGCCTGCACCGCGATGGTGTAGATGCTGAGGAACTCCGACGGATGCGACTTTCCGTCGTACTTCTCTGGTACGTCTGGCTTGAAATTCTTCGAGCTGGGCCACTGGACTTGCCACAGCTCACGAGTAAACGCAGGGCAACCTACCGCGTACGGCAAGTCGCCTGGTTCCCCTGGTGCATGCATGTCGACAGAGGGCCCAGCGCGCTGGTCCGATTGACGCCGCGCTTCTCTTCAGCGCTCGATGCGAGTACGAGCGTCTTCTTGCTGTCGTTCGTGAAGAACTTGGCGCTGATCGCGACGAGCTCGTGGATCTGATGACGCGGTGGAGTCGCTGTCGAGGTGGATCCGGCGAGTCGGCGATCTTGGCCTTCGGGGCGGAGAGTGCACAGTGGTTGCACCCCCACCGGTCTTGTCGCCACCGGCTCATACCTGGCTGACTTGCCGCGGCTGCGACGTGCTCGGCCGCTGTTGAGTGTCGCCGTTGGCGAAGCCGATGAGACTCTGAATGGTGGCCCTCCAGTCGTCGATCTTGTCTGCCATTGGAGGGTAGTCCAGGAGCAGTTGAGCTCGCGTCAAAGCTTCTGCTGTAGTGGCGGGTGGCGGTGGTGAACGGTGCGAGGAGCGGGATATGCTCGGACTTCTAACTATGTTAGAAGGAGCAGTATCCCGTCCAGGCGACCGTGCCTCGCTCGTGCCAGCATGTTGGCATGCATGCTGGTCTTGAGCACTCCGAGATCCACCAGCTCGATCTTGGTCCAGCAAATGCATGGTACCGTGAGTACCATGACGCTGTCGGACCCGCGCCTCCTGAGATGGGCGCGGTGCATGTACGGACGCCGAGGTCTTGGAGTGCGCCCGGTCATTGTGGGAGCCGGCTACGCCGCCGATGGGCAGCGCAGCCTTGTCCTTGGACCTGGCAGCACCGTGAGCTCTCTCGTCGACGCCCGTTCTTCCACCGGCGTCTGCCCCATCAGCCGTTTGCTCCGGCGGTGGTGGGTTCGGCGCGGACGGAGCAGCCGCCTCCGAAGCCTTCTTCTTCTTCGGCGGCATGTCGATGAAGATGATGAAGATCTAGCTCGTGTGAACGCCGGATCTGGTTCACACAACCTCGAGCCCCTACCTGGCGCGCCAAAGATGTCGGGGGACTAACCCACGAGCACCTATGGGACCGGCGGACCGAGTCCCTTTCGGTTCGGCGGGGGCGAGGGTCGCACGAAGAGCGGATCGAGGCGAAGCACACGAGCAGTTTACCCAGGTTCGGGCTGCACGGATGCGTAAAACCCTACTCCTGCTTTGTGGTTTGTATTGAGTTCTTGCTCGGGAGCGCGGAGTGCTACAGTACACCCCAGCAGCTAACAAGACCGAGCGTGAGTGTTCTCTTCCTTTTCCCTCCACGTTGCGCATGGGCCTCCTTTTATATGCTCAAGGGGTCACCGACAGGTGGCAACGTAGACAAGGGTAAAAATGGAAAGGTGTTGCGGTTGGTACAGCTACCTGCTATAGTGTATCATACCTAACCCTGACGGCAGGGGACAAGGGCATTAAATGCCCGTCTGCGTCGCCTAAATAGTGCAAAAGGGACCGTCAGGGATGCCACCGCTCGCCACGATGGCAATCTTGTCAGTGCCGCTTGCCACTGCGCACCGCTGGCTGCACAGCCTCCCGCCACGTACGCCTGGAAGGGCCCCAGAGCAACACGTTGGTGGATGTGCTGGAGCGCGGGCACAGAGTGGTGGCTTTCCGCGGCAAGCGCCTTGCCGCGATAGTTGTCTTGTCGCGTCCGGGAGCTTGTCGCTCACCGAGCCTAGCCGGGACGCGTGGCGCGTCGCGGCAAGTTCCTTGAGATGCCTTGGTTGGCCTTCCCGGCAAGCTCCTCTTGCCGGGGTCTTGTCTCCTTGTCTTGGATACTTTGTCCTTGAATGGCTCCAAAGGAACCACGGAGGACCTTGGCGGTCACCCGGCAAGCCTTGCCGCGGGATGCTGCGACTGCCCGTGTACAAGCTCGGGATACTAGGGTACCCCTACTCTAGTACACCGACAGTGGACGGCGTCATCGGGGAAGAGGCTCCGGCTGGGCAGCGGTGACGCGGCGGGCGGAGGAGGGTGGGGTTTCGCGGCTGGAGTGGAGAGGTTATGGCGGCCTGGGATTTCGAATGGCGAAAAGGGGGCGATGGGAGGGGGTGAAGCATGACTTAGGAACACACTTTTCCAAAATGTAGGGTGTGTTACGAAAGTACCCCCCACTAATTTGAACTAGCGGCCCTTTCGGCTCAGGGTTAGAATGGGGATTTCGCGTGTCAGGATTTTGCAGCTGGAGGGAGTTTTCGCACGCGTTGTAATTTCGGGATAGCAAGGCGCGGGTTGTGAAGGTGCCAGTTTTGGGAGCACGATATCTGAATTTTCGGGATATAACAAGACACGGGTTGAATTTTAGGGACAAGCCTAACGTGTAGTAATATTGTACTTGTACGTACCAAATCCATTCACACTTCCCTCAACCAAAAAGAAAATGAAAAAAATAAAACCATTCACACCACACAAAGAGAGAGTCTTGCCCCGTTTTACTATACAAATTCTATTCAAAGCTACTCCCTCCTTCCATCTATATAGGGCCTAATGTGTTTTTCGATGCTAACTTTGACCAAATATTAGAGCAATGATATATGACATGCAACTTACACAAAGCACACCGTTGAATTCGTCTGTGAAAGGTTCTTTCAATGATATAATTTTCACATTGTGCATGTCATATACTATTAATCTTGTCAATAGTCAAAGGCGGTCTTAAAAATCTCATTACGCCCTATATAGATGGAAGGAGGGAGTATGAATCCATGTTATGTCCGATTAATTTTTTTCGCTTGCTGTATAATGCATGTAACCTACTCATACCAACATTTTAGTGCATTCCAAATGTCTATACTACCGCTGCAATTCGAACTAAATTTGAATTCGTTTCTCTATTTCAATAAGAATCTACAATCATGATTGTTGCCAACTTCAACCATCATAGTTTCCTTGCTATCCGCCAGATATAAAGCAGACGGCCTATAATGCAGGATGGCAGGCACACCATCATCAACAACTCCACTTTTTATAAGAGTAGAGATAAAATATATTAAATGTAGTATACCATGTTCATAACCACACCATGTGTATCACCGTTATATATATTCACACATCCATCGGTTTGAAACACTATGATAAATTCTTCAAATATCCGAATTCGCTTTTTATAATGAAGTATATATGATCTCTATTCGTCTTTTACACCCACACAACCCTCTTATCTTTGTGGCTAGCGCTAACTTTCTCTTGTGCATGCACACGCCTGCATCCATCTCACCCTCCCTCAGCATTCTCTAGCTCCATGGCGCAAATTCGTCTTTTCACTTTAGGTCGTTCACCCACGGTGTGTGTAGGCCCCCCAGCTCCTTATTTACGGCACACATCGATCGATATGCCTCTCTAGCCAGGTGTGCCTAGCACAAACACAAGCTTCCACTCTTCTCTTGTCATCGTCCATGCCTCACTCCCACCACTCTTTTCATTGTTCTCATACTCGCACACTCCTCCCCCTCGATATAGTATGCCTCTCGTACCACCTCCTACATGCATCCCCCTCTCTCTATCCTTCTCCTCGGCCTCATTTGCTTCTAACACACACATGCATGTATACCGATCGATCTCCCAACATATACCTAGATCGACTTTAACTACCCCCCCATCGATCGACGTACCTCACAAGTTATGTCTCTCCTTTCTCTTACAAAGGGCGATTGATCTTCCTATGTAGTTACGTCTGCTTACCACAGCCACATCGTCCCCCCTCATCATTCATGCATGCCTCCTGACCCGTCTCTCACACACACGTGCACATACAACAAGCAGCCATCCCCTCTCTTATTGATATTGTGGACGTGCCCTCCGTTTGTCTAGCAAGCCTATCCCACCATTTGTTAGAAGCAACTCCACTACCACCCCTCCAACACTCTAGCTCTGTCTCTCTCCCAACCTTATTCATCTCCTGCACATATGCATGGATGCCGATCGATCTCCCTTAATACACGAGGCAGATCGATCTCCTTAATACATGAGGTAGGCCTCTCTCCTCCTCCACACATATACCAGCCATTGTACCTCTATAGTTAATTGGGACTCCCTCTTCCCCCACCACACACCGATAGTCGAGCGCTGCAGGTAGGTATCCATGCCACAGAGACAAACTGCACATGTCCCATCTCACATTCTAGTAGTCCAGCCACTCTATATCTTTGACGTGGGCACACACAAATTTGATGGCACTCTTTATCGATCGCGCGCGCACACACACACACACACATCATCCCTCTCTTCGATTCTATGGACACCTCAAGCCGATGATACCTCCACTCTCTTCTCGTGGATCGCCCCCTCTATATATATGTTATATCCAGGACTCTATTTCACACACATT
>NC_041384.1:158438203-158446186 GCF_002162155.2 Triticum dicoccoides | reverse complement strand
CCCCCACAAAAAAAACTCTCAAGAACCCACACACTATATCTCTCTAGGTTTGTATCTCTCTCACACAACCCCACGTAGGTGGTGTACTTATACAAGAAGAGAATAGGTGCACCATGCACGTACTCACGCTTCGTGCCCAGCCACACACACGCGGGTACATGGTGGAGCTCATTTCTCCACAGAAGCTGAATTTGTTTTTGAAACATCAAGTGGCCAGAGACTCGAAAACTTATTTGCCCATTAGTAACTTGTCAGGGCAGTGGATTTTAGTTTGTACGATAATGTTGCATCCACCTAAAGTAATGAAAGTTCTTATGTAAACTTCCTAGTAATTCCCTCTTCGTAGGTGCAGCATTACTCCTAACATTTGTAATATCAGTTTGAAACTTGTAATATTGCCGTGTCCTATTCCTGCGTTTTCAAAATCCTATGAATCAAACAGGTCCTGAGTTGGTGATGATGTTGTGCCTCCCATCTTTCACCAATAGCTGTCGGATCTAGATCTGACGCATACAAACCAAGCTTCTCCATTTTTACAAAAAGATGCCCGCACTTGTTCCCTATTTACAAACAACTCCTTATCTCTCACAATCAGCCTCATCTCCTCCCCACCACATCTAGGAGTAGAAGGCCGTGGAAAAATCTAGCGCGATGGCCGCTGCCGGAGCCGTCCACCCCCAATCTTGGTGTTCCGTGCAATGCACGGGCATCTACGCACGGGGAATTATGTCGAACAGGGCTAGTTGTAAGCAGGCTAGCTCTACAGCCATGATGATAGTGACTGCAGACGGTGAGGCTGACTATGGTATGCCGAACACGACGCCTATACTCAGGTGTCATCTCCGGTCCAGGGTCTTGTCACTTCACTGTGAGGAGCAGCACGTAATAATTTGACCAACGGATAGTATAGTGCTAGTACTCCTACTACTACTCCTACATTGGTAGTACTACTACTAGTACTAGTAGCACCACCGTCTGGATTTAGGAGTACTACCACGTCCATCTGGATTTTAGTATTTGGCTAGCAATATCTAGTAATGCATGTCACAAAAAATGTACTACTCCCTCTGTAAATAAATACATGGTGTTTTATTCCTATCGGCGAGAGAACTTAATGTTTTTTTGCTACTCCTAACTAGAGTACTAATAGGATTACATGCAATGAACTAAACACTGCATGTCATGTTTGGTAGTCTCAAGTCATTGGAAGCATGCACGGCCCACATCTCTCATTGGTTGATATGTCACGAAATAAGAAACAAGGAGGGAGTTAATGCATCGTTCCTAAGTATTTTGGGATTATTTGGTTTTCGTAAGGTGACTTACACAACATTTTTGTTTACATGCATTAACATTTTATAAGTTAAATCAAAGGTCAAAACTTGGCGCAAAATGCAAAGGGGACCAATAAACCAGTAAACATCAAACTTCTCTCGTTTGGCCCCAACTAGAGGTCCGGTGAGATGACTATACTACACCGACACGGAGGGGGACACAGCTTCATTGACTTACGGCAACTGCCTTTGGGTGAATGACACGTGGCCCCAGGGGGTGGCTGGCCCACCTATCATACAGCCAAAGGCAGGTGCAGTAGAGGGCCAAGGAGTAGTACGAAATCCTACGCACCTACGCGTGCTAACCAAGGGCTGAGTGATCACTCGAATCGCAAGATCAGTTGACTAGAAGCTACGCTAGACCCATGGAGGCGATGAGCGCGAGCATCAGCCGGCTGTGCCAGATGGTCCACGACGCCGGCCTGTGGCCCGGCACCGAGGAACGTCTCCAGGTAGTATTTCTTGAGGCCGCCAGGGTGAGGGGCCGCTTGGACGACAGCTTCATCTCCTTGTTCGATGAGGTCCTCATCTGTTTCCTCGACAAGTTCACCGTTGTCAAGAAGCTTGCGGACGACTTTGACGTAAGCCTCCAGTCGACGCGCCCAGGCTCTGCGATGCCTGCCACCCTCAACGGCCACTATGGTAACAACCTCTTCGACGCACAGGTGGCCCTACGACTGCCCGCTGTTGTGCCGGAGAATGTCCACCTCGAGGTCGCGCTCGCCTCGCAACGCCTGGCGCAGCAAGACACCATCGACATAATCACCCACGTCTACGCGCAAATCGTCCACAAGGACTACTACATGCAAGAGGAGGACGATAGGACGCGGGCCTTCTTGGAGCGCAGGGCAACCTTGGACGACACTGTTCAGAAGAACGTTGAGCTCGCCGCCAACGCCGCTGCTCCTCACACGTCGGTTGGTGACCCGACGCACTAGGGCGTGAGGATGTTGTTGAACGTTGATGGATCTGTATGTATTTTTATCTTTCCGTCAAATCCATGTAGTAGTATATGATACTAGAGTAATTATCTTACCTTTCGCATCAACTTCATAATTTTCGTACGTACTCCATGCATGAACGGCGCCAGAACCAAACTTCTCATTACTCTAGGCAAAATCGTTATTTTCTATCTATCGGTCGCGCCATGGAGCAGAACCAAATTTTACAAGTTATGAGTTCAAAAGGAAAAGCCTACCGTGTTCGCGTCGCACCCCCACACGGTTGGTCCGGCACGCCGCTGAAGCGGGAATGCGTACGGTGTTGCATTTTCACTTACAAGTGGGACCGCAGTTGAGCAAACTGACTATCGGCAAACCCCCACCCTGCCCACTGCGCGATGGCTGAGAAAACAGGAGGGAGAAGAGATGGATGTAGCACGGACTCCAAGAAAATTGGTGTCGGATGGGACTCATGTGGGTGGTGTGTGCCGTACTGCTAGACGTGAATGCTAGTTATGGCCCATGCCACCCCACTATATCGAGCCTATGTCGAGGTACATAGAACAAATTTCCTGCAGTCCATGCTCAGCCCTCCTCTATCTCTCTTCTCAGCCAGCTAGCGGACGCGCGGAGCCCATCGTCTGTTTGCTCACATGCGGCCCCACATGTCAGTGAAAACACAAGAGGACCCACTGAACCTGCACATCTTTCACCTCACCATGCTGGTGATGAAAAACAAATCCAATAAAGATCTTCGGTGGCCGCTTTTGGAGTTACTCAAGAGTAGTAAGAATCTATTTACAGTTTAACCCAAGATGCACATCTCATGGCTTCAACTACCACTCTATTTTCTTTCATGACACGACCTGGATGCTGGATGTCCCACGTGTCGGCAAAAGGAGGAAGAACCCAACCAAATCTTCGGTTCTGCTCTCGGATGAGATTAGTGCACTTGTTGATACTCCTACTAGAATAGAGGCTAGACATGAGACTAGATGCGAGGAAGCAACATCTACTTCTTTACACTCGAAGAAGAAAGAAGCATGCAAGATCGAGCCTCCATAGATCAACAATGAATGCATCGAGAAGGCACTAATCCAACTTACAGGAGTAGTAAAATGTATTCTTGTGGTTCTTGTTTTCTTTGGTCTTGCTTTTCTAGTCAAAATTATCATTGGAGTTCGTGCAAAACGGAGGTCCGTTGGGGGTCGTGCGTTGGAGTTGGCCTTACAAGTGGGACCGCAGTTAAGGAAACCGACTATCGGCAAACCCCCACCTCGCCCGCCGCGCAATGGCTAAAGTTAGAGACACGATGAGGTTGAAGAGATTGCTCTAGCACGGACTCCAAGAAATAATATGGTGTCAGATGGATGTCGTGGTGGTGGCGTGTGCCGTACTCCTGGACGTGAATGCTTGTTCTGGCCCATGCCACCCTACTACTCCTACTACTTACTCCTACTAGTATATAGTATACTAGTATCAAGGATTCGAGGTGCTGGTTATGTACAAGGAACACATTAACATATGGCTACAATAAAAACACCGCCCGACACACGAAGCATGTGAATCTAGTACAAATTTAGAGAAGCGACTCGAAAGCCATTCATAAATTTAGTAACTTTATCACAGGCATATCATTTTATTACATACAACAGGTCATCAACCCACATTGACAATGAGGATACATTATAAATACTAAAGTTTTCACCACACAACAAATAACAAGCCATGAAATGAACTTCAACTCAACCATTCCGCGGCGTTGGAAACGCTTGCTTTGAACCACAAGTGATTCTGTGGGACGGGCCATCCGTTGTCGATCTGGAGACCAACGTAGGACCGATCATCCAGGCTGAAGCGGCCTACTATATTAGTACGAGGGTAGAGAACCACCCAAATGTCCGAGGTATAGACACAGTTGCTTCTCATAAATGTGTCAACAACAGTTGGATCGCCTTTCACCATCATCGGATAGTTTTGTCCAAGGAAGAGTGAGTTTTCTCCAAGACTATCAATTCTGTGCCAGGGAGAAGGAGTTGGCGCTAGCACACTAGTATCCATCCCGAATACCATGCAACGAATGTTGGAATAGTTTCGGATAGTGCGACCATGGGAGACACCTGCTTCCTTAGCAGTAACATCATCAGTGGGCTGTATACACACAAGAAGAGGCGATCCATCGAAATTAGTTGCCAGGCGCCACAGAGTATATGGGCACTGCTCGTGATCATCACCATCGGCATCTCCCCCTTGGTTATAAATTTTTTTCAAGTATAGGTGGTGGGATGTTCACAGGACCTTGGAAACACAAGAAGAAGGTTAATTAGTAAAGGGAAACTTGCTAACCCGCATGCATGTGGATGAAACAATTATAATTACGATGGAAGACAAACATACCGAAACTACTAGGATGCCATGCAAAAACAGTGCCACGAGTGGTGGCAGCAAACACAAGGCCCTCGTATTGAATTGCATCACAATACTCATACGTGTACAGAAACTGATTTTTGAGGAATATCCATCGAGTTGAACCACGAAGGACGGCAACAAGCTTGTCGAAGATAGCAACAACTTGATAGTTGTTGTAATTCCAAGAGCGGTTGGGAACTCAACAAATTGCTATCTTCCGTAGAAGACAGTCACCATGATCGTATTTGAATGCGCGTACACGTCCGTTCGGAAATACTCCTACTACTCGCCGTTGTCTCACTGATATGTTGGAACGGGACCACATGTCAACGAAACATGGTGTGTAATTTCTCATGCAAAATGCGATCTGCCCGCGTTGGCCCGAGGTGACGCATTAGTTATCGACCTTTATTTTTTTAATGGTGTGCTGATCAGATTTGAAGCACGACTAACTGGTACTGTACGTGGAGAGAATGACAGCAGGGACCCGCCAAGGTCATGGCAGTACGCAAGCAAGTGCCTCCTTATTTCAAGCCAATAAAAAAATGGCTCCTCCTAGTGGATTTCTGACATCTGGGTCCCATGCCATTGTCAACGTACTCAATAAACGAGAGAATTGCACAAGGAGCGGCTGACACCAGGGACCCAGCAGCTCGCCCAGTTATTTTTGTTTTGGGTTAATTTAATAAATGCCACTCCAAATCTGGTGTATCCGAGAAATCCCACTGCAATTTCCAAACTTTGAAAAATGCCATTTCATGCCATTTCTAGTAGCATTTTTCGAAGTCTGGAGTGGCGTTTTTCAAAGTTTGCAAACTGCAGTGGCGTTTTTCAAAGTTTGCAAAAATTGTAGTGGCATTTTTCAAAGTTTGGAAATTGCAGTGCCATTTTTATGAATCGCCATAATTGGAGTGGCATTTATCTAATTTGTTTTTGAGACAGAAGCAGGGTGTCAACTGGGCTATGCGGGACACTCTGGCTTGTCTAGACAGCCTTTTCTTTTATGTTTACCACAGACCAGCCCAGTAGTTTTTTTTCTTTCTGAAAATGGCTAGCCCAGTTCTTTTGTGATTTGTCAAGTAAGTCACTTTATCAGGCCTGCTGGGCTGCAAATCTTTCAAGATGAGGAGAGCTTCATTCGGCTAGCCGAGAAAATGGCCTATCAGTAATGAGAAATGGGTTGTAGATTTTTAAAACACATCAAACCGGCAATTATTTTCAAATATCTTTTTTTCATTTCAAGATTTTAAATTGCATTGATTTTTATGCGTGGACAATTTATTGGATTTTATATTGATATACATTTATTTTTAAAATCAGTCTGAATGTGACTCGAAATTTCGGGATTAAAAATAGTTTAGACCGCACCGACATATGCAAAATTTCGTATAATTTTTTAACCGTGGCCACAATATGGGCTGTAATGCTAACATAAAGAATATGGGCTCCAAAAAACCCGTAAGAATTAGCAAATGGGCTGTAAATTATTTGAAATAATGGCAGATGGGCTCTATGTTGTTTTCCACAGATTTGAGCCTTTCCACAGATGGCATGTATACTGTTGGATGTCCATCCAACGGCCGTCGTGCTTCTTCAATCTCTGCTCTTCCTGCTCCAACCGCTCAAACAAGCGCCGGCGGGACTGCCTGCTCCCTCCTCCCCATGGCCGGCTATGCTGCCGCGCAGGCCTCACCGCCCCACCGTACTCCCATCGCTGGCCTAGCCATCCCTCTACTCACCCACACCTTCTGTTATTCTCCGGCGACGGCAGACGAACCAGTAAACCCTCGTACAGTCGTACTCCGCTACGCATGGGAAACAACTGTCGAGTCTTCCCTGCCTCCGTGTCGTCCCCTTCCTAGGCCTCACTGTCGTCCACCGCCCTGGTGCTCTCGGCGCGGCGTGGTCAACGTGGTTAAGGAACGACTTCCATTGGACGTGGACTGTACGTGGAGAGGCTGACAGCTGGGTCCACGGCCGCAGCAAGGAAGTGCCTCCTTATTACGCGGAAAATAATGATTCCTCCACCTAACAGCTGGGACCCACCGGACGGGCCACTGTATTTCACGAAAAAACGTTTCCCCCTGGCTGCTGGGACCCACCAGCTACATCTTCGCAGGCAAGGAAGTGCGTTCGGGCAAAAACAATGATTCGCCCCCTGACTACTGGGACCCACCAGCTACATCTTCGCAGGCAAGGAAGTGCCTGACAGTCGGGACCCACCTGGTCGAAGTGTACGTAGCGTTGTCATTCTGGTCGCGAACGTGTACGTACATACTGGTCGATGTAGAGGCGCGCATGTGTCGTAGTAGAGGCGAGCACGTGTCATAGTAGAGGCGCACACGTAGCATGTACATGTACGTACAGCGGCCATGGTGCAAGAAAGAAAATACGGCCACGTATGTGTACATATGGGCGGGGTCTCAAATGCCTACTCGCGCATACATACGGCCAGGGCTCGTGTACATGGCTGGATCGGAACGGAGAAACAGTGTTGTCGTCGTGTTCATGCGGAGGCAACAGAATGCTTCGTGTTCATGGGGAGGCAACGGAATGCGTCGTGTTCATGGGGAGGCAACGGAATGTGTCGTGTTCATCGAGAGGCAACGGAACGCGTGGGAGCCAACCGACTGGGTAGGAATGGAATGCGTGGTCGTGTTCATCGGGAGGGCTTGGATGGAACAGGCGATGGAAACGAGGCCTGGCGTACCGCACAACGGAGGAAAACAGACCTCCTACATTCGGAACGGGGTCCCATTGATCGGGAGGGGTCTGGCGTACCACAAAACGGAGGAAATGGACCTCCTACGGTCGAAACGGGGGTCCTGTTCATCTGGAGGGGTGTGGCGTACCACAAAACAAAGGAAACGGACTTGTGTTGGAGCGCTACGGTCGAAATGGGGGTCTTGTTCATCGGGAGGGGTGTGGCGTACCACAAAACGGGACTCCACGGGATACTGTTCATCTCCACCGTCGACCCCCTCCAGCCTCCACAAGCTACTGTTCATCCAACGTCGACCTCCTCCAGCCTCCACCTGCGACTGTTCATCCACGGGCTCCTGTTCATCCAGCCTCCACCGCGCGCTACTCCACCGGCTACTGTTCAACCAGCCCTCTCCACGGGCTCCTGTTCAACCACCCCTCCACGGGCTACTGTTCATCCTGCCCTCCATCGTCTACTGTTCATCCTGCCCTCCACGGGGTGGTCCTATTCATCCAGCTCTCCACGAGGTCCTGTTCATCCAGCCCCAACCGGCTCGATCGATCGGGGTCCTGTTCATCCAGAGGCAACACCACGG